>NC_083326.1:29596928-29952629 GCF_963455315.2 Globicephala melas | reverse complement strand
GGTCCACGTTCACAATAGAATATTAGCCATGGAAAACAATGAAACACTGCTATTTGAGGTGCCATAGATGAGCTTGGAGATAATCACAGAATATGAGGTAAGTCAGAAAGCAAAAGACCTATATCCTATGATATCACTTATAGGCGTTATCTAATAACTAACACAAATGAGCATATTTCCACAGAGAAAGACACTCACAGACTTAGAAATTAAGTATGCTTATCTAAAAGGAAAGGTGGGCAGAATGGATAAATTAAGATTAACGTTACCATACGTATACAAATACATATAATAAACATGTATCAAAAAGACGGACCATATAGCAAGGGAGGTCTACGGAACACTGTAATATTTTACATGGGAAGAGGATCTGAACATGAATAGACATATATATTGTACAAATGAACCAGATTGTGTACATCTGGACAAAAAATATCTAATCATTACCCCGATTAAATAAATTTTAAAAACCAAGATGTAATGAGACATAAACTTATGGGCGTTCCTCCTGGCACATTCCATTCTAACTTAAAACCTAGGACCACGACTTCCAGAAAGGCTCTGCTGCCCTAGTACCCAGATTTGGGAAAGGACAAATGCTGCCTCCTTGTGGCCGTTTCCCACAACAGCAGCTTTAAACCCAGTGCTAATGGTCACTAAATATTCACCAAACTTGCAGTTCTGTAATGACATCCGCCCTCCAAAAAAATTCTGGGGTCGAATATCCACCAAAAATTCAAAAGAGGGCAACCTTCCAAGAAGACAGCTTCAAGAGATATATTGTACTCACACTTGATTTTTAACAGAAAGGAAAAAGGCGTGGAAAATGATGAATTTTAGGAATTTTTAAAGTCATGCAAACCCAAATTACAAAAACCTATCAGGTCACAGCAGTCAGATTGGCCATTAGCAAAAATGCTGCAAACTATAAATGCTGAAGGGATTGTGGAGAAGTTCGTACCCTCGGATCTAAGGGAGACATGGTAAGAGTCACTAATGAAAACACAATGGAGGTGCTTTGAAAAGGTAAACATTGAGCTACTAGTCAATCAGTCACACCCACTACTGGGCCTATCACCTGAGAAAATGAGAATCAAAAAGTCACAGGCTGGCAATCTTGCACTCCAGCAATATTTAATATAGCCAACACTTGGAAGCAACGAAAATGTCCCTCAACAGAGCAATGCACCAAGAAGTGATCCATATACACAATGGAATATTACTCCGATAAAAATATAAATTAAATTAAAAAAACAAACAAAAGTAAGGAGACATCAGCCTTTGGGGGTTTATCCGCGCACATTCCACTCTAATTTATAACCGAGGAAGACCACTGGCCGGAAGCTCTGTTTCCCTAGTACCAGCATGGGGAACAAAGAAAGGCTGCCGCAATCTGGCCGTTACCTGCAAAAGCAGCTTTAAAGCCTGTGCTAATGGTCACTTCATGTGAAGAAGTACTGTAGGGCTGTAAATGAAACATGCCCTCAAAATGTTTTGAGGGAGGTAATGGCCAATAAATTTCAAAATGTAACACATACTTTAGAAAACACTTTGAAGAGCTAAGCTGTAATCACAGTTTGAAAAATAAAAAGGACATGCCTTAAAGCTCAATTTCAAAGGATTATGAGTCATATGCAAATTCAACCACAAAGAGGTATCAGCTCACACCAGTCAGAATATCCATCAGCAAGAAAACTACAAACAATAAATGCTGAAGCCATAAAAAGAAACGAAACTGAGCTATTTGTAATGAGGTGGATAGACCTAGAGTCTGTCATACACAGTGAAGTAAGTCAGAAAGAGAGAGACAAATACCGTATGCTAACACATATACCTGGAATTTAAGGGAAAAAAATGTCATGAAGAACCTAGGGGTAAAACAGGAATAAAGACAGAGACCTACTAGAGTATGGACTTGGGGATATGGGGAGGGGGAAGGGTAAGCTGTGACAAAGGGAGAGAGAGGCATGAACATATATACACTACCAAACGTAAGGTAGATAACTAGTGGGAAGCAGCAGCATAGCACAGGGAGATCAGCTCGGTGCTTTGTGACCGCCTGGAGGGGTGGGCTAGGGAGGGTGGGAGGGAGGGAGATGTAAGAGGGAAATGATATGGAAACATAAGTATATGTATAACTGATTCATTTTGTTGTAAAGCACAAGCTAGCACACCATTGTAAAACAATTATACTCCAATAAAGATGTTAAAAATAAATAAATAAATAAATGCTGAAGGTGTTGTGGAGAAATGCATACCCTCAACTTTAAGTGGGATGTAACCTGGAAAGAGCCACTAATGAGCACAGAATCATGGTGCATTTAAACGGTAAACCCCGAGATACCATATGATACAGGAGGCCCACTCCTGGGCCTATAACATAAGAAGACAGAATTGTAAAGACACAGGCAGGCAAATGTGCAGTGCAGCAGTATTACAATAGCCAAGACATGGAGGCAACCAAAAAGTCCATCAAGAGGTGAGTGGACAAAGAAGAACTGGTACATGTACAGATGGAATGTTAGCTAGGGAAAAAAATGAAACAATGCCATTTGCAGCACCGTAGATGATTCTAGAGGTAATCAGGCAAATTGTACTAAGTCAGACAGCAAAAGACACATATCCTATAATATCACTTATAGGTGTTAGCTAAAAATTGATACCAATGAAGATATTTCCACAGAGAAAGGCAATCACAGATTCATTAAACAAAGTTAAGGTTCACCAAATGGAAAGGTGTGAGGACTGGATACATTAGGATATTGGGGTTAACATAGATATAGAAACACATGTGAAATATATAATCACCAAAGACCTACGGAATACCAAGAGAAGACTACTCAACATTGTGTCACAAGCTACATGAGAAAACGATCTGAAGAAGTATAGATACATGTATATGTGTAAAAGAACCACATCTTACACACCTAGAACAAACAAAACATTTTAATCAAATTTGCTCTGATAAAAAATAAAAATTAAAAAAAGAACAAGAAAAAAAAGAGAGAAAAAAGGAAAAAAAAAGAACAAGAAGTAATGAGACATACACTTAAGGGACTTTTTGCTGGCACATTGCATTCTAATTTACAACCAGAACACGACTTCCATTAAAGCTCTGTCATCACTAATAAAGCAGCTTTATAAGCAATGTTGAAGGTAGCTTAAAAGAATTCTCACTAATTATTGACAGTAACAAGAAAACAAACAAAAGTAAAAATCTCACGGCAAAAAGTATACATAGAGTAAGGGTAGTAGATCAAACACTTATTAAACTTCTGTAAAGAATAAAAGACAACAGTAGTACTTTTTTTAAAAGAGAGGGCCCAAATAAATCAGAACTGAAAGAGATGATGTTACAAGAGCCACCACAGAAATACAAAGTATCCTAAGATACACACAGGGTAACTCAGGGCTCAGACTGGACAGAGCCCACTCTCCATTCCCCTGTACATGACTTACAGGAGCCTCAGGAACTGAGGAGGGGGTCCTTGAGGAGAGGCACAAGATAGAAGATGTTAGGCATTAACATGACTGCATTCATTTTAAACGTGCCTGAACTACATTCACATGAGATGATTTTGTCCTGTTTGTACATCAGCACCTCTAGTCGGAACTGCAGATCTTTGGTTTCACCACCTCTATGACAGCATTAGCTTCACCTGCTGTGGACCGTCTCCTATAGGATTTCTAGAACCACAAAACATCGAAGCTTCACAGGACCCAGAGTCTGTGCGACTCCACTCAGAGTCTCAACTGCACTCAGAGACTCAGAGTCTCAACAGAGACTCCACTCTTGGAGGACACACACAAAGTAGTGTGCACATCAGGACCCAGGGGAAGGAGCAGTCACCCCGTAGGTGAATGATCATACCTAGCTGCTAGTTTTAGAGGGTCTCCTGCAGAGGTGGGGTGTGGCTGCGGCTCACCATGGGGACAACGACACTGACAGCAGAAGTTCTGGGAAATACTCCTTGGCGTGAACTCTCCCAGAGTCCACCATTAGCCCCACCAAGAGCAAGGTAGGCTCCAGTGCTGGGTCGCCTCAGTCCAAACAACCAACAGGGAGGGAACCCAGCCCCATGCATCAGCAGACAATCGGATTAAACTTTTTATTAAACTTTTATTTAATCCACAGACAAGCAGATTAAAGCTCTGCCCACCAGAGCAACACCCAGCTCTACCCACCACCAGTCCCTCGCATAAGGAAGCTTGCACAAGCCTCTCAGATAGACTCAATCACTGGAGAGCAGACAGCAGAAGCAAGAAGAACTACAATTCTGCAGCCTGTGGAAGGAAAACCACATTCACAGAAAGATAGAGAAAATGAAAAGGCAGAGGACTTTATACCAGATCAAGGAACAAGATAAATCCTCAGAAAAACAACGAAATGAAGTGGGGATAGGTAACCTTCCAGTAAAAGAATTCAGAATAATGATAGTGAAGATGATCCAAGACCTTAGAAAAATAATGGAGGCAAAGATCGAGAAGATGCAAGAAATGCTTAACAAAGACCTAGAAGAATTAAGGAACAAACACCTAGAAGAATTAAAGAACAAACAAACAGAGATGAACTATACAATAACTGAAATGAAAAATACACTAGAAGGAATCAGGAGCAGAATAACTGTGACAGAAGAACGGATAAGTGACCTGGAAGACAGAAAGGTGGAAATCACTGCCATGGAACAGAATAAAGAAAAAGAATGAAAATAAATGAAGACAACCTAAGAGACTTCTGGGACAACATTAAATGCAACAACATTCGCATTATAGGGGTCCCAGATGGAGAACAGAGAGAGAAAGGACTCGAGAAAATATCTGAAGAGATTATAGTTGAAAACTTCCCTAGCATGGGAAAAGAAATAGCCACCGAAGTCCACGAAGCGCAGAGAGTCCCAGGCAGGATAAACCAAAGGAGAAAAATGCCGAGACACACAGTAATCAAATTGAAAAAATTAAAGACAAAGAAAAATTATTGAAAGCAACAAGGGAAAAATGACAACATACAACGGAACTCCCATAAGGTTAACAGCTGATTTCTCAGCAGAAAATCTACAAGCCAGAAGGGAGTGGCATGATAAATTTAACGTGATGAAAGGGAAGAACCTACCACCAAGAGTACTCCACCCAGCAAGTATCTCATTCAGATTTGATGGAGAAATCAAAAGCTTTACAGACAAGCAAAAGCTAAGAGAATTCAGCACCACGAAACCAGCTCTACAACAAATGCTAAAGGAACTTCTCTAAGTGGGAAACACAAGAGAAGAAAAGGACCCACTAAGACAAACCCATAACAATTAAGAAAATAATAATAGGAACATACATATTGATAATTACCTTAAACGTGAATGGATTAAATGCTCCAACCAAATGACACAGGCTCACTGAATGGATACAAAAACAAGATCCATATATATGCTGTCTACAAGAGACCCATTTCAGACCTAGGGACACATACAGACTGAAAGTGAGGGGATGGAAAAATATATTCCATGCAAATGAAAATCAAAAGAAAGCTGGAGTAGCAATACTCATATCAGATAAAATAGATTTTAAAATAAAGAATGTTACAAGAGACAAGGAAGGACACTACATAATGATCAAGGGATCAATCCAAGATATAACAATTATAAATATATATGTACCCAACACAGGAACACCTCAATACATAAGGCAACTGCTAACAGCTATAAAGAGGAAATCAACAGTAACACAATAATAGCAAGGGACTTTAACACCTCACTTACACCAATGGAGATCATCCAGACAGAAAATTAATAAGGAAACACAAGCTTTAAATGACACAATAGACCAGATAGATTTAATGGATATTTATAAGACATTCCATCCAAAAACAGCAGACTACAAGTTCTTCTCAATGGCACACGGAACATTCTCCGGGATAGATCACATCTTGGGTCACAAATAAAGCCTCAGTAAATTTAAGAAAACTGAAATCATATCAAGCAGCTGTTCCGACCACAATGCTATGAGATTAGAAATCAATTACAGGGAAAATAACATAAAAAACAAACACATGGAGGCTAAACAATACGTTTCTAAATAACCAAGAGATCACTGAGGAAATCAAAGAGGAAATCAAAAAATACCTAGAGACAAATGACAACAAAAACACGATGATCCAAAACCTATGGGATGCAGCAAAAACAGTTCTAAGAGGGAAGTTTATAGCAATAAAAGCCTACCTTAAGAAACCAGAAAAATCTCAAATAAACAATCTAACCCTACACCTAAAGGAACTAGAGAATGAAGAACAAAACCCAAAGTTAATAGAAGGAAAGAAATCATAAAGATCAGAGCAGAAATAAATGAAATAAAAACAATAGCAAAGATCAATAAAACTAAAAGCTGGTTCTTTGAGAAGATAAACAAAAATGATAAACCTTTAGCCAGACTCAAGTAAAAGAGGGAGAGGACTCAAATCAATAAAATTAGAAATGAAAAAGGAGAAGTTGTAACAGACACCACAGAAATACAAAGCATCCTAAGAGACCTCTACAAGCAACTCTATGCCAATAAAATGGACAACCTGGAAGAAATGGACAAATTCTTAGAAAGGTATAACCTTCCAAGACTGAACCGGGAAGAAATAGAAAATATGAACAGACCAATCACAAGTAATGAAATTGAAAGTGTGATTAAAAATCTTCCAACAAACAAAAGTCCAGAACTAGATGGCATCAGAGGTGAATTCTATCAAACATTTAGACAAGAGCTAACACCCAATCTTCTCAAACTCTTCAGAACTTTTCAGGGGAAGGAACACTCCCAAACTCATTATATGAGGCCACAATCACCCTGATACCAAAACCAGACAAAGATACTACAGAAAAAGAAAATTAGAGACCAATATCACTGATTAATATAGATGTAAAAATCCTCAACAAAATACTAGGAAACAGAATTAAACAACACATTAAAAGGATCATGCACCATGATCAGGTGGGGTTTATCCCAGGGATGCAAGAATTCTTCAATATACACAAATCAATCAATGTGATACACCATATTAACAAATTGTAGAATAAAAATATGATCATCCCAATAGATGCAGGAAAAGCTTTCGACAAAATTCAACACCAATTTATGATTAAAAGTCTCCAAAAAGTGGGCATAGAGGGAATCTACCTCAACATAATAAAGGCAGTATATGACAAACCCACAGCAAACATCATTCTCAATAGTGAAAAACTAAAAGCATTTCCTCTAAGATCAGGAAAAGGCAAGGATGTCCACTCTCACCACTATTACTCAACATAGTTTTTGGAAGTCCTAGACACAGTAATCAGAGAAGAAAAAGAAATAAAAGGAATACAAATTGGAAAAGAAGAAGTAAAATTGTCACTGTTTGCAAATGACACGATACTACACATAGTGAATCCTAAAGATGCCACCAGAAAACTACCAGAGCTAATCAATGAATTTGGTAAAGTTGCAGGATACAAAATTAATGCACAGAAATCTCTTGCATTCCTATACACTAACAATGAAAGATCAGAAAGAGAAATTAAGGAAACAATCTCATTCACCATTGCAACAAAAAGAATAAAATACGGAGGAATGAACCTACATAAGGAGGTAAAAGACCTGTACTCAGAAAACTATAAGACACTGCTGAAAGAAATCAAAGATGATATAAACATATGGAGGTATAAACCGTGTTCTTGGATTAGAAGAATCAATATTGTGAAAATGACTATAGTACCCAAAGCTGTCGGGAGCCACATAGGAAGTGCCTTTGAGTCTCAGCACGGACGAGACCCTTAGTGTCAGCAAAGCTGGTGCTGTCAGGTATAAATATGGAGAGGCAAAGTTCTCCTCTGCAAAGCTGATGCTGTTGGACATAAAAATGGAAAAGCAAAGCTCTCGTTTGCAAAGCTTCCTGAACACAGGGTTTTCTACACTCCCCCTACCCTGTTGTTCCATGAAGAGCAGCTCCCTCCTGGTGGCTGGTGCCATGTAATTGGTCTCTCTTGCCCAGTGCTGTAAGCTGGGCCCTCTCTGGAGGAGAAACCTGGGTTCCCGAAGACATGTGATCAGAGCCGGGGCCCCGCCAGTTGGCGAGGGAATCCCAGGGCAGGTGCTGGGCGTGGAGGCCACGGGGGCATGGGCTACCAAGGTGACAGAGAACTGATCTTCTCTGGGGGCGCTGCACCTCGCTCACTCGCACACCTCACATCTCCCTGCTTGGCCCCGAAGGATGGCTGGTTAGCCAGAGACGGGTAAGATTCCTCAGGGAAGGAACAACCTAAGACAGGCACAGTCGCAGAGGGGCCATCAGGAGAGAACTTGGGGGCCAACAGAGGTGGGGCACAGACCCTCACCCCCCCAACTTGTCCCCATGGCTGCTTCGCTTCCCACGCCCAGCTCAGATGGGAACCCAGGTAGCAGATAAGAGACCTGGCCAATGGCAACTGCTCTCCCGCCGCAGCAGGGCTTTGTTTCCCATTTTCTCCGTGGACCACAGCTTTCCTCTGTGTGGAAGCAAAGCTTTGCTCTGTGTGATTCCCCTTGTTTTCCCCTGCCTTTGCCTAAGGTGATTTTTATAGGATTGCTATTGGTGTTGGGAAAAATGTATAGTTTTAATGCAGGGGTTTAGGAAAGACCCCAATTTAGGGTAAAAACCAAGAGAAGGATTATAGCTATTTTGGCTCCTTTAATGATTATATTTGTTGGGGAAATACAATGGTGGGAACATTTCTGCAACAGCTTTGTACTTTAAAAGAAAAATTGCAAGAGTTATGGCCTCCCAGTGGAGTTATAAACATGCTGGGAAATACCTGGGTATGGTGGCAAGGTTTTATGCAACAGTGGGTTTAATCAATGAGTTTATGGTACAATGTCCGCTTCCATGGTGTTTTAGAAGTATAAAAAATAATGTGTATTGTTTTGATTGTTTTGATTACTATTGTAGGGTTAGGAAATTTTGTAAATGAAATGTTGTTTGATTATTTTTAAATATTAATAGAATAATATGTTTAAGTTTATGGCTTGATCAAGCAGAATGTGCAGGTACAAGAATACCTTAATCTTCTGAGAACACCTTAATCTTCTGAGAAGAATGAGGAAACCGCAGACAGAGTTCCTGACGTAGATGTGACCAAGGTGTACCTAACCACAGAAGATGAAAGAGACTCTGGGCGATGGGAAAATTACCTAATTTGTTTTGATTAATCTGCTGATGTAAATTACCTTTGTTTTGTGGCCTATATGGGGGAGTTTTTGGTGTGGGAATGAGGATGTTGAATTTGAAAATGAGATTACTTTATAGTATAAATACTTTGAAATCAGGAGAATAAATTTGTCAGAGCCTTGCATCCTTTGAGGTGTCTTGTGCTCTGTCCACGCCGACTCCGTCTCCCCTTTGGGTGAAACCTGTTCAGCTGGGGCTGGTCCTCGGCACAAAGCAAGCTACAGATTCAATGCAATCCCTATCAAATACCACTGGCATTTTCTACAGAACTAGAACAAAAAAAATCTTAAAATTTGTATGGAGACACAAAAGACCCCGAATAGCCAAAGCAGTCTTGAGGGAAATTAAAAGAGCTGGAGGAATCAGACTTCCTGACTTCAGACTATACTACAAAGCTACATTAATCAAGACTATATGGTACTGGCACAAAAAACAGAAATATAGATCAATTGAACAAGATAGAAAGCCCAGAGATAAACCTATGTACCTATGGCTAACTCATCTATGACAAAGGAGGCAAAGATATACAATGAAGAAAAGACAGTTTCTTCAGTAAGTGGTGCTGGGAAAACTGGACAACTACACGTAAAAGAATGAAATTAGAACACTCCATAACACCATACACAAAAATAAACTCAAAATGGATTGGAGATCTAAATGTTAGACCAGACACTATAAAATTATTAGAGGAAAACATAGGCAGAACACTCTATGACATAAATCACAGCAAGATCCTTTTTGACCCACCTCCTAGAGAAGTGGAAATAAAAACAAAAATAAACAAATGGGACCTAATGAAACTTCAAAGCTTTTGCACAGCAAAGGAAAACATAAACAAGACCAAACAACAACCCTCAGAATGGGAGAAAATGTTTTCAAATGAAGCAAATGACAAAAGATTAATCTCCAAAATTTACAAGCAGCTCGTGTAGCTCAATATCACAAAAACAAACAACCCAATCCAAAAATGGGCAGAAGACCTAAATAGACATTTCTCCAAAGAAGATATACAGATTGCCAACAAACACGTGAAAGGATACTGAACATCACTAACCATTAGAGAAATGCAAATCAAAACTACAGTGAGGTATCACCTCCCAGCAGTCAGAATGGCAATCATCAAAAAATCTACAAACAATAAATGCTGGAGAGGCATTTACTGGAGAAAAGGGAATGCTCTTGCACTGTTGCTGGGAATGTAAATTGGTATAGCCACTAGGGATAACAGTATAGAGGTTCCTTAAAAAACTAAAAATAGAAGTACCATACGACCCAGCAATCCAACTACTGGGCATTTGCCCTGAGAAAACCATAATTCAAAAAGAGTTATATACAACAATGTTCATTGCAGCTCTACTTACAATAGCCAGGACATGGAAGCAACCTAAGTGTCCATCGACAGATGAATGGATAAAGAATATCTGGCACATATATACAATGGAATATTACTCAGCCATAAAAAGAAACAAAACTGAGTTATTTGTAGTGAGGGGGATGGACTTAGAGTCTGTCCTACACAGTGAAGTAAGTCAGAAAGAGAAAAATAAATACCGTGTGCTAACAGAGATATATGGAATCTAAAGAAAAAAAGTTTATGAAGAACCTAGGGGCAGGACAGGATTAAGGACACAGACGTAGAGAAAGGACTTGAGGACACGGTGAGGGGGAAGGGTAAGCTGGGACGAAGTGAGAGAGTGCCATGGACATATATACGTTACCAAATGTAACATCGATAGCTATTGGGAAGCAGCCACATAGCACAGGGAGATCAGCTCGGTGCTTTGCGACCACCTAAAGGGGTGGGATATGGAGGCTGGGAGGGAGATGCAAGAGGGAGGGGATATGGTGATATATGTATATGTATAATTGATTCACTTTGTTATACAGCAGAAACTAACACTCCATTGTAAAGCAATTATACTCCAATAAAGGTGTAAAAGGAAAAAAAAAAAAAGAAAGAAAGAAAGTCCAGAGATAAACCTATACACCTATGGTCAACTAATCTATGACAAAGTAGGCAAGACTATACAATGGAGAAAAGACAGTGTCTTCAATCAGTGGTGCTGGGAAAAATGGACAGCTACATGTAAAAGAATGAAATTAGAACACCCCCTAACACCATACACAAAAATAAATTCAAAATGGATTAGAGACCTTAATGTAAGACCGGACAGTATAAAACTCTTAGAGGAAAACATAGGAAGAATACTCTAACATAAATCACAGCAAGATCTTTTTTGATCCACCTCCTAGAGTAATGCCATAAAAAAGAAAACTAAACAAATGGGACCTAATGAAACGTAAAAGCTTTTGCAAAGCAATGGAAACTACAAACAAGACAAAAAGACAACCCTCAGAATGGGAGAATATATTTGCAAATGAATCAATGGACAAAGGATTAATCTCCAATATATATAAACAGCTCATGCAGCTGTTAAAAAAACAAACAACCCAATACAAAAATGGGCAGAAGATCTAAATAGACATTTCTTCCAAGAAGACGTAGAGATGGCCAAGGAGCACATGAAAAGCTGCTCTACATCACTAATTATTAGAGAAATGCAAATCAAAACTACAATGAGGTATCACCTCACACCAGTTAGAATGGGCATCATCAGAAAATCTACAAACAACAAATGCTGGAGAGGGTGTGGAGAAAAGGAACCCTCTTCCACGATTGGTGGGAATGTAAATTGATACAGTCACTATGGAGAACAGTATGGAGGTTCCTTAAAAAACTAAAAATAGAATTACCATATGATCCAGCAATCTCACTACTGGGCATATACCCAGAGAAAACCATAAATCAAAAAGACACATGCACCACAATGTTCATTGCAGCACTATTTACAATAGCCAGGTAATGGAAGCAACCTAAATGCCCACAGACAGACGAACAGATAAAGATGCAGTACATATATACAATGGACTATTACTCAGCCATAAAAAGGAATGAAATTGGGTCATTTGTAGAGACGTCGATGGATCTAGAGACTATCCTACAGAGTGAGGTCAGAAAGAGGAAAACAAATATTGTATATTAACGCATATATGTGGAACCTGGAAAAATGGTACAGATGAACCGGTTTGAAGGGCAGAAATAGAGACACAGATGTAGAGAACAAATGTATGGACACCAAGAGGGGAAAGCCGTGGGGGGTGGTGGTGGGAGGAGTTGGGAGATTGGGATTGACATGTATACATTTATATGTATAAAATAGATAACCAATAAGAACCTGCTGTATAAAAAATAAATAAAATAAAATGAAAAATAAAATTTTTAAAAAAACGGAAAAAAGTTATTCCCTTCACATACATGTATTTATATGAATGAATTATTTCCAGGCTTATATCTATAAGTACAAAAAAGAGGAATAAAACCTACCTTGAACCAAAAAAGAAGAAAAAAAAAAACAGAACCCACCAGTTATACAGATGAAAACCCTATCAGGGCACTTGCTCCAGTGGTAGACAATTCTGAAGTTGGTCAGAGGTGGGGAATCGTCTCGCATGCAGCCAGCAGCCCCCCCGCAAGGAGTGTCCTCATCGCAAGCCTGGGGGACCGAGCCGAGGCGTCTGTGAGTAAACGTGAGCTGAGCCCCAGGCCAGCTGCTGCTGAACTGTTCCCACCCTTCCCAGGTAAGACACCTGAATATGTACAAGGACTTGAAAGCCTACAGGAAGGGCCGTGGAGCCACACCAGCGACAGCACGCTGGCCGACTTGGTGCCTGCAGGCCAGCCAGGATTGTCCTGGCCCCGGGCGCTCTTCTGGAAGCTTTCCATTTCCCTGCCTGAGATACCCCTCCTGTCCCTGCCCCCACTGCTTTTTTCCTTCCTCACCTCTGCCCAGGGAGAAATTCCAGCGGCAGTTACGGGTGACACATCCTCTTCTTTAGCAGGTAGCAGCTTGGCAACTCCTGCAGGAAGTCCAGCAGAGCCCACTCACACCAGGCCACCCACAAGGCCGTGGCCCCTCACTCCCACCCACCAGCCCAGCCCCGACACTGCTGACGGGGCAGAGAATATGGCGTCAGGCGCAGCTGCAGGAGCTCTTGCTCCCTGGAGCGCTGTTTATATTGACCTCAACCCAGGCACACCTGGGGAGGGCTGGCCTGCACGGTAAGGCTGCCCAGGTCAGCCAATCATCACCCCTCAGGGGCTCACAGTTGCAGAAAATGGACCTTGCTGAACCGGCCAGGTCCAAGGAACAGGTGTGGGTTCCTGAGTCAGGATAGACAAGGGGCTGCAGCGCTGGCTTGTTTTATAATCATTTTATCTGGCCCATGAGTGGGAGACAACTTCAAGAAGACCCTCTCCTAATGAGAGGAACCCAGGAGTCAGGGAGAGGAGGGGTGGTGGGTGGAGACAGAGGCCTGGTGCCCCGGCTGCAGTGGAAGCCTCTGGAAGACCAGGCGGAAGGAGACCACACAGAGTGAAGCCCAGGGTCACAGACGTGTCCTGGAGCTGCTGTTTGTTAGTTCAGGTCCTGCTCTGAGGTGCTCTGTGTCAGCTCTGACCGACAGGTGGGCTGGGGGTGCTCTGCAATGAGGGCTACGTGCACGGTTCCTGTGTGTCCAGCCCTGCCAGGGTACCTGCCCAGGGGAGTGCCGTATCCTGGGAGGGGCCGGACCACAAGAGCCCCGTGAGCTGCTGGGTGCCGGCCCAGGTGAGCTCCATATCCTGGGAGGGGCTTGACCACGAGGGCCCCGGGGGCTGCTGGGGACCTGCTCAGGTGAGCTCCATATCCTGAGAGGGGCCTGGCCATGAGAGCCCTGTGTGCTGGGGGGGGGGGGGCGTGTGTATGAGCGTCCTCTCTGTGCAGCCGGCAGAGTTGCTTAGCAACTTCCCTGTGGGCAGTGCTGGGATGAAATGAGAACCGGGAGATGCCACGGGCCCCCTGAACCCCTGTCCATCTAGAGTGATGAGGTCAGTAGGCAGGTGCTGGCCACTGTGCTGCATGAGGGAGGCCCCACGGGTACCTCTTGTGTCTTCCACCTGACACCACGGAGGCCTCCCCAGGACAGAGCAGACAGCCTGTCTGGGGCAGGTGGGAGCTCCTGGTGACGCTGCAGGGGACATGCGAGGGACGGACCAGGCAGGAGGAGGTGGGAGCCCAGGCAGAGCCATGGGGCTCGGGGCCAAGGGGGCCTTTCTGGGTCTGAGCTGAGAGTGGACGTGCAGGTGGTGAGTGTGATCCAGGAAAGCTGCCCTGGTGATGTGAGGCTGATCCTGCTTCAGTGACAAGCCTTCCGGGTGATCCCAGAACAGGACAGTGAGACGGATCCTGTTAGAAGAAGGTAAGTGAGTCCCCCCAGGAGGAGGCTCTGTGAGCTGGCCCCAGGAGGGGGTGAAGGGAACAGGTGTGGAAGCTGCGGGGAGTGGGCAGTCCCCCTGGGCGGGCGGCGGGTGCAGACCCCACTCCGTGTCCCACAGCTGTGCTTCCAGCTGGATTACTTGGCTTCTCGGAGCCTCAGCTTCCTGGTCTGCTCGTGGGCTGATGGTAGCATGGACTGACTAGTAATTTGCTCAGAACAGGGTAGCAAGGGGTCTAGTGGAAATTTCACAGAACACCGTCAGTGTGGGAATCGCAGGCCCTGTTTCCCGCAGGTCTGTCTTCAGGATCGGGAGAGCAAAGCCGAGCAGACTTGCAGCAGAGCCTGGGGACGGGCTCCGTTTCATGGGTCCCCCTGTTTCCTGAGTCTCGGAAGGAGCAGCTCCAGCGGGCAGTGGCAGGTTCATCCCACACCTGGGAGCATCCAGACCTCAAGGCCCAGCAGCCCCGAGCCCTGTGTCTGGGCCCCCGGGAGGCAGGCGGCACAGGCCGGCGTCCTCCTCGGCCCTCTTCCTGCTCAGAACATTCCGGGTCCAGGCCGTCATTAGGGATGGAGGTGTCCCATGTGGGAACAGGACACAGAGCAGCTTGTGCATGTGGACGTCCACACCGGGAATGTGGGTCGGTGGGACGCGGGCACCGGGAGGGGCAGGCGGTGGGCCTGAGGAAGCAGGGCAGGGCCGGGCCGGGGTTGCTGGGGGGGGGGGCGTGCAAGCTTCGCCTGTGCCGGGGTCTCAGACTCCACGGGGCTTCCCTCCCCTGTTCACTGGGCAGGAGGGGCCGAGCAGCGTTGGTGGAGGGACCCCTCGCATCCCCAGGCCCTAGCAGCATCAGCCCTCCAGGCTCTGGGTCGGGGAGCCTGAGGGGTGCAGGCCCAGCTGTGCCCACAGGGAGGCCTGGAGGGGTCGGGAGGGAAGCACGGGTGTGGTCTCGCCTGTGCGGAAGCTCCTGAGCCACTGTCCAGTGGGAGCCCTCACCTCGCACGTGGGTTTCAAGTCCACGGCTCAGATCACCTTCTAGCCGCTTGGTTTGTTTTCTAGACACAAAGTCCTAATATCTCCTATGTCCCCTGCCCGTGAAAAGGCACGTCTCACCTGGCACCAGGTGCTGCCTCTGGTCCTGCCTGACTGGACGCCCAGCAGCCAGTGTCACCACGTCACGACTGTCAGGGTTGTCAGGTGTGGGGGGACGAGAGCACACGGTCCAGGCCCACGAGGGGCCGTGCCGTCCACGGAGCCGGTGCTGTGGCTGTAGGTGTTCCCTCCCCACCCCGCGGGCAGAGACCACCGTCCCCTTACAGACTGTTACCAAGTGAAGTCATGTGCACCCTGCTCGGGCCCCAGCCTGCGAGGCGCTCTGCCTCAGCAGGGAAGGTTTCCTTTTCCCACGTGGGTTCCAGTAGGCAAAGAACAGAACCAAAGCCGAGACCAACACAGCACAGGCTCTACTCAGTGGCCAAAGAATGGAGAAGCGGGAACTGAGTTCACAGATCACCTTCTCGACCCCCTGCAGAGAGTGGTTTAATTTTAAAGAGTAAAGACAAAGGGAGGAGGAGGGAGGCTAGTGGTGGGATGAAGAGGCCTTCCGGGGAAGGGGCGGGGCTTCTTCCAAGGGGCTGGGGTACCACCTCCTTTTACCCGTTTCTGGTCCTTCATGTCCAGCCATGGCCGCCGGTGGGTGTGTCACTTAATATGCTGATGTAGTAAATTCAACACGTGATGAGACTCAGGATCGGTTGGAGGTCACACTCATTGCCATCTTGGTCCCAGCTGGTTCCATCTGTTTGTTTGTTTGTAGCATCGTTTCTTATCTCTGGACCCCTTCACTTAAATACTTAGGGGAACTCCTGCTGAAGGTGGGGGTGCAGGACAACCCTGTGAAAGGTGGGTGCACGGGGCTTGAGCAGGGCCTGGAGCAGCTCTGACAACAGGAGGCTGAGACGGGCGGTCAGTCTGACGCCCACAGTGGGGCCTGTGGTCGGCATGTGGAGGGGGTCAGCCGGGGGCACGTGTCAGGGAAGGTTCTCGGTGTTTACACAGAAGATGTGAACGTGGGCCCAGATGCAGAGCTGCCTGCAGATGCTGCTACAGAAACCCCCGATTCTTTCCTGAGAAAACTGGTGGGCGGTCATTCAGGCAACAGGGCAAACTGCTTGCTCTGGAGGCTCTTGTGGGGAAGTGGGGTGTAGCAACAGGGGCTCAGCCTGCATAACCCCAGAAGCCCTCCCAGGACAGCCCCAGAACCGCTTCTGGAATGGCAAGGAGAAGTGGGTCTTCCACCTACTAGACGTGGAGGAAAGGGCTGGGGTCTGCAGGGCCGCCCTCACCTTCAGGTACCAGCTGGGAGGCTCACAGGACCCGGCACATGCTTGTGACTTGTGTCCTCACAGCTGAGATGGGTCACAGCACACAGTAGGGATGCCCGGGGGGGAGGGCCCCTGCTCTGGTCACCTCGTGACCCTTCATGCCCCCTCCTTCCCTCGAGGGTCTCTAGGGTGTCTCTTCCCCCAGCAACAAGGGCAGAACCATTACAGTTACCCCCACCCCCGTCCCCCCAGCGAAGCTCATTAGCGGCTTGGTACCCGGCTGGGGGCGGTCACGTGGTGTGCTCTGCCCTCACCCTCCAAAATGCCGGTGCCCAGAAGGGGAGCCGGGGTTCAGCACGAGCCACATGGTTTGTGCACACAGCACAGGCGCAGGGGGCTGCCCCTAACGGGAGGCGGGAGGGTTTAGATCAGGCCAGGGAGCTGCTCACCAGCTGCATTAGCTTCCCGGGGCAGCTGTGACAAATGACCACAGAGGCTCAGAGCAACAGAAACCTGTCCTGAGACCAGACGTCTGAGGTCAAGGTGTCCCAGGCCCGCGCTCCCTCTGGAGGCTCCAGGGGAGGGTCCTTCCCGCCTCTTCCAGCTTCTGGGGGCTCCAGGTGTCCCTGGGCTTGTGGCCTCATCCCTCCTGTCTCTGCCTCCATCTTCACATGGTGTCTCCTGTGTGTCTGTGTCTCTCCTCTAGTCTCTTAGAAGGACACTGTCACTGATTCAGGGCCACCCGGATCCAGGATGACCTCATCTCCAGATCCATAACTAATTATACCTGCAGAGACCCTACTTCCAAATAACGTTCTTTTCTCAGATTCTGGGAGCCATGACGTGGACATAACTTTTGGGGGGACCTCCCCATTCAACCCACCATAGCACCCAGTTCCCAGATGCCAGCCGACCTTCCTCAGGACAGCATCAGGCTGGTGATCTTCTTTCTGCACGGAGTTGTCTCTTGTTTCTTGTGGTAACAGTGAAGTTGGGTGGGGGGCGCTTCTGGCTGACCTCCCGGTCATTCCAGGGACCACGCTGATGTGTCCTTCCCGGGAGGGTGCGAGCACGGCCAGGCCTCCCTGGGAATTCTCCACACAGACCGCTCAGTGGTCAGACACCTGTATGGGCTGGACCGGTCCCCGGCACCTTCTACCACATCCACAGCCTGGTGGACTCTGTGCGGGCCTATGACCAGGAGGTGTGGACCGGCAGGATCGGTGGAAGCCCTCCTGCCTGCCACGTGGCCTCCAGTCCACCACAGACCCTCCAGTCCTGCCATGGACACCCCCATCCCATTAGCCCCCAAGAGGGCTTCTGGGAGGGGTGAGAACTTGACCATGAAGAAGACAGGGCAGGCCCTAACTGCAGCAGGTGGAGGCAAGGACTGGGGGTGCTTGGCTATTTGTCCCCCAAAGACCCAGGATGTGGGCTCTGACTTGATGGGTCCACCTCCACCTGGGCTCACCTGTGGGGTCGCTGCAGGGAGAGTGTGTCCTTGGGTGATTTTCCAACTCTCCCCACCCCCAGCTTCCCCCTCTGGGCCCCCCGGCCCCATTCATAATCTTTAAATAGTGTCTCTCATCCATGAGGCCTGCGTGGGAGATTTTAATATTGTGCGGGAGTCCAGTGACCAGCGTCCATGTGTCCTGTGTGTCTTGGGAGGGGAGGGAGCCTCGCTCTCACATTCCTGCCCCAGTGCACCTGGGGTCGGGGGCAGCAGACCCAGGCTCTGTTCCGGCAGAAGCTCCCTTTCTGTGAACAAGTCTTCCCCGACTCCTGTTATCCTCCCTGGAGACTCAGGAGGCCACAGCATCTGGGCACCTCCAGCACCAGGACCCCACCCTAGGGAATCTCTCAAGAGCAGGGACCAGGCCTGCAGGCGGAGGGGAGGAGGGAGCCGGCCGCTTCAGTATCCCCGGGACTAGGATGCCTCCTACGCAGGAGGGCCTTGGACTCAACTCAACTACCACCCGGGGTCTCCTACCCCTCCCCTGGTAGGGGGGCCCTTCAGATTCCAGGGCCCCAAGATCCTCCCCACCGACTTCTGACCCCAACTGCAGGGCTGGGGACCCAGAGACCCCCTCCCCGGCTTACTTTTCCTTGGAGGCTCCCAGAATTCCTTGAAGCTGTTATACCCAGGGTTTATTATGGTGAAGGATGCAAGTTAAAATCAGCGAGGACAGGGGGACGAGCAGGGTCCAGCCTCCTCGGCTGTGGCAGCCCAGGGAAGCCCACCTGAGTCCTGAAGTGCAGGGCTTATTGGGGTCTGTCACGTCAATGTGGGGCCACCATGTGCCTAACCTTAGCCTCCAGCCCCCGGGGGGAATCAGGAAGTCCCACCGTGCATCACGCCGTCAGCACAGACCAGCCTGGAGCGAGGCCCACGGAGCATGGACACTCCCGTCAGACTCAAGGTGACCTCTGGAGCCAGGACGGAGGCCCGGCCTCTCAGTGGGCAGGTGAACCCACACCACACAGGCCCTGGTGCAGTGCCCGTTCCGTGTAGTCAGCATGAGTGCACGCGGCTCAGCCAGTGTCTGTGTGTCTCAGCCTGTGACCACAGACCACACTGTCCTGCTCTGCTCACAAGAGCGAGGCCAATGGAGGGACAACAGGGGTGGGAACAAAGCCGGGTCATGGTCTGGCTGGGTGAGAAAGGGTCCAAGGAGCGAGAACCCGGCCGCCCTTGCCTGGTGAGCCGAGAGCTGACGTCCACCCTGTGGGCAGCCCCTCTCCCCACGTCGCGAGGTAAGGCTGCCTTTCCTGCACCCTGGGCAGTGTCATGCCTGTGTATACAGCAGGACGCACAGCAGTGCATGCAGCAGGCCTGATGCCTGCCCTTGCCATGTACTTGGGGGCTTGGTGAGGGTGGAACATCCCGACAGGACACGGGCCGACCCCGGGGAGGGTGTAGGGGTGAAGCGTTTGGGAGCTTCTGGAGGGGATCCTCACCTGTCTGCACAGGTGGACTGAGGACACAGACCAAGGGTGGGCAGGCGGGGAGCCCAGGAAGGGTCCTGGGTCATCCCTGAGGCTGGAGGAGGGGTGTGGAGCTGGGGGTGACGGCGGTGGGACGAGGGGCTGATCACAGGACAGTGCGGAGACAGAGCATCCGAGGCAGCGGGGAAGGTGAAGATTGTGCCCGATGGCAGGACGGAGAGACCAGCAGGCGGCGCTGCAGGCGCGGGTAGCAGGGCTGCTCCCTGCAGGGCAGCGCCAGAGCCCCGCACCGCTGGAAACCACGCAGTGTCCAGACAGAACCCCAGAGGATGGGGGCCCGGATGGGCGGGAAGAGTTTGGAAAAGTCACCTTATCTCCACATGTCCTGGGGGAGGGGTCCCTGCTCCAGCCTCGTTCCTTAGAGTCTCCCCACCTGGGGAAGTCAACACACTCACTCAACAGCCGGTCGTGCACGGCTTGGAATTTGTCCGGAGGATGAAGGGGAAGCGGGGGAAAGAATGAGAAACAAGCTCTACGTGTTTGGACAGCACATACCACTCTAATTTCCAATCAGGAAGAGGAATTTCCCACAGGCTCAGGCTGCCCCTGTAACCAGAATGGGGCTTAAAGCGATCCTGC
Source organism: Globicephala melas (assembly GCF_963455315.2). Classification (NCBI taxonomy): domain Eukaryota; kingdom Metazoa; phylum Chordata; class Mammalia; order Artiodactyla; family Delphinidae; genus Globicephala; species Globicephala melas. The sequence continues at coordinate 29,932,192 of NC_083326.1, read as the reverse complement.
CACTTTGTGGCCGGTTCCAGAAACATGTTGAAGACAGGTGCTCAGGAGCACTGCAATCCACAACGCCTGCAGGGTTGTAAATGACAACTATGGTGGGAAAATGTCTTGGGGTAAGTAATTGAAAAGGGCTTGAAAACAAGGCAGAATTGCAGGAACCGGCTTGCATGACGTAGACTGGACTCGCCGTTAAAGCACATGAAAGCTGCTCAACATTGCCTACGAGTCAGTTGGCCAAAAAGGGCGTAAAGGTGTAAATCCATACGCCCTTGTGCCAACCAAACATGCGGGAAAAACAAATCAACACTACAGAGATGTGTCACTTTGCCCCAGTCACAATGGCCACCCTCACAGTGTGTAAAAACCAGAAATGGAGGAGAGGACGTGGAGAAGAGGGAACGCTGCTGCGCTGATGGTGGGAATGTCAACTGCTAACAGCCACGCTGCAGAAGGGTATGATGTTTCCTAAAAATTCTAAAAAACAGAGCTATAGGGACTTCCCTGGTGGCGCAGTGGTTAAGAATCCAACTGCTAATGCAGAGGACACAGGTTCGAGCCCTGGTGCGGAAAGATAACACATGCCGCGGAGCAACTAAGCCCGTGCGCCACGACTACTGAGCCTGTGCTCTAGAGCCCATGAGCCACCACTACTGAGCCCATGTGCCACAAGTACTGAAGTCCAACGCCTAGAGCCTGTGCTCCGCAAGAAGAGAAGCCAGTGCAATGAGAAGCCCATGCACTACAACGAAGAGTAGCCCCAACTTGCTGCAACTAGAGAAAGCCCACGTGCAATAACAAAGACCTAACACAGGCAAAAAAAAAAAATGAATTAATTTAAAAAAATAGAGCTACAGAGCATACGGCACCTCCAGTCCTGGGTGTATATCGCGGGATAATCATAAATCCATAGGACACAGGAACTTCAACTATTAGTGCAGCCCTTTTGCAGGAGCCTCGACTTGGAAACAATATAAATGTCCTTGGAAGGAAAAAATGGATAAAGAAGATGTGGTACTTCTGTACAATGGAATATTACTCAGCCATGAAATCAATGAAATAAGGCCAGTTGCAGCAACTCAGGTGGACTTAGGTACGATCAAAGTGACATAAGTCAGACACAAAAAGACACTTAGCATAAGATATCACTTATAGGTGGAATCTAAAAATGGCTGCACATGGACTAAATTACAAAACAAACAGTCACACATTTAGAAAAGAAACTTATGGCTGCTAAAGGGGAAAGGTGGGGTGGGGTGAGGCATAAACCAGAGGGTTGAAATGAGCACAGATACCGTTCCAAAGACCAAATAGGTAATCGACAAGACCTCCTCTATAGCTCAAGGAACTGGACTGGGCACACTCTAGTCACCAGAAAAGGATATGTACGACTGGTAAGAATGTGAAAAAGAATTTATGGATGTCTCTCTGTAAGTGAATCAAGTGGATGTGCAGCAGCAAGAAAGACAGCATGGAAAATCAGCTACACCTCATTATAAAAATAAATTACAAAAAAAAACAAACCACAGGGAGAAACTGTTACAAAATTCGTTCAGGGGCTGTGATGAAACCTGCATTGACCCCATCTAGATCCACAGCTAAACGGGACAAGAGCAGAGGGCTCAGTCTCTGTCTCTAGGTTTACAGTCTAATGCTAGCTCAAGTCATTGTACCTCTGTTCATACACTGCTGATTATTTTCAACAAACCACAAAGATATCAGCTTTATATTTACTATTTGGTGCTTGAAGTGGAGTGCCAGGCAGCATCTTGAGTATATTAATCCAGGCTGAGCTATACTAACCTGGAGCGCTACTTGGAGATGCCCAAATCTTTAACGTAGTCATAACAGTCCTTGCACTTGTAATAATATTCTCTACAGTTGTACCCATTATGATTGCAGGGTTTGAAAACAGACTTGGGCCACTAATAACTGGGGCACCTGAGGTAACATTTCCCCAAATAAAGCATATAAACTTTTGACTATTTCCCCCATCATTCTTACTCCTACTCATATCACCAATAGAAGCTGGTTCTGGCACAGGTGGAACCGTGTATTCAGCTCTAGCCTGCAGTGTGGCCCACGCAGGAGCCTCTGTCGACCTAACCATTTCCTCCTTACATTTAGCAGGTGTCTCTTCAATTCTTCCTGCTATTTCTTGTATTACTATAGTCTTTAATCCAAAACCAGCAGTCATATCCCAATACCAAACACCATTATTTGTTTAATCTTCCCCAGCTATAGCCATATTACTATAATTACCACTCTCAGTCCAAGCAGCCAGAATTGCCATACTGTTAAGAGACAGAAATCTCAACACTACCTTCTTTGACCCTGCAGGAGGAGAGCGAATCCTATACCAACACCTATTCTGATTCTTTGGTCACCCTGAAGTGTGTATTCATGGCCTACCAGGCTTTGTTATAAACTCACATATCATTACATACTATTTAGGACGAAAAGTGCCTTTCAGCGATCTGGGAATGTTATGAGTCATGTCCACCGGCTTTTTAGGATTTCTCTTGTGGGCCCATCTTATATTTACCATAGGGATAGCTGTCGACTCAGTAGCGTACTGTGCATCAGCTACCATAATTACTTCTATCCCTACAGGAGTAAAAGTATCTAGCCAATTAGCAACTCTTTTATTTTTTTTTATTTTTTTATTTTTTGCAGTACACGGGCCTCTCACTGTTGTGGCCTCTTCCGTTGCAGAACACAGGCTCCAGACACGCAGGCCCAGCAGCCACGGCCCACGAGCCCAGCTGCTCCGCGGCATGTGGGATCCCTCCGGACCGGGGCACGAACCCACGCCCCCCGCATCGGCAGGCGGACTCTCAACCACTGCGCCACCGGGGAAGCCCCCTTTTTTTTTTTTTTTGGCTGCGTTGGGTCTTCGTTAATGCGTGCCGGCTTTCTCTGGTTGCGGTGAGCGGGAGCTACTCTCCGTCGCTGTGCGTGGGCTTCTCATGGCAGTGGCTTCTCTTGCTGCAGAGCACAGGCTCTAGGCGCGTGGGCTTCAGTAGTTGTGGCTCACAGGCTCTAGAGCGCAGGCTCAGTAGTTGCGGCGCACGGGCTTTCTGCTCTGCAGCATGTGGGATCTTCCCGGACCGGGGATCGAACCCGTGTCCCATGCATTGGCAGGCCTATTCTTAACCACTTCGTCACCAGGGAAGTCCCTGATCAGCAACTCTTCACGGAGGTAATATTATATGAGCTCCCACTCTATTATGAGTTTTAGGCTTTATTTTCCTTTTTACAGTAGGTGGTTTGACAGGAGTCATCTTAGCCAACTCATCCCCGGACATCGTCCTCCAGGATACACACTATGTAGTAGCACACTTCCATGACGTAGCGTCCATGGGAGCAGTCTTCACTGTTATAGGAGGCTTCCTACACTGATCCCCACTATTCTCAGGTTATACACTTAACTCAGCGTGAGCAAACAGTCACGTCACAGGTATATTTGTCGTAGTAAATACGACTTCCTGCAGCACTTTCTTGGCCTCTCAGGGATGTCACTACGTTAGTCTGAGTACCCTGAGGCACACACAACATGAAATATTTTGTCTTTAGGCTCATTCGTCTCAGTAGCAGCAGTAATGCTAATAATCTTCATACTTTGAAAAGCATTTGCATCTAAACAAGAAGTCTCAGCAGTGGAAACTGCTACTCCTAACCTAGAATGGTTACACGGATGCCCTCCACCATATCCTATGTTTGAAGATCCTACCAATGTACATGTAAAATAAGGAAGGACTCAAGTCCTTTTCAACCAGTTTCAAACCAACACCATAACAATTATGTCTTTCTCAATAAATGAGATAAAAGTTAAAAGTGCTGTAACTTTGTCAAAGTTAAATCCTAGGCTAAATTCCTGTGTATCAAAAGGCATATCAATATCTTCTAGGCTCTCAAGATGCAACATCACCCATTATGGAAGAACTTTTACATGTTCATCATCACACATTAATAGTTATTTTTAAAATAAGTTCTCTAGTCCTCTATAGTATTTAACTAATATTGACAGCTAAACTACCTCATATACATACAATAGATGCACAGGTAGAGAAAATGTGAACAATTTACCAGCCATTATTGTAATCTTAGCTGCTCTATCATCATTGTGAATCCTTTACATGATACATGAAAGCAATAACTCTTCCCAAACCATGCAAACTATGGGTCAGTAATGATACTGAAGCTGCAAATACACAGATTATGAAGATTTAAATGTTGACTCCTCTGTAATCCCCACATCAGAGCTAAAACCAGGAGAATAATGACTAATAGAAGTCAACAACCCAGCAGTATAGTCACTGAATATTAGTTTCATCTGAAATTGCTGTACACTCCTGAGCTGTTCCTTCTCAGGACGAAAAAGAGCTGCTATCCCAGGACGCCTAAATTAAGGAATCCTAATACCACCAGGACCAGGCCGATGTTGTGGACAAGAGAGCTCATTTTCCTGAGTTCAAAGACAGGACAGAGGGATATGGCTGAGATATGGGGTGAATCTGGAGCCCATAGGGATGACTGTCCAAGCTCCAGGATAGGAATGGGGTCTCTGGGGTCCCAGGCCACCTACCACGCCCTCCCGAGCAGGATCTTGGCAACATTCCCTGTCAGTGATGAGGCAGCCCTAGCACTTGTCATGCCCCAGTGCTGTGTCCTATGTGGGTCCCATGCTCTTGAGACCACACCCACACTCTGCAGGTCCATGCTGCAGGGTCCTTCGTGCCTCAGGAGTAGAGACCACACAGCAAGCAGCTCGCTCCGCAACCAGCAGGAGGAGGGGAGGAGAGCGGGGCACCAGGGGAATCTCACTCAGACAACACCCCAGGGGTGCCAGCGGGGCCAGTGATGATGCAGATGAGGCACAGGCCTAGAGGTGGAACCAGAGGACGCAAAAGGCAGCTGATCAGGTCCTGGCTCACCTGCACGCCGGACACCTTTGTCCCTCATACACCCCCTTCCTCGTACACCCTCTCCTTAAATGCAGATTCTTCAGATGCAAACAGGCAGAGCTTCAGACTGAAAGTCAGCTCTTCCAAAGTGACCCGTCAGCAAACACTGCAGGATTCCACTCCAGTGGGTGCCCTGGAGTCGACAACTCAGGGACTGAAATGGATGTCGGTGCCAGGGGCAGTGGGAGGGAACGGGGAGTGAGACTTTCATGGTTGTGGAATTTTGGTTTTGCAAGATGAAAAGTTCTAGGGATGGTGGTGACGGCTCCACGAGAAAGTGAATAGATCTGATGCCTCAGAAACGTGCACTTAAAATGGTGATGATGGTAAAGGGATGTGACGTGTGTCTTATTTCACTTAAAATAAATTCCTAAAATAATGTCTTGTTAATTGAGATTCCATTTCGACTCCCCTTCACAAATGTCGGAGGCCCAAACACAGTCCCCCACCTGAGGGACCACCATGGTACCCTCACCTGGCACATGGGGTCCATTCTTAGGGGGGGCTAGTCTGTGCTCACCTGACCTCTGTCCAGGGGGACCCAGGCAGTGGTGACCCCCATAGATTAGATATATGATATGCTATGATATTAATATTATACCATCAAGCATTGTCTCTCACCAGAACACAGAGCAGCAACCCACTCAAACATGCCTGACCTCATATGAATGTGACAAGATTAAGAGAAGAAAAGGAAGCACTGGTTAATCAGGGCAACACCCTTAATTCAGATGTTGGAAATCTCAAAGGGGACAAGACACACTGCAGGCAAAGAGCACATATGTGGTCTCCCCGTACATGTGATCCTGACCCATGCAGATGTGGTGAGACCCACACAATCCCCACACCATTTACCTGGGGTCGCACATCCACATTCACCACGGTGACCCCACCTCCCCAGACCCTGCACCTAAAGTCACACGTTCTCTCTCAACAGGTGACCCCTCCTCCCCAGACTCCCCCACCTGGGTTCACACATGTATAGTCTCCAGGGTGACCACACCTCCCCGGACACCCCCAACTGGGGTCAAACGTGCACATTCCCAGGGTGACCCCACCTTCCCAGACCCTGCACCTGGGGTCACATGTCCCCTTGGTCAGGATACCCTGGCTCTGCTGGTGGCTCCCCTAATATGGAAACAATCTGGGTTCCTGGGACCTTCTGGGATTGGAAAAAGTGGCAGGTGGGTCTCCTCTCCCCACACTTGTCCCAGAGAAGTCCTCCTCTTTTCCCTTTGGTTCTGTTGATTTTACCTGTGTTTAAAGCTTTCATGCTAGAGGTGAACACACTACTTGGTTCTGGCAGGCTCAGTCCTTTCTTGTCTCACTTACATGTTGAGAAAACTCGCAGGACAGCAGGGCTGAAAGCCGAGGGGCAGCTCTGGATGCTGCTGAGTCGGGATGGGAGACTGGAAGGAGAGCTCAGCAGCAGCCTCACCTGTTGCCCATCAGCCTTTTGCCCAATCTGCTTGCCCTGCAATCAGTTCACCAGGTAAACCTGCCTCCCTACGCACCATGCACGTGCTGGTGAATTGGAATAATTTCCAGGTAGGCCTCCTGAGGATTCTCCACGAGCCCCAGGGAAGGTGAACCTTTCAGGGATAAATACTAAGGCCCTGACCATAGCACTGACCCTCGGGAGGGCCAGGTAACCACACTCAGAGGAGTGGCTGTTACCTAGACAAGCCCACCTCAGCTCCAGACCCCAGACATCTAAGCACTGACCTTCAGATGCAGGCACGGAGCTTCCCAGTACTGAGGCCAGGCCGGGTTTCTACCCAGGTTCCCATAGTCCTAGCATAGACAGAACATGGTTAGGTCTCAATCTTCTTATTATAGACAGCACATGGTCAGCTCTAAGAATAATCAGTAGACAGGACATGCAGAGGTCTAAATCTTCCATGTAGACAGAACTTGACCATGTTTAAACTAGCTTAGGGTAACTCATAGGAGGTACAGGTCACATACATGGGTCTCTCATCTTTGGACACCCACATCAGGAAACTGATCAAGATCTTTGTCATTAAACATTTCAACAGGCAAAAAAAAATGTTACCAATATCTCTGGTCAGGATCCACGGGTGAGCCATGAACTTCTTGTAGAGCAGCCCAGTCTCCTGCAAGGACAGACAAGAAGTGGACTGATTCCAGCCTCCGAGGCTTCCAGAAGGAGGTGGCTGCACTGGAAGCCCAGGCAGGACAGTCCTGCATGGTCCGGGCCGGGAGATCCAGTCTGTCCATTCTGCTGGCCGATTCCGGGTGGGGCGTTCAGGGCCACTGAGAACCCTGCACTCAGGTCCTGCTTCCCTGCAGTGTGTGTGTGTGTGTGTGTGTGTGTGTGTGTGTGTGTGTGTGTGTGTGTGTGTGTGTTTGTAGAAGGGGCGGTGGCTGACGGCTCCTATGGCTCCCAGTCAGGTGACCTCATGCCCTGGGGCTGACACCCAGCACGGGCACCAAGCTGTCTTCAAGGGGAGACACGGGGAGAGGTGGGGGCACAGAAGCCGTTGGAGAGGAGAACCCACTGTGGAACTCCTTGCACATTGGCTCATCCCCACCCAGGGAACCGCCTGCCCATCGTGGGCCCCATGTCACCCCCCAGCCCCCCGCCCCCGAGGGCAGGGTGCCTGCTCTTTCAAAAGCACAGGGTCTCACATGAAGAAGACCCAGTGGGGGCTGTCACCCCCCCCCTCACTCCTGATGCTGAGTTTGGGAGAATGCACCCCCTTGACTGGGCAATGAGACTCTGTGAGGAATGGCGGCCCCATCCAAGTTGGGGCCTGGTTGAGAGATGGGAACACAGGAGCCAAGTTCAGGGCCTGGAGGCCAGGTCAACAGGAGGGACACCCCAGGCCCTGGTCGGGCTCTTCCACTGTGACATTGTAGCTTATAGGGACCTGGGACAGGTGAGTGAATGTAATCGAGGTCTCAGCTGGACCCTGAATGGGGCTGAAATAAGGTGTGAAGGATGTTACTAAGACAATGACAGTCATTGAAAGACAGGCTCTGTGTCAGGACATCCTGTTCCATCCATTTAAATCCCTGAGATCTGTGATACATTAAACAAGATGGACTTAATTGATATTTATAGGACATTCCATCCAGAAACAACAGAATACACTTTCTTCTCAAGTGCTCATGGAACATTCTCCAGGATAGATCATATCTTGGGTCACAAATCAAGCCTTGGTAAATTTAAGAAAATTGAAATCATATCAAGCATCTTTTCCAACCACAACACTATGAGATTAGAAATAAATTACAAGGAAAAAAAGGTAAAAACACAAAGACATGGAGGCTAAAAATACGTTACTAAATAACCAAGAGATCACTGAAAAAATCAAAGAAGAAATTTAAAAATACATAGAAACAAATGACAATGAAAACATGACGACCCAAAACCTATGGGACGCAGCAAAAGCAGTTCTAAGAGGAAAGTTTATAGCAATTCAAGCTCACCTCAAGAAACAAGAAAGATCTCAAATAAACAATCTTACCCTACACATAAAACAACTAGAGAAAGAAGAACAAAGAAAACCCAAAGTCAGTAGAAGGAAAGTAATCATAAAGATCAGAGCAGAAATAAATGAAATAGAAATGAAGAAAACAATAACAAAGATCAATAAAACTAAAAGCTGGTTCTTTGAGAAGATAAACAAAATTGATAAACCCTTAGCCAGACTCATCAAGAAAAAAAGGGAGAGGATGCAAATCAATAAAATTAGAAATGAAAAAGAAGAAATCACAAGTGACACTGCAAAAATACAAAGGATTATAAGAGACTACTACAAACAACTATATGCCAATAAAATAGACAACCATGAAGAAATGGACAAATTCTCGGAAAGGTACAATTTTCCAAGACTGAACCAGGAAGAATTAGAAAATATAAACAGACCTATCACAAGTAATGAAATTGAAACCATAATTAAAAATCTTCCAACAAACAAAAGTCCAGGACCAGATGGCTTCACAGGCGAATTCTATCAAACATTTAGAGAAGAGTTAATACCAATCCTTCTCAAACTCTTCCAAAAAATTTCAGAGGGAGAAACACTCTCAAATTCATTCTATGAAGCCACCATCACCCTGATACCAAAATCAGAAAAAGATATCACCAAAACAAAGAATATTATAGACCAATATCACTGAGGAACATAGATGCAAAAATCCTGAACAAAATACTAGCAAACAGAATCCAACAGCACATTACAAGGATCATACACCATGATCAAGTGGGATTTATTCCAGGGATGCAAGGATTCTTCAATATACACAAATCAATCAATGTTATACACCACATTAACAAATTAAGGAATAAAAACCATATGATCATCTCAATAGATGCAGAAAAAGCTTTTGATAAAATTCAACACCGATTTATGATAAAACCTCTCCAGAAAATGGGCATAGAGGGAACTTACCTCAATGTAATAAAGGCCATATATGACAAACCCACAGCAAGCATCACACTCAACAGTGAAAAACTGAAAGCATTTCCACTAAGATCAGGAACAACACAAGGACGTCCACTCTCACCACTCTTATTCAACATAGTTTTGGAAGTCCTAGCCACAGTAATCAGAGAAGAAAAAAATAAAAGGAATACAAATTGGAAAAGAAGAACTAAAACTCTCACTGTTTGCAGATGCCATGATGCTATACATAGAAAATCCTAAAGCTGCCACCAGAAAACTACTAGAATTAATCAGTGAATTTGGTAAGGTTTCAGGATACAAAATTAACACACAGAAATCTCTGGCATTCCTATACACCAACAACGAAAAATCAGAAAGAGAAATTAAGGAAACACTCCCATTTACCATTGCAACAAAAAGAATAAAATACCTAGGAATAAACCTGCCTAAGAAGGCGAAAGACTTGTACTCAGAAAACTATAAAACACTAATGAAAGAAATCAAAGAAGACATAAACAGATGGAGAAATATAGCATGTTCTTGGATTGGAAGAATCAATATTGTGAAAATGACTGTACTACCCAAAGCAATCTACAGATTCAGTTCAATCACTATCAAACTACCAAGGCATTCTTCACCATTGAATTAGAACAAAAAATTTTACAGTTTGTATGGAAACACAAAAGACCCCAAACAGCCAAAGCAATCTTGAGAAAGAAAAACGGAGTTGGAGCAATCAGGCTCTCTGACTTCAAACTATACCACAAAGCTACCGTAATTAAGACGGTATGGTACTGGCACAAAAAAAGAACTATAGATCAATGGAACAGGATATAAAGCCCAGAGATAAACCCATGCACATATGGTCACCTTATCTTTGATCAAGGAGGCAAGAATACGCAATGGAGAAAAGACCGCCTCTTCAATAAGTGGTGCTGGGAAAACTGGACAGCTACATGTAAAAGAATGAAATTAGAGAACTCCCTAACACATACACAAAAATAAACTCCAAATAGATTAAAGACTTAAATGTCAGACCAGACACTATAAAACTCTTACAGGAAAACATAGGAAAAACAGTATTTGACATAAACCACAGCAAGATCTTTTTTGACCCACCTCCTAGAGTAACAGAAACAAAAACAAAAATAAACAAATGGGACTTAATTAAACTTAAAAGCTTTTGAATAGCAAAGGAAAACATAAACAAGACAAAAAGACAACCCTCAGAATGGGAGAAAATATTTGCAAATGAAACAACAGACAAAGGATTAATCTCCAAAATATACAAACAGCTCATGGAGCTCAATATCAAAAAAACAAACAACCCAATCCAAAAACAGGCAGAAGACCTAAATAAACATTTCTCCAAGGAAGACATACAGATGGCCAAGAGGCACATGAAAAGATACTCAACATCACTAATTATTAGAGAAATACAAATCAAAACTACAATGAACACCGATTAGAATGCCCATTATTTAAAAATCTAGAAACAGTAAATGCTGGAGACGGTGCGGAGAAAAGGGAACCCTCCTGCACTGTGGGTAGGAATGTAAATTGATATAGCCACTATGGAGAACACTATGGAGGTTCCTTAAAACACTACAAATAGAACTACCATACAACCCAGCAATCCCACTACTGGGCATATACCCTGAGAAAACCATAATTCAAAAAGAGTCATGTATCACAATGTTCACTACAGCTCTACTTACAATAGCCAGGACATGAAAACAACCTAAGTGTCCACCGACAAATGGGTAAAGAAGATGTGGCACATACATACAATGGAATATTACTCAGCCATAAAAAGAAACAAAAATGACTTATTTGTAGTGAGGTGGATGGACCTAGAATCCGTCCTACAGAGTGAAGTAAGTCAGAAAGAGAAAAACAAATACCGTATGCTAATGCATATATACAGAATCTAAAAAAAAGGGCTTCCCTGGTGGCACAGTTGTTGAGAGTCCACCTGCCGGTGCAGGGGACGCAGGTTCGTGTCCCGGTCCGGGAAGATCCCACGTGCCGCGGAGTGGCTGGGCCCGTGAGCCATGGCCGCTGAGCCTGCGCGTCCGGAGCCTGTGCTCCGCAACGGGAGAGGCCACAACAGTGAGAGGCCCGCGTAACACAAAAAAAAAAAAAAAAAAAAGGAAAAGGAAAAAAAAATGGTTCTGAAGAACCTAGGGGCAGGACAGGAATAAAGACACAGACATAGAGAATGGACTTGAGGACACGGGGTGGGAGGGAGAAGCTGGGGTGAAGTGAGAGTAGCATCGACCTATACACACTACCGAATGTAAAACAGCTAGCTAGTGGGAAGCAGCCGCATAGCACAGGGAGGTCGGCTCGGTGATTTGGGATGACCTAGAGGGGTGGGAAGCGGCAGGTGGGATAGGGAGCGTGGGAGGGAGGCTCCAGAGGGAGGGTGTATGTGGGCATGTGTATGCATATGGCTGATTCACTTTGGTGTATGACAGAAACTAACACAGTATAGTGAAGCAATTATAGTCCAATAAAGATGCATTAAAGAAAAATTAACCAAGGATGTGAAAGCACACTGAAAAATGTAAAACACTGAAGAAAGGAACTGAACAGACACAAATAAATGGAAAGCTATCATTTATTGGATGCAAAGAATACTGTTTAAATGTCCGTTCTACCCAAAACAATGTTCAAATTCGAAGCAAGCCTGCTCAAAACTCCAATGGCATTTTTCACAGAAACGGAACAAACATTCCTAACATTTGTGTGGAAACAAAATGACCCTGAATAGCCAAAGGGATTCTGAGAAAGCAGAACAGGCTGGAGGCGTCTCCCTCCCTGATCACTCTACATTATGAAGCTACAGTCCCCAAAAAGTGTGGAATTGGCACAAAAACAGGCACACAGACCAGAGGAACAGAGCAGAGAACCCAGGAATCAACCTACAGGTATGTGGTCGGTTAATTCACAAGAAAGGAGCCAAGAACACACACCAGGGCAAGGACAGTCCCCTCAATAAACGGTGCTGGGAAAACCAGACGCCACGCGCCAAAGAACAACACTGCGCTCTGTCTACAGCACACACCAAAGGGGCCAAAAACCCAGTTTTCCACATCAAGCCCTTCCTCTCCTGGGTCCTCTGAAGACACCCTCAGCGGTCAGCCACGCACAGGAACCTTCTGCCCACTTTTCCTCACCTTCTCCCTCAGCGGCATCACCTCCCGGCGGGTCCTGAGGAGACCAGGCTCCTGTCTGCATGAACTGGACCCCACGGTGTCCCAAAGCTGAAGCCCCAGCGGGTCCTGAGGAGACCGGCTTCTGTTAGTGTGGACTCGACCCCGGCTTGCCCCGAAGCCCGGCCATCAGCGTGGACTCAGCCCCACGTGTTCCAGAAGCCAAAGCCCCAGCAGGTCCTGAGGAGACGGGGATACAGTCAGCTGTGCGCTGCGCCAAGTCCGCAGGCAGAATACGCCTTCCCGCGGAGGGCCAGGGAGGCGGGCTCGCATTCCCTGCCAGCCAATGGGAACGTGCAGACCAAGCCACCTCCCAGTTCAGTGGAGGCTCCGCCCCTGAGGGCACTTCCGCTGCATCCACTAAACTGTGGAAATTCAGACTGAAATACAGTCAAGTATCCCATGACTTCTCCAAAATAGTTAAGGAACAATTAACTGGAAACTGTATGAAATGAAATGACTGTAGACACAAACTTTAAAACTTACACCAAATTCATGCAAATTTATTATCAGACATTTAAAATGCAAAGCTATCAAAATTACGTAGAAACACAGAAGAAAATCTACATGACATTGGGTTTGGTCTGTAGACACACAAACAGCCAATCCACAAAAGAAAAAAGTGTCGTGGACTTTATAAAAACTAAAGATTTCTACTCTGAAACACCTTATTCAGAAAGTCAAAAGACAAGCCACAAACTGGGAGAAAAATATTTGTAAACCACATATCCGGTAAAGAATTTGGACTAAAAACAGGCAAAGAGTTCTAAAACAATCCCATTTAAAAAAAATGGGTTAGGATTTGAACAAGACACCTGGCCAAAAAAGATATACAGATAGTAAAAATCATACAAAAATATCATATACTATTAGGGAATTACCAATTAAAATCATGAGATATCACAGCACACCTATTAGGATTGCTAAACTCCAAAAATATGACAATATCAATTGCTGGAGAGTGAAGAACAACAGAAACTCTCCCTCATAGCTGGGGGGATGCACGTGCAGCCACTTTGTAAGACACTTTGGCAGTTTTTTCCAAAGCTAAACAAGTCTCACCTTGGGATCCAACAATCATGCTTCCAGTATTTAGGCAACTGCTTTGAAAATCTATGTCCAAATGCAAACAAGGATGCAATTATACACAGCAGCACTATTCATAATGGCTAAAAACTTGAAGAAATCAAGATATCCTTCAATAGATGAATGCATAAGCAAAGTGGAGTACATCCATGTCAAGATGAGTAGAATATGCCACCCCAAACTGTGCTTCTCTATCATAAGGATTATTTCAGTCTGATTGAAAAAAAGAAAGAAAAAAAAACTGAGTAGAGATTGTCCTTTTGTGAAGGACATTTACAATAGAGCAGTCTCCATTTATAAGGGTATGTCCCTCTGCACCAGAAATAGAAGGATAATGAAATCTCAAGTAACTTTTGTCAACGGAGAAGTCCTGACTTAAATGTGCAAACAACCATACCCTTGTTTACTGTGCTTTGCATGATAACCTGCCATAACTGGCTTCTCCCCTTCCCCAGCATCTTTCTTCTGTTTTTAGCTGAAGGTGATGGTATTTAAGGGGATGGTTTTGGTCATTTCAGGGAGTGACTCAGTTTTCCGTGGTATCCCCCCTGTATTCAGAAGGTATACATGTTATTAAACTTCTGCTTTTCTCCTGGTAATCTGTCTTTTATTACAGGGGCGGGGGGGTGCTCAACCAAGAACCTAGAAAAACAGAGCGAAAATTGTTTTTCCTCCCATACACATGCAGTGGAACACTCAGCAATAAAAAGGAATGAACCATCGACCCATGGAAAGACATGGATAAATCTTCAGTACATATTTTTAAGTGAAAGAATCCAGTCTGAGGAGGCAGCACACAGTATGACCCCATTGATGACATTCCGGGAAAGGCTAAGCTACAAAGATGATAAGCAGATCATGGGGCGGGGGGTTTGAAGTGATACTCTAGGATGGATACCTGTCACTATGCATTTGTCTAAGCCCATAGGTTTGTATAGCCCAAGGGGTCAATCAAAATTTATTCAAATTTAGTTATTTAGGGTGTAGGAATATTGCAGGATGGAATACTCAATGTGACAGAATCTAACTGTATTAGAAATGCATGGAAAAATCTCACTGTAGAGGATGGGGTAAGAGGTGCTGACCTAAGTTAACTTTGGCAATGAACAGGATCTGTAAACTAAAGGCAAAATGGACCGTATATAAACAGTGGGCTTTATTCTACGAAGTTCTTTCCAGGGTGCAGTAGCCAACAGTTCTGAAACCTCTGCACATGTAACCTGGAGAGGAGCAATGCACAGATAAATGGCAGATGGTGGGAGCCAGGGAGCCAGCCACAGCCTTGCTGTGGGAGTGGGAAGTTACGGATAAGCAAGGGGAGAGCCTCTGCCCTTGTAATCCTGGATCTGGGCTTCCTGGGAGGATGCTGACTGGCCGGGGAAAACACACAGATCTTCATGCTGGGAAGACCCTGCAGACATAGGAACCTCACACCCCATCTTTCCACCATAACTGCTGGAAACACTCATCCCTCCATAATCAGTCAATTGCAGCTTTTTAGACATTCTCACCCCCAGGCAGATAAAGGAGCATGAGGGTCTTGCTTACCCCTAAGCTGTCCCAGAATCCAGACCCTGGGGGTGGAGCCAGGTTGGGGGTTCCTGGGCCTCTGACCAGCAGGTGAGAGGAGGGAGGAAGACTGGTCCTGAGGACAGAGGTTCCCTCAAGTCTGTGAGCCCAGGAGCCCCAATGGGGTTCATTCCCAGTGCGGACATGGGCGGGGCCTGCAGTGCTTCTCTGTTCCCCCTGGGCCCTTTGATGAAGCCATGGCAGCACTGGGCCCAGACGTCTCCTGGCGGTGTCTCAAACTGACAGAGCGGTTTTACAAAGGAACAAGAGAATGGAGCTGAGCCCCTGATGGCCACTCCTTTCTGGCTCTGAGTTGCTTCCAACAGGACCGCAGTCACCTGCACATAGTCTGCTGTGACCTACCTGCCCCCACTGGCCTTTCCTCTCCCTCCCTGGGATGATTCCCGTGACATTTCCAGCCCGGACACCTCTCCCAGGCCAGATGCCTCTGTCCAGCCGCTGCATCCCCATCTCACCTTGGGGGCTAACAGGCCCCTCAGAGGACTAGGCCCGCAGCCCCCCACACCCAGGAGCAGCCCCACCTTCCCAGGTTGCTGATCCCAGACACCGGGTGTAACTGAGCAGGACCCTGCGGGGCCTTCCCAGGACAGACCCCTCCCCCATATCCTCTGCTGTAGCTCCTCTCTGAAGTACCTGGATAACAGTGTCTGAGGCACGCTTCCTCCACAACCAAGTGGAAGAAATTAACTACTTGATGATCATGAACAGGTAGCCCCGGAGCTTCTGGGGCCTAAGAATTTATAATGTTAACCGCCTGTTACCTCACCATCAGCCAGAGAGTTGTGCACAAGCTGATCACATACCCTGCGACCCCCCTCCTTCACCTGGCCTTTAAAATTGCTTTGCTGAATACTTTCAGGGAATTCGGGGCTTTAGAGCACAAACCACCTGGCCTCCTTGTATTGGCACTTTTACAATTAAAGCTGCACTTTCCTTCACCACACCTGGTGTCAGTAGATTGGCTTTACTGCACTCGGGAGAGCCGACCCAAGTTTGGTTTGCTAACACTGGGGTCTCCCAGTCTCCCACTCTCCGTGTGCCCCAGTGACTGTCAGCTCCTCCTCCGGAGTCTGTGGCCAGTTCCCACACTAATTCCCCTCTACGCCCACAGCCCTGGCCCAAGCCCGATCTGGTGCCTGGTTCCCCCATCAGACCTGACAAAGCTCCCTGCCCCACGGTGCGTCTCACATCCCACCCCAACCTGGTCTTTCTGAAGCGTAAACGAGACTGACTCTCTCCTGCCTGTAATCCCCCAAATGTTTCCCCACTTTCGCTAGGGTATCTGCCGGGAGAGACATCGGCCAAGGCCCTGAGAGTCTCCGGCATCCCCACTACGCTGCTGGCTCCTGAGTTCCCTGACAATGAGCACGTCAGCAGGCCAGGAGACACGGCAGGAAAGCCCAGAACTGCTCACCTCCGGACGGGGCCGGCACTGCCACGGCCTGATCAGAGACAGCAGAGAAGGGTTCCCCAGCTGGGACACAAACTCTGCACGAGTGGCCTCTCCTTGAGCCATTACATCACCTCGTGTGACTTGAGGGAAGGAAGGACTGAGGCACACCTTGTTCCTAAGGAGGATGGTATAGGCTCAGTCACATCCCTCCAAATTCACATGCTGAATCCTTAACCCCCAGGACCTGAGGATGTGGCTGTATTTGGAGATGGGATTTTTAAAGAGGTGATCAAGGTAAAAATGAGGTCAGTAGGGTGGGTCCTAATCCAATAGGATTGATGTCCTACAAGAAGAGATTAGGACACAGATAGGCACAGGGGGAGACCATGTGAGGACCTGGGGAGAAGATGGCTGTCTAAGCACCAAGGAGAGAGGCCTCAGGAGAAGCCAGCGTGCACACACCTTGATCTCCAACAGCATCCAGGACTGGGAGATAGGTCTGTTATTCAAGCTGCCCTGTCTGTGCTATTTGTTACGGCAGTCCTGAGCAGACTCACACGCAGGGTTAACTCAGGGCTCAGACTGTCAAGAGCCCACTCTCCATCCCCTGTACGTGAGTTACAGTATCCTCAGGAACTGAGGAGCGGGTCCCTGAGGGGAGGCACAAGATAGAAGATGCTAGGCATTAACATGGCTGCATTCATGTTAAACGTGCCCGAAGTCCAATCACACGAGACGGTTTTGTCCTGTATGTACATCGGCACCTTCAGTCTGAACTGCAGATCTTTGGCTTCACCAGCTCCACTGAGAGCATTAGCTTCACCTGCTGTGGACCGTCTCCTATAGGATTTCCAGAACCACAAAGCATCGAAGCTGCACAGGACCCAGAGTCTGTGTGCTAGCTTCCGGGCAACCCTCACAGCAGAGCCGTGGCGCTGCCCACCAGATCCCATTTCCCTTTTTCCTGCTCACAGCTACCATGCACCTCCCAGCTTCCCCACCCCTTGCAACTGGGACCCAGTGTCTCGTGTTACCAAGGGGAAATGGTGGAGGTGGTGAGGACCTTGACAAGCCTGCATCCTAGGACGGAGGACATCATGCCCACGTGGTCACCCCAGCCTGCTGGTTGGAGCCCTCACCTGGAAGCAGGGAGGAGAAACCAGGGGGACAGAGCCTGGGCCCCGACACCCACCTGCCCTGGACTCTTACATGAAGCAGACAGAGACATCTTGAGCTTCAACCCATTTCTGGGGGGATACTTTGTTCTAGTAACAAACCTTTGCCTTAAAAGCCAAGGTGCTTTGCAAACCCCTCCCCAGCTTTAACAGAAAGTAAGGCTTCATTTCATCACACAATAAACTTATGAAGAATTTACAAGGCAAAGAAACTTAGGTTTTGGGTATTCAATTCGTGAAGAATCTAAACAGAGTTTGGGCTTGGGGCGGTAAATTAAAGGTTGTTTATACAGGCTTCTGCACCTCTCACATGACAGACTTATTTCCTTCTTTCAGGGAGATAGAGTGTCCCTCTTGCATCAGCCATTTATTAAGTAACTTTATTTCAAGATAATCAGTACGCCATTGTGAGCAGCCCTCTCTGAGACCCAACAATACACAGAGATGGGGATACGTGCATATTTCCTTGCATTATCAGCTGAGCACTTTTACCTCCTATATGTAACTTGTGTGTGTGTGTGTGTGGTATGCGGGCCTCCCACTGCCGTGCCCCCCCCACCCCGGACCACGGCACGAACCCGCATCCCCCACATCGGCAGAAGGACCCTCAACCACTGTGCCACCAGGGAAGCCCCTATATGTAACTTTTTAATACCATTCTCTAGTAAAAGGAACCAGAGCTCTTTGGAAAAATGGCTGACACTAAGACTGACACAGTAAATATATGAGCCGGGAGAATCTTGAATCTTCTATCAGAATGTAAGGAAGTGCCAAGAAAAAAAAATCCACAGGATGGATTTATGTCAAAGGAAAAGAGGAGCCAATGGAAAGAGCTCTCAGTAGCCAAAGTGGGAATGAACTTAGCAACCAACTCTGTACTGCTGGATTATAACACAAATTCTAAACAAACAAACAAAAAACTAGCCACAGGTGTCCACGCTGGTAAAAATAAGTAACTGCATAGAGTTTTTGTTTCTTTTTATTTGTATGTTTGTTTGTTTGTTTGTTTTGTGAATGGGGTTGAATACAAGTCTCCTATGTAGAAGAATGCCAAAAAATTGATGTAGACACTCAGCCATCCATGGAGTGTGGAGGTGGAACTAACTCCTGTCTCCATAGGTGCTGGTTCCCAAAGCGACTTCCTCCTAAAGAACGCACACAGTATGGAAATGGGAGAAAAATTAACTTCATTATGGGGAAATGTGACAAACACTACCTAGCCAGGTGACCAAAGTTAATATTAACAGTGATAAGTTGGCCTTGAGAACCTGTTGCCTTGATATAAAGTGATGAGAAAGCACTTTACCGGGCTTCCCTGGTGGCGCAGTGGTTAAGAATCCGCCTGCCAATGCCTGGGACATGGGTTCGAGCCCAGGTCTGGGAAGATCCCACGTGCAGCGGAGCAACTAAGCCCGTGTGCCACAACTACTGAGCCTGTGCTCTAGAGCCTGCGTGCCACAACTACTGAGCCCGCGTGACTAGAGCCCGTGCTCCACTACAAGAGAAGCCACCACAATGAGAAGCCCGCACGCAGCAACGAAGACCCAACACAGCCAAAAATAAATAAAACTAAAAAAAAAAGAAAGCACTTTACCTCTGTGATCTGCTTACTCAAAACCCATAACTCATACCTAACCATTAGAAAAACACCAAGTAAATCCCAGTGCGGGACAGTCTACAAAATACTGACCAGTCCCCCTCACCAATGTCAAGGTCATAGAAACAAGCAGAGTCTGAGAAACTGCTGAAGCCCAGAAGAGCCTAAACAGACATGATGACTAAATGTCACATGATACCCTGGATGGCATCCTGGAAGAGAAAAAGTTAGAATGAAGGAAACCCAAGTGAAATATGGATGTCAGTTAATAATAAGGTATCGATATTTGTTCATTAATTGTGACAATTCTGTAAAAAAACTAGAACGAGAGGAAAAAATGAAAGTGAAATAGGAGAAACCTATTGCATCGCACTGGAAACCTAGAGCAAATGGGCAACTTCCTAGTAAAAACACATTAACAAAATGGAACGTAACTATGGAAAATACAAACAGAACAATTAGCCATCAAAGGACCTCTTCCCCACGCTGCTTCTCCTCTCATTGTTCTGAGACTTCACTCTCCTGAGACAGGGAAGGAACAGAGGCAGAGCAATCGGCAGCTCCCCTAAGATCTGACCACATTCAGTGTCTTCATCTCCCCCAGCCATGCCCCACCCAGTAGGACACCCAAAGGAGTCTCAGGGATTATTGGTTCTGATGTGTCAGCTCTGAAATTTTGATTCCAAGGGACCGGACACACTTACTAAAGTAAAATAAATCAATATTTTTTAAACGATTTATTTATTATTTATTTAATTTTGGCTGTGTTGGGTCTTTGTTGCGGCACGCGGGCTTCTCTCTAGTTGTGGCAGCGGGTTTTCTCTTCTCTAGTTGTGACGTGCAGGCTCCAGAGTGCGTGGGCTCTGTAGTTCGTGGCAAGCAGACTCTAGTTGAGGCAGGTGAGCTCAGTAGTTGTGGCACGTAGGCTTAGTTGCCCCGCGGCATATGGGATCTTATTTCCCTGACCAGGGATCGAACCCGCGTCTCCCGCATTGTAAGGCGGATTCTTTACCACTGGACCACCAGGGAAGTCCCCAATATTTTTAAATGATAGAAATAAATTAATATCGGTAAGAGACAGGTTTAAGAGTGGATTTGGACTTGGCAGTTCTGGTGGCTCACTCTCTTGCAGTGTGGTCTGGTCTCTCTCCAATCCTTTGTCCTGTAAATGCCTTTGGGTGGCCCCATTCACAGGAACAGTCTCTCTCACTCCATCCAGGGCTTCCTGGAGCAACTCCAGGCTGACACCCACTCAATGTCCATTTTACCAGAAAGGAAGAGGTTCAATTAAGGTCAGGCGCTGTGGTCACCCATCCAGGGCTCTTGCTGTCCTCCCTTGATGGCAGGAAGCTCTTCCACTTGCTAAAATAGCAACCTTGCTGTTGGTGGTAAACTCAAGACTCTTGCTTTGGGCATCACATCCGAGGCTGGCCCTGATTGCCTGTGTACCTCAAAAGGCACACAGACTTCATTTGTGTCCCTGGGAGGTGGGAGCCCAGGAGTCACACCTGCCCTCTGACTATATTAATCACCCATCTCCACAGAACACATCTGCTCATTTTCCTGTCTCTGCTCGCTCCTTTACAGAGAACAGAAACCAAATGGTAGGTGGTAAGGAAACGGTTACTCAATGGAACAGCGTCTCAAGGATTATTCTACACCGTGGAAGCCACAGTTGGCTGGCTTTCCAGAGGCCACAGGGACTGGATGCACATGGCTCCTGGAGACTACATGGCTTCAGTGGGAAAACACCAGTTGGGAAGCCACTTGCTCCCATACCTTTGATTTTTCACGAGTATGAATGTCAAAAGTTTGCAACAACCCGAAGGCCAGAGGATTGCAGGGCCATGGTCTGCTGTATGCTGAGGGTGGCCAGGGCCATACTCAATGTCTGGAGGGTTATTTCCTCTTGGAACGCTGGGAGGCTATGAGGGAGGAGGCCCTTTTCTCAATCACGTGGATGTAGGGAACTGAAACACCCCAAGGGGCCGTCTACGCTACCCAGGTAGCTGTTCAATTGCCCCGCAGCGAGGTCAGCTCAGTGATTGGCCACAGGGGCTTGACAAGGCCCAGGCAGGCCTGAGCTGGAGGACCACAGATGCCTGCCTGGGTAGTCAGAGGTCAAGGGATATTCTGAGGTTTTATTATCTGCTACTGCCCACTCAAATGGGACGAAGGATGCAGCCAGTCCTGAAGGGCACCGCCAGCCCTCAGGAAGGCAGCACATGGGGGCTGGCAGCGCTACAGCCTTGCATGCATGCCAACATGTCCCACTGAGTGCAGTGCATGTCAGAGCTGGCTGGAACCTGGGTCCAGCCCCACCCTTCCCATGTTGGCGGCGGGGACCTTCCCGACTTCTGAGGCCCTCCACAACCACAGACTGAGGTTAAGGTGGAGATGAAAGAGTCAGCAACCAGAGCAGACATTTCTTTCACCTTCTTTAGAGTCCAGGATGCAGAGAGGACGCAGAGGTGGAGCAGAAAACCAAAAGTCCAGCTTGACCCCACGTCACTTGCACCAGGTGAGTCCTGTCCATCGTGGAGGCTCAGATAGACGAGAGAGGGGCAGGCGAAGCAGGCCCATTAGATCGTGAACACTAGGTGTGTAAAGTATGAGTACTTTCTGCTTTTCTTTTTATTTACAGGAATGTCTATTTTTCAATCATTAAGATGTATTATTAGTAAAAAAAAAAAAAAGATTAAAATTGTGTATACCTTTTCACATGCCCCTCACTAAATGTGAATTCTGTAGAAGGTACACATCTTCAGACATCTATTCTTACAAGAGTCACGGATTTACTTACTAAAAGCTGGCTGGAATCAACACAGGTGACTTTGCAGTTTTAGGATTCCCTGGGTCCATGGCTTGCTGGGCTGCAGTTCCTACTTTCCACCTCTGTAAGATGCAGGTGGAGAAGCAACGGTGAGACCTGTCTCTCTATTAGCTGTTCAGCTAGGACTTTGAGGCACTTACCCTGTGCAGGATGTGGTAGCAGAAGCACGGGTCACAGGAGGAACAGAGTACTTGGTCTCGGCCCTTAGATGACCCACAGTGGACATTAGATACACAGCCAACAACCAGGAAAGAGAGTCCACACATCTTACCTCCCTTCTACAAACACGTGCCATTCAGGAACACAGGACACAGAAACTGGGCAGATATAGAGTTTAAATGCAGAATCTCTGGGACTTCCCTGGTGGTTCAGCGGTGAAGACTCAACGCTTCCACTGCAGGGAGGCAGGTTCAATCCTTGGTGGGGGAACTAAAATCCCGCATGCTGCATGGCCCGGCCTAAATAAATAAATACACAAAAGCAGAATTTCTGTTCTCAAGGTGCTGGCTGATGGGGGAGGCAGAGAATAATTCCTGTGCCCCTCCCCAGAGTGGAAGTGTCAGAGCCAGCCACAGTCGAGGATCCCTATGGGGGATGCGGGGTGGGAGGGGCAGCCGCAGGAGGAGGAGGCTTGGTGAGGAAGGGAAGGGACCCAGGGCTCCGGCCAGCGAGGCTGCCTCACAAGACGGCCTGGGAGACACTGTGTGGACAGGACCACAGGCCCCTGAGGACGGGGGCTGAGCTGCTGGTGGGACCAACGGGGAGGCCCTGATAGAGGGTTGGGAGACTGCAGGGTTTAGAGCGAGCCCTGGGCCCCTGTGAGGATGATGCAGGGGAGCGGGGCCCTGCAGAGAGCAGCTAGGAAAAGCTGCAGGCATCCAAGCAGACGCCAGAACAAGATCGCACCAGGTGACCACATACAGGCGGTAGACGAGATTGGGTGACTGCTGGGCAGGTGGGGTGGGATGGCAGACAGGGGGCACATCACGGGGAGCGTCTAGGAGCAGCAATCTGGGGAGAGAGGAGCGAGGGCAGAAACGATGAGATTTGCTGTATAGTTCAAGCCATAGTGACAAGTGTCCAGACGGTCTGCCTGAGTGCATGATTTAGATCTTGCGAAATATGAGTAGGAAGGAAGGAGGAAAGAGGAGCCCAAGTTCTGCTACTTGCGTACCACTTTGAGGATAGGAGGAATGTGAAGATCCACAGTGAGTGAAAGTCTGAGCAGTTATTCTCCCAGTAAAATGGGGAGATCCAGGACTAATCGAGGAGAAGAAGACACCAGAAGGGGATGCAGACATGTGGATAAGGGGAAATGAACAGGACCAGAGATCAGAAGAGGATAGTCCGAGGGAACCCAGTGGGCTTCCAGTTTGTCCTTGGGGTTTTTCGTAGGACACGCTAGAACAGCTAGAGTGGGTGCATATTGAGGACAGAGGGCCTCTGGTTAAAGGACTGGATGTCAAACTGGGTGTTGCCTGAATCCAAACCTTGTCTTCCTTAGGCTAAGGAAGTTCCTTGTTCACTTTCTTCACGTGCTACTGTGAGTTTTATAATCGCGTACTGGAGCACCACCTTCCAGGAAGATTTCCACCCAGTTCTAAGAGTGCTGGGTTAACCCGTAACAATCTAGAATGAATAAACTGTATCCAGACAAGGACAGACAGAGAGACAGAAATGACAGTATGGTGTGACGAGTGCTATGACAGGGAACATTCAGGGGAACAACGAGGCCAGCAGGAGGACCAAGGGGCTGTGCTGGGCCGGCCAGACCGGGGTGTGGGGTGGAGAGCCTCCGCGAGGAAGGACGCAGCTGTTTCCTTGAACAGCTACAGGTGTTGGTTTGGCGGGAGGTCACCGGACCAGAAAATGACCAGCAGGGGACGCTGAGGGGAAGACCAGGCACCAGGAAAAGGCAACTGCTACCCCAGCTCAAGACATTCAGCCGGCACCTCGGGTTCACCCAGGCCTGCTCTGGCCTTCTGCTCCTCTAACACAGGCCACCAAGACAGCTCTGGGCAAAACTGTGCCCTCGCTCACCTCCCACCCAGCCCCCTCCTCACCCACTTTGGGTCTTGATGAACCCAGAGCAGCAGGGATGCGTACCATCCTCCCAGTCGGGGGTCAAAGTCTATAAGCTCATCCCAGCGAGCCAGCCCTCTGGGTCCTTCCAGCACACTCCCAAGTGCAGTGATGGAGATGCAGCTGGAATCCAAATTGCACAGCCTGCTCACTTCACCTTCCGTCGTTAAGAAAAAGGTCTTTACCCGTGGAACATACTTTGCATTTACACATTCACCCCATTTTTGGTCCCTTAAAAAATACATTTTCTTAGGGACTTTTACACCAAAGTGTCTTCTGGAAAGCAAACGTTCAGTAATACGATTTATGTTCAGTACAGTTTCGTTTTATGTGCGTACACGTGTACTTAAAGAGGGCCGTGTCTAAAGTGATGTGCCTAGCGTGCCATTTCCTTGAAGTCTGAGGCATCTGACGGTGAGCGTGCCTGATGTTTACGATCGCTGCTTTCATAGAGCACTGTTTTCCCACGTTTATCTCCAGACCCAAGGATGGGGAACAAAGGCAAAACAGGTCTGCACACTGCAAAATATCTTCAGGAATCTGCAAACCCCGCTTCTTACAGAGCTAAAGGTTAAGGACCAGGACAGTGAAAGGGTATGCAGGGCAGGGAATAGCAAGCAACCAAAGCAAGGTGTCTGCGAGCAGCCCACCTCCTCCGTCAGGAGCTGCACCTGGAGCTGGTCTCTGTGTTTGGGCAGCCCTTGTGCTTCACAGAAGCGGTGCTGAGCCAGGGTGGAGCAGCTGGCCACAGACACCACCTGCCAAGCACCCACTCTCAGTCCTGAGCTAAGGTTAAACCATAATTACATTTATTTGCTTATTTATTGTGACAGGAAATGTGCTCAGTACTTGGAGTGACTATATTCTCCCCTATTTTATTTTTTTAACCCACTTTATGAAGGTATCATTGACATACAGAAAGCTGTACATAATTAATATATATGCAACTTCGTGAGTATGGAGACAGATTACACCCATGAAACCATCACCACAACCTACACCGTAAACATATCTGTCACTCCAAAGGTTTGCTCCTGACCTGTTCATTCCTTTATTTATTATTATTCCTATTATCATCATTTGTGTGTATGGCAAGAACACTTAAGAAAGGAACCATCCTCTTAGTAAATTTTAAGCACACAATACGGTATTGTTAACTACAGGCACCATATTATACAGCAGAACTCCAGAACTTGTTCATCTGGCATAACTGAAACTTTGTGCCCTTGGACTATAGCAGCTCCCAATTTCTCAGGGACTCAGAAGGAGTAACCTATTGCCTCGGGCCTTGACAGCTGGGAGGAAGCAGAGCCTTGGTGTCTTCCCGCTCTGTCCAGACCTGTGCGCGTCGGTAAATGCTCTGCTCCTAGCTGCAGCCCCTTGCTCACATGCCCTGGTATAAAACCCCAAGTTTGGACCCTGGGCCACCTATGCATGAGTGGCAGAAACCCTTCCCAGGGACCTCCCTCTGCCAAGTTTCCTTAGCCTTCTCCCTCCCTCCCTCTCATGCCTCTCCTTGCTTCCCCTGAAGAAGGAGTTAGTGGAGAAAAGGGAAGCCCGGTGGCTACAATCACACACACACACACACACACACACACACACACACACGCACGCACTGCTCCCTGCTGTGAGGGCTGCTCTGAGTGGTCAGTGCATTCACACATTAAGCCTCATGACAACCTCGGGAGGGGAGTCCTCACTGTATCCCCATTTCACAGATGAGGGTCCGAGGCAGAGAAGAGCAGTAGCACATCCACCTCACACAGGATGAGGCCCAGACGCCCCTAACCTGTGGCTCACCTGGCTCCAGCCACAGCCACCTCAGGTTCTAGGAGACTCTGCTGGGTCTTTTCCACAAATCCCTTCAAGACCTACAGGCTCTTAACTAATCTACAAGGGCAAGTTACACAAGTTCATCTGAAAAACACCCCTGGCAGGTTTCTAGCCAGCTATGAGCACATGAAAAACTGAAGACAGATGGGAGAGCCCAGGTTACAGAAGAGGACGAAGCAGCTGCTTCGCTGGCAAAGTAGGAGAAGGGAGAGCTTCTACAAGCTTTCTTCAAGGAAAAGAAGGTGTGTGGCTGGGAAGGAGGGGCGTGTGTACCCTCTCAAAGCCCCGTCCTGAGGAAGGCGTACAACCTGGACCAAGGCCAAGTGCCAGCCAATGTCTTCAGAAGGGAAGAAAAGTATAAAATAAGTAGCTCTGCTTGGAGTGTTTGAGATCGAGCTGTGAGGGGCAGACGCCAGCATCACTGCACTCCAGCACATGTTCATGCCCAGAGGCACATTCTCCACGGGGAACTGTGGACATTTGTAGAACATATCTGCCCTTTTTCTGCACAGATGAAGAACCTGAGAATCACAGAACTGAAGTCTCCCGTGGAGGAGCACGCACCGTTTACAGGTTGTAAATAGTTTCAGGAGGTCACCGCTGCCGACCAAACCCCCAGCTTCACGTGCATTTAGGCACACAGGTGGGTCGGGAGTCAGGCAGGATCCTTTTGCAGAGCTGCTCCACTAAGCTTCCCCTCTAGTAAGGTTTTGATTGCAGAAATGCACACCTACGGCAGAAGATAACTGAGAAGAAGTCAAAGTTCCCTGTGATTCCCTCCCAAGAGATACGCGCCACTAACCTACCGATCCACCCGTCTCCTTTCAGCCTCAGGCTGAGCCCCTCGGGCCTGGACTTCAGTCTGGCATGGACACCACACCCCGCACTACCCCAGATGTCCAGTGTAGAGTCGGCAGCGTGCTGGGGCTTGGGGATGGGGCTGTCGGTGCCTGGGAGAGCCTTCTGAAGGGTCAACTCCGAAAGGCCCCGGCTGTGGAGTAGGGTGGGAGGCTGTGTCTTCGTCACACCTCTGCTACTTATCAGTTGACCCTGGAGTGTCGCGACTCAAGGGTGCTCCACAGAGCAGCCGCCACCTCACTACTCATTGGCCTAATTTGTCTCTTTCTACCCCAAATATACATTGTACATTACCAGTGAGACCAAGACCAAGTCTGCTAGCGCCAAATCCAGCAGCCACTCCCTCTGGCTTTTCAGACCCTGCTCTACAACAGAGGGGAGGGTGGGGTAAGGTGCACTCTGAGTCCATGGAATTCGGAGAGCTAACAAGGCCCTCAGTTCCCAGATCCTAAGGCCAGGGCAGTGGGTCACTCACCAAGAGTGGACAGCAAAAGGTCCTTAAATTTGACCAAGCTACAGGAGAGGACCATCACCCCCTTGTGGGCAGGAAGAGGGTTGGCTGTCTCCTGAGCTTCTCCTGGAGGCCAGCATTACCACATACATAGGTTTCTCATCCTCAGCACTGCTGACATTCTGGGCTGAATCATTCTCTGTGGTGGGGTTCGTCCTGGGCATTATGGTGTGTTTAGCAGCGTCCCTGGCCACCTGCCACTAGCCCACCCTCCAGACATTGCCAGGTGTCCCTGAGGAGGGAGGGTAAAACTGTTCTGTTCAGGAACCCCTGCACTTACCCTGCTGCTCTGGCCAGCCCAGGGGCCACCATGCATGCAGGACTCACCTCCTAACCAGGCATACCGGGGAGGGTGGGCAGGGAGGGTACAGGCTGGAGTCTCTTCTCCACCAGAGTTGACATCCAAAAATCCTAACTGCTGATTCTGCCACTCCCATGAGGTTGACATTTCTCTTCTCTCTTTTCAGGGTTTGAAAACAACTTATCTCTCTGCGTTTTCATTATTAAATCCCTTTCTTTCTGATGAAAGTGCCTTTGGTCCCCGAGTACCTAGAAGTTTAAGATTTTAAGCCTACGGCTACTTCCATCTTAGATACTGATGACTGTGAGAGCAAATCTAGGCCTTTTGGGAAACAGATTTTCGGGGTCTATAGCATGTTTCCTTTTTGATACTGGCGGGCTCGGGTACCAGTTTGGGATGGATTGTTTGAAGCCAAAGATTTGAGGAGGACTGCACCCTTACACCTGCTTATTTTCCAGTCTCCATCTGAAACTAGCCTGTGTACATGGAAAGCGTGAACCTCTGCAGCCCGGGCCTCAGTGAAGGAACACCTCTGGCTGGGCTGTGTTGGTTCATCTCAAGGACAGTGTGCTCACTCCTGACACCCTCTCCACCCCAGACCAGGTGAGGCATTGCTGGGAAGGTGCAACCTCCAGCCACTTTTATTGGCAGACCGCTTTAAAGACTTCAAAGTGGACCCACATGGTGTCCTCTTGTTGCCAGGATATCGCCTTGAAGTAGGCGAGGGAAGCACGGCGGTGCCTACCTTACAAAGAAAGAACGCTGAAGCTCAGTTAAGTGACTTGTCCAAGTTGACCTAGATCCAGGTCCTTCATAAGATGCCTGCAGGCTGCACAATGGAAATATGAGGCCTCCACACACTCCCAACTCTTCTGCTGAGAGACTCCAAATTTAACTTCATTTAAATCTCTGGATACCTGACTAGGCAGCTAGCTCAGAGACAACTAACGGAACAGCAATCAACATCTTGTATCTGGCCTGTGGGGCAAGCATGCACCTTCCAGCCATAGAGAGCCTCCCAACGAGGCCTCCCAGGGCTCTGTGACCCCATGGTGTGTGTCAGGCCGGGACCTGTGGAGAGCTTTTCAATTATGCTTCTGAACTTTGAAGAGATTTTTCCACCTGAAGGCTCCACTAGGCAAGTTGGTTTGTCTACACCCAACCCACCCACAGTCTTGAAGCCCTAAAGGATCCTGTTCAAGTCTCAGCTGGACACTCAGGCCCCACATGCAGACAGGCAGCTTTCCCAGCCTTCCCTCCTGCGGACCACGCCGACCAACAAGTGACCGGCAACAGAAGAGAGAAGAGAAGAGAGATGGGTGAGAAAGGGTGCAGATGTTCAGGTGCAGATCGCGCTGCAGCGGGCCTGGGGGATCCCTAACAAGTGCCACGGGAACACGTGTTATGGGGCCTCGGACCACACGGGCCACAAACGTGGCAGAGGCGATCTTTCCTCCGCCAAGCCTGGAATCCTGTGGCTTCCAGCCTTTCCTCTCTTCTGCCCCAAGGGCGCTGTTCATCCTCCCTCTGCCTTTAGCCCTCCTTCTTAAAACATCTGGGTGGGAGCTCGCCGTGAGCATGCCCGGAGCCTCTCCTACCCACACCAGACGAAGGTGCCCACTGTCAGCCATAACCTGTGACTCTCCTCGGAGCCAAAGACCTGCATTCAGATTAGGAAATTTCCCTTTGAGAGAAAGTCAGCACCTCTGTACACAGTTTACTCTCCCACTTGCCCACTGTGTATCTCTCTGACATTTTTTTGTTCTACCTGGAATTTATTAAGTTTTGCATAGATGACAAACTAATATACCAGGTCCTTTGTAGCTTTCAGACAAGCGGACATCCTCAGCCTGCTGTCTGGAACAGTTTTCTCCTGGCTCTCTGTGGAAATTTCTCAGCATTTTGTCTGCCTGCTTACTTCACTTGTGCCTTGTTGTGGAACTCTGTCTACATGTCTGGACCACTGGCCACCCTTCTCTTAAGGGCAGGGACCGTGACTCGCTGCCTCTCTGATTGTAGTCCCTGGCATGTAACAGCATATGTAGTAAAAGGAAATGAAAATTAAATTGTGTGTACTGCAGTTTGTCAATCTATATTGAAGGGTTTAGGGATAGGTGTGCTTTATGGCCTAGTAATTCCATTTTTAGGAGTTGATTCTAATGAAATCAGAAATAAGAGAATTCAATAAACACAGCATTATATAAAACCTAAACATTGGAAGCATTCTAAATATTCAATAATGGAATGATTAAAAATTATACCTGTATTCATATTTGCAGTTATTAAAAACTATATTTTCTAAGAACATTTAATGAAAATGTTTTTCATATAACATGAGGTTAAAAAAAAGCAGGTTGTGAAGCTGGTTAAACAGCATGATCAAAATTTTGTGACATATATAAACATAAATGCAGAAAAATGAAATACAGGTAATATATACCAAAAAGGTAATAAATACAGTTGATTGCTGAGTAGCTTGATTATGGGCGATTTTAACTTCTTTCTATTATGTGCTTGTATTCTCCATATTTCTTTTACAATGAACTTATGGTACATTTATAATTACATAACTTATAAATTATAGTCATTTATGGTATATTTGATAATAATGTTTTAATTGGTTACGTTACCTAATATTTATTTGTTTTTTTCAAAAAGCCACCTCCTGCATTTGTTTATTGATTCTATTATTCTTTTCCTAATTCAATCTTTCTACTTCCCATCCTACAATTTTATTTTATTGTTATTGTTTTAAATTTTTACATTTGATCTTTTATTCATTTATTTTCATTCTCACTTATTTATTAGTATAATTACTTACTATAACATTTTCCTCTGAGCACCACTTGAACTATATCATATACACTCCGATCTATGGTTTTTCATTATTACTTTAGATATTTTAATCTGATTTTTATTTACTCATTTATTCAAGGTGTGTGTATTTTCATAACAGTTTGAGTTCATAAAATTAGCTTCCAGACAGTAAGGATTTTTGTTGTGGTGTTTATTTTCTAATTTTTTCTTTCATTCCTATTTTTAAAACATTGTGACCACATATACATATCAATATCTATCTATATATTGATACATATATATTAATACTCTTTTTATACTTTGGAATTATTAGTGTTTACAAACTAATTTAGGGATCAGCAAACTTTTTGTATAATGGGCAAGACTGCAAGAGTTTTTGAGTTTGTGACCCATGCAATCTCCCTCTCAGCTATTCAGCTTTGCACCTGGAGCACAAAGCCAGCCACAGACATGAAAGAACGAGCATCCCTGTGTTCCAATCAAACCTTATTTACAAAATCAAGCAGCAGAGCAGATTTGGCACATGGGCCGTAGCGTGTGGCCCTGTCCTAACATATGTCCTGATACACAGTTATTTTGTGGATGTTCTATGAAAACTGCAAAAGGACCATTGTCTGTATTTAGGCAGAATTCAATAGTTATATAAGTTCAATGACTAAGTTTACTATTCTTTACCTATTACTGTGCATTTTAACAAAGGTACATTAGTTAACTTCTCATTCTATTTCCTGCCATTTTATTTTATGAATGCTGAGCCGTGTAGTGTTTATATATATTAGATCTTCATGTTGGCATACCATTTTTCATTATGAAGGACCATTTTCATTATGAAGGATCATTTCCTTTTGTGTGTGTGTCCAAAATATAGAGCCTTTTATTTAAATATCATGTAAGAGATGTCTAAAGTCTGTACAATGACTGAGTAAGCTTAATATAACAGGAGTAAGGAATAACTATTCCTAAAGAAAAATTTTGCCCATATGACTTGTTTTCCTTAAAAAAAAAACTGTCGTCTGTGGTATCTGAAGGCTCATTTTCATTAAATGAGGTAATGCCTTTGTCCCTAAAGCAACATAATCTTAAATTAAGAACCCCCATTTTCTCCCTTTTACTGATATTTTAAATTTCATCCTTTCTATGTCACTTTGTTGTAGTTATGTCTCTTGTTTACCGTTTTTTAAAAAAATATTTATTTGGCTGCGTCGGGTCTTAGTTGCTGCACGCGGGGATCTTCGTTGCCCCTTGGGGATCTTCGTTGCGGCGTGCGGGATCCAGTGCCCTGACCAGGGATCAAACATGGGCCCCTTGCATTGGGAGCGTGGAGTCTGAGTCACTGGACCGTCAGGGAGGGCCCCTCTTGTTTGCTGTTTTTGACTGGGTATTACTTAGTGAACAAATCTGAAAGTCTTAAAATAGGTGAATTTTATCTCACTCACATTTATAGGCATGACAGATGTATATATATATATATATACACTCACAGTTCCTATTTACTGTGTTATTTTTTCTGTCTATAGAATTTAATAAGTATTTCACAACGTGTTTGCATTCGTTTCACACCCCTCTCTCTCTCTCTCTCTCTATATATATATATATATGTATATATACATAAAATGTTCTGAAAATTTGAGGGGTTATATTGTTTTCTAAATTTGTTCTTGATTACATTTATTTTTTTAACATAGTTTAATTTTTTTTTAAGAAATTTATTTTTTATTTATTTATTTTTGGCTGCGTTGGGTCTTCGTTGCTGCACGTGGGCTTTCTCTAGTTGCGGCGAGCCGGGGCTACTCTTCGTTGCGGTGCGTAGGCTTCTCATTGCCGTGGCTTCTCTTGTCGTGGAGCACTGGCTCTAGGCGCACAGGCTTCAGTAGTCGTGGCACGCGGGCTCAGTAGTTGTGGCTCACGGGCTCTAGAGCGCAGGCTCAGTAGTTGTGGGGCATGGGCTTAGTTGCTCCGCGGCATGTGGGATCTTACCAGACCAGGGATGGAACCGGTGTCCCCTGCATTGGCAGGCGAATTCTTAACCACTGCGCTACCAGGGAAGTCCTTGATTACATATAAAACCATAGATTTAACTAACACACCCTTCTGTATGTATAATAATTAAATTAGCATGTTTGTATTTCCTCTTCCTTTTCCTCCTATGAATTTACACTAAGAAAAATTATATAATAAACTAAAATTGGATTGTAAACTCGTATAGTATACTTTATAATAATTTTGAAACACCTATTTGTCCTGTGTTCTTAACTTCATTACAAATTCCTCAAGAGCGAGGATGTTGGTTTTGGCAGCCCCGCTTCCCCATCTCTCTAGATAATAAGTACTCATGTCATTGCTAACAACTGATGACCTCTTTCTCCTAACATGTTCTTTTTTCTACCAGCCTTGGCAGAAGTCTTCCTTCTCATCAGACAGGCCTATACGATGCTTCTGACCATTCCCTATCCCTTTACTTCGGCCTATGCTAGACTAGGCCTTAGGAGTTTGCCTCCGGCAGAACCTTCGCCCAGACCATCTACCACCTGGCAGCTCCTACGGACACGTGGACCCAAGGGCGTCACGCCTCCGATGATTCCCCTATTATCCAAGACAACGTTAAAGATCACCCCAGATCAGCCCCCTTCCCTGGCCGACGGGTGGAGGCAAACAAAATCTTGGCGGGAACAAGCAAGGGAGAAAAAGCGTGGGCGCCGAGGTGGGAATGAGGCGCCCCGCGTGGGTCAGCGCGGCGTCTCTTCCCCGCTCTTGATTTTGCGGACTGGAGCGCGCACCTACCCGGTCGCGGCGTCTTTGGGGGCGGGCCCGCGGGGCGGGGCTGGGGGAGGGTCTTCGGGGCACAGGGCGGGGATTGACGGCGGGTTCGGGGGGCCGGGTCGGCGAGCCCTGGGCGGGGCGTTGGGTGAGTCCTCGGGGGCAGGGGGCGTGTCCTCCAGACTCGGGAGGTGGATCCTCAGGGCGCGAGTCTGGGCCTTGAGGCTCGTGGGGCGGGTCCTCGGGAACGTGAGCCGGTTTTCTCGGCGTGGGGCGTGTCCTCGGGGAACAGGTCCTCGGGACGCGGGGCGGGGACAGGCGACTGATCCACGGGGCGCGGAGCAGGACGTGGGCCCTTGGGGCTCGTGAGGGCGTGCCCTCCGAGCTCCGGGCGTGTCCTCGGGGTACGAGTGCTGGCGACGCGGGGCAGGTCGTCGGCGCGCGGGGCGGGGCGTGGGGCCGGGTTCTCTGGGTACGGGGCGGGGATTGGCGGCGGATGCTCTGGGCGCGGGGCGGGGATTGGTGGCGGATACTCTGGGCTCCGGGCGGGACGTAGGTTCTAGGGGCTCGGGGGGCGGGTCCTCGGGGCGGCGCGCGCCGGCTTCCCCTGCTCCTCCCGCGCGCGGCCCCTGGAGTGCCCAAGGCGCGCGGCCAGCCCAGCTCGGGCCGCTGCACTCGAGCTGCCCCGCGGCCGAGCGAGCGCGGGCCGGGGTCGGGGCCGCGGCGGTGGGTATTGCACCCAGGGTCCTTCTGCAGCCCCCGTAGCGAGGAGCGAGGGCGAAGACGAGGCTAAGCGGGGCCGGAACCATGAACCGGAGTTTCCACAAGTCTCAGACCCTGCGCTTCTACGACTGCAGCGCGGTGGAAGTCAAGAGCAAGGTGAGCCGGGGGCCGGCGGTCTGCGCCCCCCACCCCCGCGAATGAATGGGCACCCCGAAGGGGACTGGGAGGTGCGAGACGGGCCGGCGCCAACTTTGGAACGCGGCGCCGTCCGTGGGATGTGCAGGGGTCCCGCAATCCTTCCCGCCCCTGCGCGCGCACAAAGCCCGGCAGCCCGATAGGGTTCAGCTGGAGCCCCGGCGCTCGGAGGGCCGCGCGGCCGCCTGACCCTTCGCGAGAGCGGCTCTTTTGTTCCACAAGCTGGCGGCGACCCGGCGCGCCGCACGGTGGAGGGGCGACATTTCCGGGGCGACCCAGGGGCTGCTCGGATTCGGGGCCGTGGAGGGGCCTCGGGGGCCCGGGCCAGGGGAGGGCCCTGGCCGCGCCGCCTCCTTCATTGCGGAGGAGTCTCGGAATCGGTGAGGGGAGACGGGCAGCCGGTCCCCGATTCCCGGACCGGACCCCCAGCTCCCGGCCCGGCCCTCTGTACCAGTCCCTCAGCCTCCCGGCGCGCCCCAGGCCCAGATTGCCCGGGCGCGCCGGGCCGGCGGCCCCTCCCGCTGCCCGCGCCCCGGCCCCAGCGTGCCCGAACTTGCGGGTTGCTGTGCGCGTTTGGGTAATTGGCTGATAGGATCTGGCGCTTCTGCCCTTTGCGGGGGCGGCTACTTCGCGGCAGACGCTTTTGTCTGCGAGGGTCTCAGTGGTGGACCCCGCGGCGGAGGAGGAGTTGCAGTTGTTCAGGGTCCTGGAGGGAGGGGGCTCAGCTTACCGCTGCCTGGGATCCGGCTCTCGCCCGTTCTCTGCGTGCCCCCCGCCTCGGTCAAGCAAGGCAGAGGCAACTGAGTGGTTGGTGGGAGGGGGCCGGACCCGAGGGTGGGCTCTGACCTCCAACTCTGCGCACGCTTGGGTCGCGGGGCGTGTGTGACCCGGTCCGGTCTCTGGGAAGACGAACCCGGCGGCCCCCTGCCTGGGTTGCCCCTACCGGGCAAGGGGGGTGCTTTGGCGTAGGAGTTCCAGGGCTTCCTCCGAGGATGGGGGATTCTGTGCGGGAACCCCACTGCAGTGAGTTGCGGCATTTCATCACCATCTTGTTGGACAGTCTTTTTAGGAACCCCTCATCTCTAACTACCCCGTGTGCTAATTCCGGGACCCTTGCCCTGCACTCCTCCCCGCTTTTAGCCCCAGAGTGCCCACACCCCGGAATCAGAAGTGCCCGCTGTGAGTTGCGTGGGGGAGAAGAACTGACAGGCGTGAGTGGGAGCCCCAAATAATTGACGTTTCTTCAACTCAGTGGGAAGGTGGCTTTGTGGAGCTCATTGTCGCCTGCAGTAGCCACTGAGCCCGTGTGGTGTTTCGTTTTAACTGTTTATTTTGAGATCATCACAGATTAACAGGCAGTTGTGGAAAAGAATACAGAGACTTCCCCAAAGGTAACATCTTGTATCACAGTGTCGCATTCAGGACCTCATCAGACTTGTTCACGGGGTGTTTTTGGGTCACACACTTTTGTCGTGTGCTCATTCCTGAGACCCAGCACGGTCACAACACAGACCACTTCGAACGCAAGGGTACCTCCTGCCGCCCTTTCACAGTGGCAGTTTGGTTCTAAGTGATTAACATCACATGCTGTTCCTGAGTCTCACTGGCCACATCCCCTGTGCTCAGTAGCCACGGGCGGCTTGCAGCTGCCTGACCAGATTCAACTCCAGAGGGTCCGTCCAGAGGGACAGCCCTGGAGGAAATGGCCTCACCAGGCCTTATCTTGCAGTTCTGCACTGTGGACACTGTGAGGACCCCTGGGGACTGGAGAGTAGGCATCTGCCTTTGCCTCTCCTGGGGAACCGGGGGCTGTGGGCGTTCGGGTGGCCCAGCGGATTGCCTCAGGCTGCCCCACCTTCTTGACTGCCCAGTGAAGAAGGGGCACTGCCCCATGGCCCAAGCCTGGGTTCAAGTGCAGATGCATTGAATGCTCCACCGGGGGTGAGTGGCAGAGCGAGAGTTTTGGTTGAATTTGGGAGCACCCCTGGCAGGCCACACCAGCCTGGGCCCTGCCGGGCTGGCTGGTTATACACACAGCACCATGACTGACCCCCGCCCTTTTGGAAGAGGGGGCTTGCCTTACTGTTTGTCCAGAGGGTCCACGCGGCTCGTGCGTCTGTACACGCCCTCCCACCCACCCACTTGGTAGTGAATACTTGCACGCATGGAGTCCATCTGTGCAGGGAGCGTTAGTCCAGCTGCTGATGTCAAAATATGGGAGGCCAGACGTTACGACAGTGATGTCTTTCCACCATCTAAAGGTAGCACCGTAACACCTGGGTTTGTATGTGGAGGAAGTGGTGCCCGGGAGCTGAGTCCGGCCGGTTCTGCCACCTACCCTTTGGAGTTTTCAGGCAAGTTATTTAACTGTTCTGAGCCTTAGTTATTTCATCTGTAAAATGGTCATTGTACCTATTCCACTAGCCCCCCAGGATCAAATGAGGTAATGAATGTGAAGTACTTTTAAACCGCAGAGCACCCACAATTGTAAGAGTTAAGCACTGCAGGTCAGGATTCTGTGGCATTTCAGGATATCAGGTCTGAAAATCTGATCCTCTCAGAATTTTTGGCATTAGCCATCTGCCACAGCTGGTCAGTTCCCAAAGCGTCGGAGGCAGAGACATTATCTTGACCTGGTGGGTCTTCCCCATCGTATAGCCCCTGGCTCTCCCCCAGCATTTCTGTTTTAATACCTGTCATGCATCTGTTTCTCTCCCCACCAGCTGCATTTCTCTGCACTTTGGAGTATAATTGCTTTACAGTGGTGTGTTAGTTTCTGCCTTATAACAAAGTGAATCAGCTGTATGTATGCATACATCCCCATAGCCCCTCCCTCTGTGTCTCCCTCCCACCTTCCCTATCCCACCCCTCTAGGTGCACGCACTTCTGACTCCCCAGTTCTGGTTCATGGGGCCGCCATTTCACACTCACTCTTTTTCCTCTCTCCCTGTAAGACCTGCAGCGGGGAGGGGCTGTGCAGCTGTCTGCGGGAGCATGTTTCAGGCCGAGGGGAGCAAGTCTTGGCCCATCAGAGGGGCAGCAGGAAGGCCAGTGCTGGGGGAGGGGTCTGCAGGGGCAGAGTAATTGGGGATGACTTGTTTGAGGAGAAGGCAGAAGGCCGCCCGGGGCCATTGCGAGCCACAGGCCTGAAAAGCCTAGAGGAGCACAGCTACCCATGTCCGCAAGCTGCTGTTCACTGAGCCCTCACCCTCTGGCTGGAGGCCCCTGTGTTAAATGAGGCCCGTGTTGTCCCGGTTTCCTTACCCCTCAGGCCTCATCCGTGTTCTCTTCAGCCTCTGGGTCCCGTTTATGTGGCTTTCCCCCCACCTGAAATGTTTTCTCGAAGAATCTGCCCTATCCTGACCACCCTCTCCTACAAGGCCCATCTGATGTCTTCACCAGGCCAAGCCTTATGCATCCTCTGACCCCTTCCCCGTGTTTCTCTCATCTTACGGCCTTTGTCACGGTGCTGGTGACAGGAACCCAGGACTGTGTTTACACCCCCATGGCTTGTTGTGTTCATTGTGTGAGGGGAGAGTAACACCTCTAAAGGTTTTAATCCAGTTTTGGCTGCTTGGTTTAGGTAATGTTGGAGACGTTTCTGCATTCTAAACAAATACATTATCATTGTAGAAAATGTAGAAACCATAACAGGCACAAGGGGGTAATTCTCACATCCAAAGTGTGGTCGCGTGTCCTTCTGACCCTTTATTATGCATGTATACATGCAGATGTCTTTGTTTTACAGAATCAGAGGCATATTTTATAGGTATATTATTCTGTAGCCTTCAAGTTTCCGCCTTGAACTTAACAGTGAAGTGTTTTCTCATGTCATTAATAATTTTAGAAAACATATTTTTGAAATGACTACGTAGTATTCCATCTTATGTGTAAACCATAATTAATCTAACTAATATCCTATTGGGTTATTTCCAGTTTTGTCCTAGAATAAACAATGCTGTGAATAACAACTTTGCATTTAAATCTTTATATAAAGAGTACATATAGAACGTATATCATAAAAAGTATACAAAGAATACTGATTCCCTTAATTCAATGCAGAACTTCTATTATGTCTTTAGGACAGATTCCTAGAAGTGAAATTACTAAGTGAAAAGTCTGCACATGTTTAAGGCTTTGAGTACGTATTGTTGAATTTCCTTCCAGAAAGTCTCTTCTATACATGTGTACCTTGTTGCATGTCTAGCCCTCTCCCTCCCTCCAGTCCTGGGTATTTTCTTATTCTATCCCATTTAGATAAGTGAAACACCACCCCATTTAATTTGTTTTCTTGGGTTATTAGTGAATAGAAAATTCTTATATTTGTTAGCTACTTTATGTCTATTTTTAGCTGCCTGTCTCCTTCCACCCTTCTTTCTTTTGATTAGTGTTCTTATTTTCTACTGAGTGATGGAGCTGCTCGTCCCAGGAGATTTTCCAGTCAGTGCAGATGGTGCTAGGTGACAGTGTTCCCTGTGGTCCCAGATCTTGTCTCTGCCGAGGTTGTCGGCTGCCTGGCCATGCCCTTCCACCTGGGGGCTGGAGCCTGGGCCAGGCCCTCCCCATGGGGTGGCTGGGCACTTGCCTCCTGTGGGCCAGTTGAGAACCGCCTGACAGTTTGACTCACCTCTGTGTTTGGCCACACCCTTTTAAGATTCCGGTTTTGTTGTATCCGTGCATGTCTGTGTTTAAACAGGTTCGGTAACTTGATTTGGGGAGTTGCATCTAGAGGAGACTCTCATCAGGGACCCAGGTGGGGAGTGTCAGTCTGGTGGGCATGGATGGTGTTGCAGCCCACCTCCTGTGGGTCTGTGACCCGTGAGCAGCAGAAAGCCCTATGGGCGTTCCTAGGGGCACCCCAGTTAGCAGGGGTTCAAGCCCTTTCCTAGGACCCATGACATTTCAGATAGAGGGCTCTTCCAATTTTAGGGAAGGAAAGGAGTGTCAGGGCCTGGGAGATGCAACCATTCAAGGTTGCTTCTAGGTGTCAGAAGCTCTAATGTTTGTGAATCACATCCTGAATCGGCGAAAATAGAGAGGCATCCTGCCCCTTTCCCATGAAGGGGCCTCCTGGACTTTTAGAGACAAGCAAGGAAGGAGCTTGGAATGACGATGGCAGAGGCGTCTGTGAAAGGGGCCTCAGGGCTCTGGGGGTTGCATTTGGTCAACTAGCTGTTTCCGTGTTTATAGGCTCCCTACTTCCTCTCGGCAGATTTCTCCTCAGCTGTGAACCTGGGGAGCAGTGTGAGGTGCTGTGCCCCTTTCTAGCCCCAACACACACCTGGTAGCCCTCCTCTGAGGCTGCCCTGAACACACGAGGGGTAGAGAGATGGTCCAGGCTGGGTGCTGCCCTCTGTGTATAGGTTGCATTCAAAGTATTTCTTAGTATTTGGTTAACCACATACATATATATTCTAAATACATTACAAATAATAATTCATTAGTCCCCATCACAGCCTTGCCGGATGGGTTCTGTTATAACCTCCCTTACACGAGAGAACACTGAAACGTCAAGGTGGCGCCACTAACCTGGCCCAGGTCAGGGGGCTCAGGCAGTTCGGCTCCAGACCCCATGCTCTTTACCATGAGCGGTCTGTGGCCCTGTTGGAGGAGGACTGCTGCCCCTCTCCCTCTGACAAGCCCTCAAGTCCAGGTCCGGATACTGACGCAAGTGTTCACAGCTCACCCCGTGTAGAATGAGGCAGTCCCTCTCGGGCTGTCTGGATCTGGAGTTTGGAAGGGTTAGGCCTAGTGCTTTGTGGGGAGGAAGCTCTACTTTTCTTCCATCCGGGAGCAGTTTCTAGCCGTGTGGCCTTGAGGGAAGTCCAGTGTTCAGTAGTCATTCTTAAAAGCCTGTCATCCATTGATGTATTCATTTACTGAGCAACTACAGTGTGACAGGTGTGGGGTTCGTGCTGCGGTACAAAGGTAACCAAGACAGCCAGTATCCTCACCTTAAAAACGTATGATCCAATGAAGGATCAGTCACTGATGGGCATATCGGAGTGGGTGGATGCGGGGGTCCTTCATTCTGATATCCGAAGTATCACCAAATCCACAGTTTCACATCCTGAGACCAGAGGTTTCCGGTGCATCCTGGCTGTCTTGCCCACATAGCAAGAGCAGTCGGTGCTCGGGCATCTAGGAGCTGCTCTTATCTTCTCTGGCGTCAGCAACAGCGGTGCCCCCACGGGTTGCTTTGAGATGAGTCAGAGCATCTTCTCCTCTCCTTGCTTCCAGAAGCAGCTGGGCTCTGGTCCCCACTTGTACGCGTCTGGGGACTCTAGCTCTCTCCCTGTGCTGCCTTTCTCAGTAGCACGCTCCAGGGAAAACATTCGGCGGCTAAAATGTGACAAGCAGTGCTTTGCATGCAGTAGGTACCCAATAAATGTTAGTTGAGTTGAAATCAGATGATTTTCCTGATAGCTGCTAGTTCAGAAGTGGTCTGTCAGGGTACTTTCAAAAAGAACTGCTTTTTGGGGCAGGTGACCAAAGCTGGATTCACCAATTGACTTATTCCCAGGGCATCTCTGAGAGGGGTCAGGGGCCTTGTCATCTGCCTGCTAGTGCCCCGGAGGGGAAGGGAGAGAACGGGGTAGCAGATGAGCTGAACAAAGAAGAGAAAATTTGGAAGTTCAAAGGAAGCTGATTTAAAAGTCCACGTGGACACGGCTGCTGTTGTTAGTGTCTCCTTATTTCCTTAGTGCTAAATTGTAGGCTGAGAGCTGCAGGGGCCCAGCTCGGGGCATGTCATCAGAACCAGCTCCTGTGCATCTCCACGAGTGCTGCCCACCCCTCTTCCCTGTAAACCCCATTGGCCCTACCTGCTTCCTCTGCCAGAGCTGCCTGGGCAGCCCTGTGTTACGCATAG
This sequence comes from Globicephala melas, assembly GCF_963455315.2. Classification (NCBI taxonomy): domain Eukaryota; kingdom Metazoa; phylum Chordata; class Mammalia; order Artiodactyla; family Delphinidae; genus Globicephala; species Globicephala melas. The sequence goes on along the minus strand of NC_083326.1, from coordinate 29,890,976 downwards.
GATAGGGGTAGCAGGACAGGGCTCTCACTGTTACAGCTGGGACAGCAGTTACCTTCGATGCCTCCTTTCCCTGTCCCCTAAGTTCAGTGCTTCCCAGGTTCCTGGGGGCCAGGGACATGTGTCCCGCACCCCACCATCCGTCTCTCCGACTCGCCAAGACTGTGTTCCTCTGGGGCTCTGCAAAGATGCTTGCTGGCAGAGGAGACCAAGCGGGTGGGCTCCTCTCACCATCCCCAGCCAGAGCATGCGCTCTGTATTTTGGGGTATATGTGTAGCTTTTTACTTGAGGGAAGTAAAAAAAAAGCTTTTGCCACTTAAGGAGTGTGGAAAGCACCCAGAGCCTCCTGCATGGCCCATCCCTGTTAAGTTCTTAGCTTGTCACTCTCCCCAGGTCCACGGGCTTGTCACCCTCCCCAGGTCCACGGGCTTGTCACCCTCCCCAGGTCCACGGGCTGACCGTCTGCAACCCGATCGTCTCCTACACTTATGCAGGAAGCTCTGCCATGCCTCAAGGCTGAAACAGCTGCCTTTTCAGGAAACTGCTCCAGCGCCGCCTCACACCAGGGAATCTCTCCTGTGTGGAGTGCGGTGTGTGTGACAGTGAAGTACACTAACCTCAGGCGTGTGGCTTGATGAAATTTTACATGTTTGCACACCCGGTGAGCACTGTGCACACAGTGTGGGACATTTCGGCTTTCAGGAAGTGCCTTCGTGCGCTGTATAGTCAGCCCCCATCCCCAGTGTAACCGCCAGCAGGGTCTCTGTCACCAGAGATGAGCCTGCTGGTCGTCAGGCGCGATGTCACAATGCAGTCTGTGTCCGCAGGGTCCATCCGTGTTGTGTGCATCCAGAGATCTGTTTTTTATGGATTCAAAGTATTCCTTTGTGCAGAAGATGTGGCACATACATACAATGGAATTTTACTCAGCCATAAAAAGAAACGAAATTAAGTTATTTGTATTGAGGTGGATGGACCTAGAGACATACAGAGTGAAGTAAGTCAGAAAGAGAAAAACAAATACCGTATGCTAACACATATATATGGAATCTAAGAAAAAATGGTTCTGAAGAACCTAGGGGCAGGACAGGAATAAAGACGCAGACGTAGAGAATGGACTTGAGGACACGGGGAGGGGGAAGGGTAAGCTGGGACGGAGTGAGAGAGTGGCATGGACATATATACACTACCAAACGTAAAATAGATAGCTAGTGGGAAGCAGCCGCATAGCACAGGGAGATCAGCTCGGTGCTTTATGACCACCTAGAGGGGTGGGATAGGGAGGGTGGGAGGGAGGGAGACGCAAGAGGGAGGGGATATGGGAACATATGTCTATGTATAACTGATTCACTTTGTTATGCAGCAGAAACTAACACACCATTGTAAAGCAATTATACTCCAATAAAGATGCTAAAAAAAAAAGTATTCTTATGCATCCGTCTGTGTTGCTGGAGGTCCAGGCAGCCAAAGCCTCCTGTGAGCTCCCCTTCAGCGTGCTTGTGAGTTTCACTAGCCGTTCTCGGTGCTGCTGGGGGCCGGCTGGCGGAGGCCCTCGTCAGGCTAGCGCACAGCCCACTGTGGCTCTTCTGGAGCGTCAGGTGTGCGGGCTCCGACCCTGGACTTGGGTGGATTTGGGTGGAGCAGCTGTTGTAGGGTTCTGAGGGTTAAGGAGTTCCCGAAGGCCTTGAGCCACAGCTTATTAATAGGTTGTTGATTACTGAATCCAAACAAATGAGGAATTTGTCTTACAGAATTGAAGGGCCTTCCTAGTCCTTCCTTTATTTATTTTAAAAAATATTTATGTATTTATTTATTTGGGTTGTGCCAGGTCTTAGTTGCAGCGCGCGGGATCTTTAGTTGCAGCACGCAGACTCTGAGATGCAGCATGCAGACTGTCAGTTGTGGCACGCAGGCTCTGAGATGCAGCACGCAGACTCTCAGTTGTGGCACGCAGGCTCTGAGATGCGGCACGCACGCGGGATCTAGTTCCCCGACCAGGGATGGAACCCGGGCCCCCTGCATCGGGAGTGTGGAGTCCTACCCACTGGCCCGCCAGGGAAGCCCCCCCTCCCCCGCCCCGGTCTTTCATTTAATTCTGCAGTTTGAGTTGCTGCTGTCCTGCCTTCCTCTGCCCCACTTTACCCCATACTACCTTGCGTGGGCCCTTCTGGTGGGCCAGGTGCTCGGGGAGAAACTGAGACATGACACGAACAAGGACGGGCCTGGTGCTGCTTGACGGGTCCAGGACAGCTCGTGTCACGGTCTCTTTCTTTTTTTGAAGTTTATTTATTTTTTATACAGCAGGTTCTTATTAGTCATCTGTTTCATACCCATCAGTGTGTACATGTCAATCCCAATCTCCCAGTTCAGCCCACCACCGCCCCCCCCGCCACTTCCCCCCTTGGTGTCCGTACGCTTGTTCTCTATCTCTGCCACAGTCTCTTTGGTGACGGTGCACAGTTGTCCTTTTGAAAACTGTCTGAGTTTCCCACGCGGAACGAAGACCCCCACGGCGGCCTTGACCGTGGCGGGCTGTGGAGCCAGGAGCTTCACGTGGCCTTCACCTAGGGGTGTCCCTGTGTCGCCCTGCAGCTCACCACTCGCACGCCTGAGGATGTTGGTGAGCTGCACCCTTTGCCTTCGGGAATTACTTCGCTCTCCCTCAAAGTCCTGCCTAGTGATCCGGCATGTTTATTTTCCGTTTCACGGCGTGAGTGTGCCTGTCGAAAGCTGGATTGTATGTCCGTCAGTCTACAGAGCAGATCTCTCTGTGCCTTTGCTTCCGAGACAGGACGTGGGGCACTGATGCACAGGGGCAGAAAGCGCCCCCGACGGCCTCCTTTGGGGGTGCGTGTTGCCGTGGAAGGACCCTGGGGTCCCTGGTTAAGGGCTGTGGAAAAGAACTGTGAGGACCATTAAGCGGCTGTCTTTCCATGGTCAGCTATGCTAGAGGAACTGGGAGACTAAAGGAATGTTCGCGTCCTGTTTTCCACGCTTGGGGGCCTGAGCGACTGCTTCCCCACCCACAAGCCCTGCCCTTACTTCCCTCGCTGGCCTGGAATAATGATGGGCTGCTGCTGTGGGGCAAACTACTCTGCCTGCACGAAGGTCCTTCACACAGAGGAGGAGGTGGCCCCTGTCTCCTGGTAGCAGCTACAGGTGCAGGACGCGCGGGGCACCCGCATTGCACAAGGACGTGCTCCTTTGGCCTGGAAGGGGATGCAGAAGCCCGTACGTCTGGACGCTCTCGTGGGCAGCAGTGTGTCGGGTTCTCCGGAGAGGAGCTGCCCTGGAGCAGCTTTGTCCCTGCTCGTCTCGAGCTCGGAGTCACCGGTCCTGTGCACCGCCGCCCCGAACTGGGAGCAGTTTCCCAGGAATGCGACCGCACTGCTGGTCAGTGGTGCCTCCGCTCAGCCCACCCGGTGGTGGGTCACAGACTCTGGTCACCGCCAGGCCGAGGATCCGCAGGGACCAGCCCTTGAGAGTGAGCAAGCATGTGCTATCGGGGTTGCCCTGCAGTCCTTCCTGGAGTGAGGTTCTGCGGAACGCACAGTCTCTGGGCTCCCTCCCTGCCCTAGGAGCTAGGTCCAGACTGGTGGGAGCGGTTGCCACCCAGGTCACCTCACCTGGAGGAGAGTCCAGGCAGGTGTGACCTCTCGTCAGTTTCCGTGGCGTCTCATGGTTGCAGCTTCCCTTCTCGGAGCATCGGCTGTGTACCAGCTTCCTGCCGGCCCTTCTGCCGGGTGCTCATCACAGATGTTTTCCTTGACGCTCATGACACCTTATACATGGGCTGTAGAGGGGAGGACCTGGGGTCTTGACCAGGCTGTTAGCTCGCCCAGCCAAGGCCCCAGCCAAGTGGCAGAATCAGATCTTAAACCCTCACTTGCTGTGCCGTCCTGCTTCCCATCTAGTTATTATCCCCTGGTTCCACCTCATGGAGGACAGACAACACCTACCTGGTCCAGACGTGCTCTGAAGTCACAGCGCGTGTCTCTCCACCTTCCTCCCCAGCACCTCCTGGACACCAGCTCAGGGCTGCGCTGCTTCTTAAATATCCCTCCTGCATCCTGTGAAATCCCCTCTCCTCGGCAGCCCCATGAGCTCTGGCCTGTGTACAGTCTGACTGGAGGGAGATGGGGAGGGTACAGGGAGAGCCTTTTCCTCTGTAGCACTGCAGAGGCTCTTTGCAACTGTGGTCAGTATCAGCGGTGACCTCCCAGGTCCCTAGCGCACTGGCCATGTGACTCAGTGGAGGCCCCTTGGATTGCAAGGCTGGGGTGGGCAGCACCTGCTCAGCTTAGCTCTGAGTCCCCATGCAGAGATCGGGGTTAGGGCCACACTCCTGAGCACAGCTTTTCTCTCACAGAGTTATAAAAAGGTGGTTTCGTTGTGAAAAATGCCCTGAACAACAGCTGCCTGCCAGTGGCGGAAGAGACAGGGCCTGTGGAAGCCGCGACTCGCATTCAGAAATCAGGAAGGTGGCTCAGCTGAAGGAGGGAACGCTGCTGTTGGGGGCCCGCGAGCTTCCTGCTCTGTCATTTATAAACCCACACCGGCAAAAGGCCTCACTTTATGATGCTGGCAAGTCTGACTCTGAGGAGGGCTCAGTACAGCCCTGGGAATGCGTGTGGAAGGTCTAGCTCAGTGCAAAACTTCTCCATGCGTGCTTGGCCAAGAAGAGCAAAAGCTCCGGGAGCAAAGCGGATCGAGTGCGAGCTGGTGACCAGCTGCTGTTTGCTGGAATCTCACTCCAAGCAGCACATGGACGTGTATTCAGTTCTCACAACAACCCTACGAGGAATATGCTTTGTCCCTCTTTTACAAAGGAGGAGATAGGCTTGGAGAAGTTGAAATTATCGAGTCACCCAGCCAGTCAAGGTGAGTCAGGACTTTGAACCTAGTACACCGGTCCAGAGCCTTCGCTCTCAGTGACTCTGCCTTTTGTGTGATAAGCTACCACTGGCCCAGGCAGCGTCCCGCCTCAGCCCATCCCCTCCCTGGACACTGACGGTTTTCCATGCACCCTGAGCTCATGTCCGAATGTGACCTTGCCTCCCCACTCAGGCTGGGGCTCCAGTCCTCTGCCTGAGCGGATTTCTGTTCCAGGAAAGTTCTGTGAAGGCAAAGACAGATGAGCACCCTGGCATTTGCCTCCACACTCTGGCCCAGGTGGACCTTCCAGTCCGCCAGCCCCACCTCAACACCAGGGTCTCCCTGCATGTTTACCCCCAGCTTCTAGAGCAGCCCGACTCTGGTTCATGCTGCTAACCCCACCATGGCCCCCCTTTGTCCACGCTGTCAGCTGGTCTGGGTGCCGTCCCTTCCCACGTAGAGTGTCCCTGTCCCTTGGAATTCTCACCCACACCATGGGCGCTCTTTAGGTCTTGTCTAAATTCTCCCCTGTATTAGCCTCAGTTCCTTCATTTACTAGCCTTGTACCCGTGCACTGTTATGGAATCCTTCCAGGCCTCAGTCTCCTGGTCTGTAAAATGGGAACAGTGACACCTCAGGGTCACGTAGAGCATGCACGCAAAGCTTGGCGCCCACCACACCTCCTCTACCACAGTGGAAACCCCTGCCAGGCAGGGACCACAGACCATATTCCTAAATCTCTCCTCCATTCTCAGCCCTGCCCCACCGCTACATTTAGCAGTACTGGGTCCACGGGTGCCGGTCACGCATTCATGAGCAGAGGAGTGTGTGCCCACCTGTCTGGAGCACACGTGGGGCTCGTAGAGGTGACCACAAGTGCAGTGGGTTCTCAGTCCCCAGCAGCTGTCTGGCAGCCTCATGCAGGAATTGGTGCTTGTCTGAGCAGTTGTGCAGGTGCTGACAGCTGTACCACCATTGCTGTGAATTGAGGTGGGTGGACGGGGCACAGCAAGGGGCCAGGCTCCGCCCCATCTGACTCACAGGTCTGTGGCCCGATTGTAAACTGTCCCAGCGTGTCAGCCCAGGAGGTCGTCCCATGGCAGGTCCCACGCTCTGACAGATGCCTCGTTAGGACGACAGCCTGTGCTACCTGATCATCCCATAAATGGAGGTCTCTCCACAGTTTTCCACGTGGCATGCTGTGTACACATGTTCCTTGGCCCCTTCCTGAAATGGTCCCGAGGTGCTGGCGTTTACCCTATGAATGTACACTCCTGAGATCTTTTATGGTTGGAATGTCGTGTTGATTGTGACTCCAGGACCCACCCCGATGAAGAGCAGGCCATAGGTCACAGCCCACAGGGCTGCCCCAGCAGCCTCCTGGTGCACACAGTGAGGTCCTGCCCCCCGGTGCCTGGGCTGTTGGGAGCTCCTTCGGGCCACATGTGGGTGATGTGCTGCAGCCCCTTCTCCATCTGTTTGTTGCTTTTCTCATGCGCACAGTTTAAACCAGGGCCTGTGTCATGCCGCTTCTTCGTTTACGTTTCTCAGTTTGTCATTACACATTTGCACATGTGATTACTGTTCAGCGTCTCAGTGTTGGGCTCTCAAGCTAAACCATCAGCCTCACGAAGACGCTCATCACTGGCGCAGGGCCTGGCCCGCATTGGGCATTCAGTGAAATCTTGTTGAATGAATGAATGAGTACTAAAAAGTAGCCCAGGGCTTCCCTGGTGGCGCAGTGGTTGGGAGTCCACCTGCCGATGCAGGGGACACGGGTTCGTGCCCCGGTCTGGGAGGATCCCACATGCCGCGGAGCGGCTGGGCCCATGAGCCATGGCCGCTGAGCCTGCGCGTCCGGAGCCTGTGTTCCGCAATGGGAGAGGCCACAGCAGTGAGAGGCCCGCGTACCGCAAAAAAATAAAAAGTAGCCCATAGTGGTTACTGGCAAGATGCTTACTGGGATGTTTATGACACTGCTTTTGAGACTTTAGTGTGCACCTGGGTCACTGGGAATCTTGTTAGAACGCAGATTCTGATTCCCTGTGCCTGGGCCCAGCCCAGAGAGCCTGGTTTCACTGGCCAAAGGTGGGCCGGGTGTACACAGCTCCCTGGGCTCTTGGCCTAGGCAGGAGTCCCAGGCCCGGGGTGGGCCTTGCTGCTTTGTTCTGTGTTGCACCCAAGTAAGTTTCAACCTGATTGGGATCACACTGTGGATTTACCGTTGGGTTGTGTTTTCTTTCACTGTCCATATTGTAAAGGCTTCCTTGAGCGCTAAAGCAGCACCTCTGTTGGCTTCATCGTGTTTCATCCTGCGCGCTGCTTCGTCTGTTTGACGAGCTTTTACAGTTTCCGTTTTTCACCGTATTTTGACGAAGATTTTCTATCAGAATCTACCTGTGCTTCTCTTCCTGTGATTGCTCTCACCTGAGAGGCCGGGGATGGTGGCCTTGGTATGGGGTGGTGCCCCGGGTGGGGTCGCCTGGGGGCGGAGCCTCTACCGCAGGATCCAGGGTGCTGGGCCGGGTCGCTTCCTGCAGTGAGAAGGCTGGGTAACGTGTGTGCGTCGTTTGAAGCCTGCGTTGTAAGACAGCCTTTACTTAAAAGGGGTCGTTCGTGTGTGGAAGAACATAGTAGCCCCCTGGATAACCCTCGGGTATCTTCAAGAGAAACACATTTTATAGTAGGAAAATGAGCAGAGGAATCCTGGGTGCTTCAGCCCCAGGCCGCTGCCAGGGAGCAGTCAGTGGGGATTGGAATGAGAAGATTTAGCATCTAGCATCCTCCTTGGTCCCTCAAGGTTAGGACAGAGTCTCAGGATCACTGGGAAGAGTCTAGCCCTGAAGATTTTTGAAGGAAAGTACTGCTTTCACAGTAATGGTCAAATGGTTACAGTGGTCAGAACCTCCCCACTAGTATGTAAGTCTCATGGCGGCAGACATTTTTTCTGTTTTGTTCACTTACGTGCCCCAGTGTGAGAGGTCGTACCTGCTTCTTGGAACCTCTCCATGGATATTCTCTGCGTGAGTGAGAGCAGCGGCCATACCTCATTACTAGCTGTCCACTCAGCAGATGTACTTTGAGTGCCTGCTCTATGCCAGGGTCAGTGGGGATAAAATGGAGACCATAGTTTTCTTTTTGAAGCTATAAAGTCCAGCTCATGAAAATATTTTTTCAATGAATAAGTTCCTCCTTGGGGTACTTCCCTGGCGGTCCAGTGGTTAAGGCTTCGCCTTGCAGTGCAGGGGGTGCGGGTTCTATCCCTGGTCGGGGAGCTAAGATCCACATGCTTCGAGGTCAAAAAAACCAAAACATAAGACAGAAACAATATTGTAACAAATTCAATAAAGACTTTAAAAATGGTCCACATCAAAAAAAAAAAGTTCCTACTTGGTAGTTTGGAGGAGTGAGTTCACATGAATGAAGAGACACATGTCACGTGAAACGACACTTTTGTAAAAGTGTCCTGGTGGTTCTTGGGGCCTCTCTTGTGAAAGGGAGCGGCAAAAGCAAACGATGCTTCTCGGATGTTCTCCTCTTTCTAGGGTCAGTTCTGCTGCAGGGAGGGTGTGGGGCGGGCAGTGGTGGGAGCGGCCTAGAGGCTCGGGGTCTACCTTCCTGCCGCAAATGCAGGGTGCCCACCACGTGGTCTCCAGCGGAGGGCACACCTTCAGGCAGCCACTGGGTCTGACTGAGACCCCCTGAGCCTCTGTGTCCTAAAGCTGGTACTTGATGTTGAGCTGTGCCCTCGGAAGCAGAGGCACAGCCAGAGTGTGTTACACCTGCCAGGTCACACCCCTTTGCAAATATTCACTGGAACAGTGCCTTTGCTGGTGAAGGTGTCTTCACTTTTGTGCTGACACGTGGCGGGCAGGGGCGGCTGGCATTCAGCTTCAGGTTGCTGGGATGTGGCAGGGCTGGCCTGAGGCGCGGGGCCTGCTTGCTGACTCCGTGCTCACATCTGCTGCATTCCTGTTTTGTCCGGTAATGTCAGCTTATAGACTTTTATTTTGACGCTGGTTAACACAGGTTTATTTCATTAATTCAATAAAGATTTGAGTGCCTACCGTCTAGCAGGGACCGTGCTAGGCTGCAGCAGACAGACCCTGCCCTCACGGGCTTGTGGTCTGGTGGCAGGTTCCTGCTTTCGCTCATACGGTAATTGAAAGTCTGTGGCTGCTTGGGGTTTGGGGGTAGCTTATAAGTGACTCAGTCACTAAGCAGATTTCAACAGGTAAAGACTCCTCCTTGATGCCTGGCTCCTCTGGCCTTGCCTGGTGAGTCTGACAATACCTCATCACGCCCCTGTGGGCACCTTGTGGGCACCTTACAAGCCAGGAGCCAGGTGACGTGCAAGTTTGAGATACCTACCTCATAGGACCACAAGCGTTCAGTAAAAGAATGTTTTTCAAGTACAGCAGATAAGTGGAAAATGCATAGAGTAGACCAGTGCATACAGTATGCTCCTGTTTAAAGAAGAGGGAATACGGATGCAAGCCACAGATACTGCTCTTACATGCAGGAGATGCCTTTTGAAGGCACTACAACTGAAATCATTGGTTCCTGTGCAGGGGACACTGGGTGGCTGGGATTCCTTCTGAATTTTGAGCTGTATGGTTCTATCCCATCCAAACCATAAAGATAAATGTACCAAACTGTGTGATCCTAATTGTTTAAAAAGCACACATGTTGGAGAAGCCTGGAGGAGCGTCCTCTCCCGAGCGCAGAGCTCTCTCAGTCAGCTGTCCCTCCCGGCCCAGGCAGGACTGGAACGGCCGCAGGACAGTGAGCCCTGGGCTCCAGTGGCACCTCAAGTGTCATACCAGACACCAGCCCTTGGCGTTTCCGCCCCTTTTTCGGTCCAGCATGAATCTTGCTGGTTTCTCCAGAGTGACTGTGTTCACAGGCACATGCGGTCGGCTTTTCTGACTGCCTCTGAGGCGAAGATTACCGTGAGTTGCATGCAGGAGAGGAAAGGATGCTTTTTTAAAAACAGCAGAGTATCTTAAGGAAATGATGAAGGAGGATAGAAATTCAGAGTTACAGACCTTTGTCCTTAAAGTTCAATTCCCCTTTTTTGTGAAAGGCAACCTGAAAGGGGAGGTGAGCTGGGGCTTGGGGGTGGTTGACTCAGACGCTGTGGCAAAGAGTGACCAAGTGCCCCTTTGCCTCTGGGTTTTAGCTGCCTACATCTAGGAGGGGGCAGCTTGAAAGTAACAGTAGTGTGGTGCGTTTCCTGCCCCCATATAGCTGTTAGAGACACAGCCACGGGTGCACCTTTACCTCCCACAGCCTTCCCCCAACTGATGGAAATGGTGATTGGTTGCCCCCCACCGGGGGCCGTCGAGGGACATCACGTGGGGTTCAGGCCCTAGGAGCCCTCCCTAGTTAGAAAGACAACAGTGGGAAAGGACCTAGGTGAGAAGACAATACCATTTATCATTCTCCTACCCTTGCCTTTGGTGTTAGACCACAGGAGGACGGCAGCTGCTTGACTCACTCAGTTTCTCTAGGAATGGTATTACGCCAGAGCTGCATCTTAATTATCAAAAATGTGCCATTTTAGAGTTTTTAAGCAAAGAGTAGCTAAGTGAGTTTAAGATGAAACCTGGGACCATGATTTCCGTCGTGAAAAGAATAAACTTTTTGGTCAGCTTGAAGTGGCAGCAGCTCCCTGCTGCAGAGGGCAGAGGGAACACAGGAGCAGAGTCAGAAAATGGGCTTTATTTCCAGCCTGGAGTCAAGTAGCTCTATGGCCTTGGGCGAATCTCTCTCTCTGAGACCCTCAGCATAGGAGCTTGGAAGTGCACTTCCACTGGGGAAGCTTATGATTTAATTGTGGGCGTGAAGACAGCTAACAAGACTTGCAGTGCACACCAAATGAGCCTTTCACGCTCTGAAGTAAATATGTTTCCATACAAAAAGGATTTGTTTAAACATGTGGATAACTGTAGAGAGAACTCCTTAGGTATCAAGAAAAAGAAAATTCTACATTTTGAATATTTTTAACCTGGAAAGTAAGGGATAATTATGGTAATGGTAATGAACTAACCTTGGAGTCACGTGACATTGAACGATGAAAATACATTTGTATTGCCAGAGCCTTGTGGCTCCGAAAACGTCATTCATATGGAGTTTTAGCTTCTAAACTGGATGAGAGGGACTGAGGGCCTTTTGCAGTTTGGGGTCAGGGTGGAGATGGGCGTGTGAAGGAGGCAAGTTCTGCCCTGTTCAGAGTGCCTGCCCTCTGTCTTCCCTACCAGCTCTACGCTGTTGGACCAATTCGAACTGGAAAAGCTTGCCCTACCAGCTTGGACGAAGTCTCACATCCCGTTCTCCTCTGCAAGGGCCAGCAGCAATGGCGGCGGGGCGGGGGGCGGGCTTCCCTGAGTTCTTTGTAAGTCTTCATCTTCCAAACTGAGGTGTGCTGGCAGGCGATGCTTGGACCCTTGGTCTCTTGGGATTTCCTGGGGCAAAAGCCGAGCCTCCGTGTGCACCAGCCAGTCCACCACCGTCTTCCGGGGTTTCCATATTTCTCAACGCAGCCGCCAATAAGCCTTCAATTGGCGGTTTAAAAAACTTATTCTTTGAAGTGAAAGTTACAAAAACAGCTCTTATAAGCTGTAATTTATATGAAATAAAATTCATACCTTTCAAGTGTAAATTCAGTAGTTTTTGGTATTTTCACAGAGTTGTGCGATCATTACTATTATTTAATTTTAGAACATTTTCTTCACCCCAAAAAGAAACCCCATACCGATTAGCAGCCATTCTCAATTCCTTTCTACTTCTAGTCCCTAGAAACCACTAGTCTGCTTTCTTTATGAATTTGCTTATTCTGTACATTTCATATGAATAGAATCATACAGTATATGGTCTTACGTGTCTGACGTCTTTCATTAACCATAATGTTTTCAAGGTTCAAATTTGTCGCAGCGTGTGTCATACTTCATTCCTTATTATGGCTGATATAGTGATATAGTAATATTCACTAATAGGGTATATACCACTTTTTGTTTATCCGTTCATCAGTTGATGGACATGGGGATACTTTTCACTCTTTGGCTATTGTGAACAATGCTGCTGTGAACATTCGTGTGCAAGTTTTTATGTGTTCATTAATCTTGGGTACATACCTGGGGGTGACATTTCTGGGCCACATGGCAACTCTTTGTTCAACATTTTTAGGAGCCAAACTGATTACCAAAGCAGACACGTATTTTATATTCCTACCAGAAATATGAGAGAGTTCAGACTCCTTCACATTCTTACCAACACATTGTCATCTCTCTCTCTTTTTTTTTTTCTGGCTGCACCTCATGGCATGTGGGATCTTAGTTCCCTGACCAGGGATCTAACACATGCCCCCTGCAGTGGAAACGTGGAGTCTTAACCACTGGACCGCCAGGGAAGTCCCTGTCATCTATCTCTTTGATTGTAGTCATCATAGTGGATGAAATGGTGGCTTATTACAGTTTTGATTTGCATTTTCCTAATGACTTATGATGTTGAGCTCTTTTCATGTGTTTATTGGCTATGTGTATATCTTCTTTGGAGAAATGTCTGTTCAAGTCCTTTGCCCATTTTAATAGGGTTGTTTGTCTTTTCATTGTTGAGTTTTAAGGGGTCTTTATATATTTTTGCAGCATTTTCCTCCCGGTCTGTAGATTATCTTTTCGCTTTGTTGAAGCACAGCACTTTCAGTGTTGATGAAGGCCAGTTTATCTAATTTATTCTTTTGTTGTTTATGCTTTTAGTATGATAGCGAAGAAATCATTGCCTAAGTGAAGTAATAAATTTAATCCTATGTATTCTTCTAAGAGTTCTATAATTTTAGCTCTCACATTTACGTCTGTGATTCAATTTTAGTTTAGCTGTATATGACATGAGGTAGGAGTCCAACTTCATTGTTTTGCCTGTGAGTATCAGATTGCCTCAGCACCATTTGTTGAAAAGACTATTCTCTTCCACTACTGAATTGCCTTAGCATTCTTGTCAAAAATCACTTGATCACAAATGTAAGGGTTACTTTCCTGGACTCCCAATTCTATAATGTTGATTATATGTCTACTTTGCCAGCATTAGTCTGTAAGTTTTGAAATTAAGAAGTGTGAGTCCTCCCTGTTCTTCTTTTTCAAGGATCTTTTGGATTTTCTGGGTCCCTTGCATTTCCACATAAGTTTTAGGAACAGCTTGCCAGTTACTGCAAAAGGGCGGCTAGGATTTTCATAGGGCTTGAAATGAATTTGCAGTCAAGTTGGGGATTGTTGCCATCTTAACAGTCTTAAGCCTTGCACTTCATAAGCATTGAATATCTTTTTTCCTCCCCCCCCCTTCCTTTCATGCCATAGGTAGCCATCTGCTCCCTGGAGACACCTGCCAATAACTTTGAGAAAAATATTTGACAAAATGGGAACTCATCAGGGAATTGTTGTTAATGTATTAGTCGTCTTACTTTATGAATTAAAAGCTGTTCTGTTTTGTCCTTTTTAGATGTCCATATATGTGCTCACACTATTTAGGTCTTTAAATTTTCAGCAGTATTCTGTACACTATTCTGTAGTTTTCAGTGTACCAGTCTTTCACTTCTTTTATTAGATTTATTCCTAAATACTTTAATCCTTTTTGATGCTATTGTAAGTGAAATTTTCTTAATTTCATTTTCAGATTGTTCATTGCTAGTGTACAGAAATAAATTTATATTTGTGTGTTGATACTGTATCCTGCAACCATGCTGAACTCATCTATTAGGTCTAATAATTAATTCTTCCAGATTCCTTAGGACTTTCTACGTGTAAGGACATACCAGATGGGGACAGACGTATTTTTAATTCTTCCTTTCCAATCTGGATGTCCTTTATTGTCTTCCCTAAGTGCCCTTGGTAGAACCTGTAGAACAGTGTTAAATGGTAGATGTGAAAGTGGAAATTCTTTTCTTGTTCCTCATCTCAGGGTGAAATCATTCTGTCTTTGACCGTTAAGTGTGAGGTGTTAACCTAAAACAAGCAGTTACTTTACCAACAAATAGGGTTTGTTTGGGAACAGCAAAAAAAAAAATTGCAATTTGAGACATGCAGTCTATGGCAAACCACAGGCATGTCCAGAGAACAAAGGGAGTCTGCTTTTATGGGGAAAATGGGGAAGCTGCAGGGGTTGTTCTAAATGAAAGTTCATTGGAGGAAGGTAGAAGTTCAGGATGGTGATGGCTTCTCCTTGGTCGAGCTGTGATGTTTCTCATTGGCTGAACTGTTGCTGAGCAAGGAGAAATTCTTCCTTTGGGATAGTAATGTAGTCACTTCCTGTCTGGGAGTGCAAGGTATGCTTCTTCCTGTGGGGCATACACATGAAATTCAGGGCATGCAAATGATGGTGAGTGAGAATGCGTGAGAGCTCCCTCTACAGGTCATTCCTGACTCTAATTTTAGTTGAGGTCTCCTTTATTAATTTCCAGAGGTTACATGTGAGTTTTCTTAGATGCCCTCTATCAGGGTGGAGAAGTCCCCTTATATTCCTAATTCATTGAGTATTTTAGATCATTAAAAGGTGTTAGATTTTGTCAAATGCTCTTTCTGCATCTTTTGAGATGATCACGTGGCTTTGCTCTTTATTGCTATTATATACTACATTGATTTTTAGGTGTTAAACTGACCTTGTGTTCCTGTGATAAATCTCACTGGTCATGATGTATTGTCCTTTCTATATAGTCCTTTGCTGGATATAGCTTGCTAGTATTTTGTTGAGAATTTCTGTGTTTCTGTTCACAGTGGATATGGATTTGTTGTTTTCTTTTCCTGTAATGTCTTTTTCTGGCTTTGCCAGGGTAATACTGACTTCATAGAATAAGTTGCAAAATGTTCCTTCCTCTTTTACTTTTTAGAAGATTTGTGAAGGATTGGTATTATTTTTGTAAATGTTTACTAGAATTCTCCAGTGAAGCCATATGGGCATCGGCTTTTCTTTGTGGGCAGTTTGAAAATTAAATAAATACCTTGCAATAAGTTTAATCAGATTGTCTATTTATTCTTGAGTCAGTTTTGGTAATCTGTGTATTTCTAGCAGTTTGTCCTTTTCATCTCGGTTATCAAATTTGTTGACACACAGTTATTAGTAGTATTCCCTTGTCATACTTTTAAAAAATAAACTTTTAATTTTAGGACAGCTTTAGATTTACAGAGAAGTTGCAAAGATAGCACAGAGAGTTTCCATATATGTGCCACATCTAGTTTCCTCTGTTATTAACGTCTAATGTTAATAAAATCAAATCTAATGGTACATTTGTTATAGTCTGTAAATATTGATACATTTAAATGAAATACATACTTTATTTTTCCTTAGTTCTCACCTAGTATTCTTTTTAGCCTAATGTTTCAAAATCCTGTACAGGATACCATATCATATTTGTGTGATGTCTCCTTAGGCTCCTCTTGACCATGACAATTTCTCTGACTTTAATTGTTTTTTATTACCTCTATGAATTGAATGTTGAATTCAGTTCATATGTTGAAGCCCTAATCCCCAATTTGACTCTAGGTATTTGGAGGTATGAGGCCTTTGGGAGGTAATTAGGGTTAGATTAGGTTATCAGGGTAGAAGCCTCATGATGGAATTAATGTCCTTATAAAAAGAGGAAAAGATGCATGAGCTCTCCATCATGTGAGGACACACAGTAAGAAGGCGGCCATCAGCAAATGAGGAAGAGAGCTCTCACCAGATACTGAATCTGCCAGCACCTTGATTCTGGACCTCCCAGCCTCCAGAACTGTGAGGAAGAAATATTTGTCGTTTAAACTGCCCAGTCTATGGTATTTTGTTGTAGCAGCTCAAGCAGCGACCTCAGCACTTTAAAGGAGTAATGGTCAGATCCTTTGTGGATTATCCTTCAGTTGGGATTTGCCTGCTGTGTTTCTCGTGATTATACTGGGGTTATAGGAAGTGTCATTTTCATCACACCACATCAAGGGCACATGCCGTCAACATGGCTTATCACTGTCGATATTGACCTTGATGACCTGGCTGAGAATGTTTGCCAGATTGCTCCACTTAAAGTTACTTTTTCTCTCCCTTTCCATACTGTATTCTTTGGAATGAACTCTGTGTGCAGCCTACACTTAAGGAGTTATGTTCTACCTCCTTGAAGTTGGTGTATCTACGTAAATTATTTGGTGTTCTTCTGCATGGGAGATCTGTCTCTTCTCTCTCATTTATTATGTCATTATGGACACATGGACATTTATTTTGTATGCTGAGTTATAATCCAGTATACTTTATTGATCTTGTTGCTCATATGGTTCCAGCTTCAGCAATTGGGAGCTTTTTCAGTTGGTTCCTGTTTCCTTTGACATACCCCCATGATGATGTGTTTTGTTTCTGTTTTCAGCACTTTCTTACTTTCTGGTGTTATAAAATTTCCTAGGCTCATCTTATGTATTTTGTGTACCAGTTCTAGAACCAGTCGATTCTTCAAGGAGTTTCTTGGGTGTTAGGTGTGATTGTTACTACTGGGTTGCCTATGATCCTTCTTAATTCCTTAAGCTCAATAGTAATGTTTCCTCTTTCACTCCTGATTTTAGTAGTTTGAATCTTCTTTTTTTCTTGGTCCACCTACTTAAAGATTTGTCACTTTTGTTGATCTTTGATCTTTTCAAAGAACCAAGTTTTGGTTTTGTTATTTTCTATATTTTTTTCTATTCTCTATCACATTCATTCTGTTCTAATCTCTATAATTTCTTACTTTCTGCTTGCATTGGGTTCTTTTTGTGCTTTTTTAGTTTCTAATGGTAGTAGTTTAGGTTATTGTTTTGATATCTTTCTTCTTCTATTACTATGGGTGTTTATAGCTGTGAATTTCCTCTAAGCACTGCTTTAGCTGATTCCCATAAATTTTGCTATGGTATGTTTTCATTTTCTTTAATCTCTCTGTATTTGCTAATATCCCTTGTGATTTCTTCTTTAACCCATTGGTTATTTAGGAGTGTGTTGTTTAATTTCCACATATTTGTGAATTTCCCCAATTTCCTTCTATTATTGATTTCTAATTTCATTCCATTTTGGTTGGAAGACATATTTTTGTATAATTTCAATCCTTTTAAATTTATTAAGACTTGTTTTAGGGTCTAAAATGTGGTCCATCCTGGAGAATGTTCTGTGTTCACTTGAGAAGAATGTGCATTCCATAGTTGTTTGGTGTCATATTGTATAGACTGTTAGATCTAGTATTGTCCTCTATTTCCTTTTTGATCTTCTGCCTAGTTCTATTTTGTAATGAAAGTGGAATATTGAAGTTTCCAACATTCATTGTTTTTTTTATGTTTCAAATTTTTTATTTTTATTTTTTACATCTTTATTGGAGTATAATTGCTTTACAATGGTGTGTTACTTTCTGCTTTATAACAAAGTGAATCAGTTATACATATACATATGTTCCCATATCTCTTCCCTCTTGCGTCTCCCTCCCACCCTCCCTATCCCACCCCTCTAGGTGGTCACAAAGCACCGAGCTGACCTCCCTGTGCTATGTGGCTGCTTCCCACTAGCTATGTTTTACGTTTGGTAGTGTATATATGTCCATGCCACTCTCTGACTTAGTCACAGCTTACCCTTCCCCCTCCCCGTATCCTCAAGTCCATTCTCTAGTAGGTCTGTGTCTTTATTCCTGTCTTACCCCTAGGCTCTTCATGACATTTTTTTTTCTTAGATTCCATATATATGTGTTAGCATACGGTATTTGTCTTTCTCTTTCTGACTTACTTCACTCTGTATGACAGACTCTAGGTCCATCCACCTCACTACAAATAACTCAGTTTCGTTTCTTTTTATGGCTGAGTAACATTCCATTGTATATATGTGCCACATCTTCTTTATCCATTCATCCGATGATGGACACTTAGGTTGTTTCCTTCTCCTGGCTATTGTAAATAGAGCTGCAATGAACATTTTGGTACATGACTCTTTGAATTATGGTTTTCTCAGGGTATATGCCCAGTAGTGGGATTGCTGGGTCATATGGTACTTCTATTTGTAGTTTATTAAGGAACCTCCATACTGTTCTCCATAGTGGCTGTACCAATTCACATTCCCATCAGCAGTGTAAGAGTGTTCCCTTTTCTCCACACCCTCTCCAGCATTTATTGTTTCTAGATTTTTTGATGATGGCCATTCTGACTGGTGTGAGGTGATACCTCATTGTAGTTTTGATTTGCATTTCTCTAATGATTAATGATGTTGAGCATCCTTTCATGTGGTTGTTGCCAATCTGTATATCTTCTTTGAAGAAATGTCTATTTAGGTCTTCTGCCCATTTTTGGATTGGGTTGTTTGGTTTTTTTGTTATTGAGCTGCTTGCAAAGTTTGGAGATTAATCCTTTGTCAGTTGCTTCATTTGCAAATATTTTCTCCCATTCTGAGGGTTGTCTTTTGGTCTTGTTTATGGTTTCCTTTGCTGTGCAAAAGCTTTGAAGTTTCATTAGGTCCCATTTGTTTATTTTTGTTTTTATTTCCATTTCTCTGGGAGGTGGGTCAAAAAGGATCTTGCTGTAATTTATGTCATAGAGTGTTCTGCCTATGTTTTCCTCTAAGAGTTTCATAGTTTCTGGCCTTACATTTAAGTCTTTAATCCATTTTGAGCTTATTTTTGTGTATGGTGCTAGGGAGTGTTCTAATCTCATTCTTTTACATGTAGCTGTCCAGTTTTCCCAGCACCACTTATTGAAGAGGCTGGCAGGCGGATTCTTAACCACTGCGCCACCAGGGAAGTCCTTGCACTTGTCTTTTAATCAGAGAGAAGAAAAAGTTACAAGCAAACAGCAACACATTTGTACATACCTATGTAGTTATTTTTTTTCCTATGTAGTTACTTTTAACAGTGCTCTTTATTTCATCATGTGAATTTAAGTTAATGTAGAGTGTCCTTTCATGTCAGCCTAAAGGATGGCTTTAGTATTTTGTAAGGCAGTTCTGCTAGTGACAAATTCTCCCAGTTTTTGTTTATTTAAGAATGTCTCATTTCTCCTTCATTTTGAAGGATAGTTTTGCTGGATATAGAATTCTTGGTTGACATTCTTTTTTCCACCCACAAGTTGGAACATGTCATTCCGCAGCATTTTAGCCTCCGTGTTTCTGATGAGAAGTCAGTTGTTAATTTATTGAGGATCATTTGGACATGACAAATTGTTATTCTCTTGCTGCTTTCAAGATTCTCTGTTTGGTTTTGAGTTTGGTAGTTTGACTATGATGCATCTAGATGTGGGTCTCACTGAGTTTATTCTACTTGTAATTTGTTGAACTTTTGGATATGTAGATTAAACTTTTTCATCAGATTTGGGAAGTTTGGGGCCACTATCTCTTCAGATATCCTTTCGCCTTTTTCTCTCTCTCTCTTCTCCTCTAGGATTTCTCCAAGATGTGTTTCTTGGTATGCTTGATAGTATGGCACAGATAGTATGTCTCTGAGGCTCTGTTCATTTTCCTTCATCCCTTTTTCTTTTGCTTCTCAGACTGGATACTCTAAATTGACCTATCTTCAAGTTTGCTGGTTCTTTCTCTGCCACCTCTGATCTACTACTGAGTCCCTCTAGGGAATTTTTCATTTCAGTTATTATAATTTTCAACTCTAGAATTTCTGTTTGGTTCTTTTTTAAAAAATGATTTTAGTCTCTATTATTTTCTAGTGGTGAGACATTGTTTTATGGTTTCCTTTAGTCTTTATACATGGTTTCCTTTAATTTGAACTTATTTATAGTAGCTTATCTGAAAATCTTTGTCTAGTAAGTGCAACTTCTGGGCACCCTCAGGGACAGTTTGCATTGACTGTTTTATTTAACTCTGGCCATTTTTTCCTATTTCTTCGTATATCTCATAATTTTGTTGAAAACTAAACATTTTAAATAACATGACATGATAACTCTGAAAGCCAGACTCTTCCCTCAGGGGTTTGTGGTTGTTGCTGCTGTTGGTTTGTTGAGTGACTTTTCCTGGACTAATGCTGTAAAAAAGTGTATTCTTTCTCTTATGTGACCACTGAAGCTCTGCTTAGTTAGCTTCATGGTCATCTGATGATTGGACACAGGTTTCCTGAAGTGATTTTAACCAGTAAGTCTCCAGTCCTTTTGGTCATACGTACCAAAAGGGGCACGTGTTGGGGCACACAGTCAACACTTCAGTAGTTTACAACTTTGCTTTAGCCTTCACTTCCTGATTGCACAGAATCTCAAAGTCAGCCAGATATGAGAGATTACAACCTTCTCATGTCTTTCCTGACCATGCACACAGTCCTGCACATGAATGCGCCCTTATATTTGCAGGAATATATCAGAACTTATCAAAGCCTTCTATGGATACCTCATTCCCCACCATTTTAAAAATTTTCCTCCATTTTTCTATTGTAGTAAAATACACATAACATAAAATTTACCATCTTAGCCATTTTTAGGTGTACAGTTTAATGGTATTAAATGCATTCACATTGTTGTGCAATCATGCCAGTATTTATCCTCGTAACTCTTTTCATCTTGTTAAACTGAAACTTTATACCTGTTAAACAATAACTTCTGGGAATTCCCTGGCGGTCCAGTGATTAGGGCAGGGGGCACGGGCTCAATCCCTGCTTGGGAAACTAAGATCCTGCATGACGCATGGCGCAGCCAAAAAACAACAACAACAACAAAAAAAGAAGGTGTACTAAGTGACCTCCCTTCAAAAAAAGAAAAAACAGTAACTTCCAGTTTCCCCCTCCCCCAACCCCTGGCATTACCGTTCTACTTTCTGTCTCTGTGCTTGTGATAACTCTAAGTACATCATGTAAGTGGAGTCATACAGTATTAGTCTTCCTGTGACTGGCTCATTTCACTGAGCATACTGTCTCCCAGGTTCGTCCATGCTGTAGCATATGCCAGAATTGCCTGCCTTTTTTAAGGCTGAATAACATTCCATTGCATGGATAAAGCACATTTTGCTTATTCATTCATCTGTTGATAGACACTTGGGTAGGTTCTACATTTAACCTGTTGTGAATAATGCTGCTATGAACGTGAGTGTACAAATATCTCTTTGAGACCCTGCTTTCAGTTATTTTGGAGGTATACTCAGAATTTGAATTGCTGGGCCGTATGGTAATTCTTAATTTTTTGAGGAACCTCCGTACTATTTTCTACAGTGGATGTATCATTTTACATTGCTAACAACAGTGCACAAGGGTTCCACTTTCCCCATATCCTCACGACTACTTGTTTTCTGTTTCTTGACAGTAGTCATCCTAACGGGTGGGAATCCCCAGCATTTCTTTTTATTGTGTTTGTCCCAGCTGGTACTTGACTCAGGTACTTTTGTAGAGATTCCTATACCCTAATGCAGTAATCTTCATATGTTACAACCCCCTAAAAGAATTTTGAGAATTACCTCTGTAGAACAGATAACATATTTTGAAGTTTACATCTAAGTTTTCTTGTAATAAATATAGTTAGAAAGAATATAATTTCCTTCATGTTGTAAAAATTCCATTTAAAAATGGAACTTTTATTGTATAATCTTTAATCATTAAACAGTTGCTGCTGGTTGTTCTCAACAAATGTCCTGAGGAAAGGGCTTTTCCCAATGAGTGATCTCTGACTCAGGTCACATAGAGACAAACCCTGTGAACAGGGCTTTTCCAGGGACTTGTGAGACACGTTTAAAGATGACAGTTCTCTAAGTATGGGGCTTTTGGGTGAGCTCCAAGCCGGTTCTGCCCCCTGTAAAGCTATTTGGCTGCTCGTTTTCAAAGCTGAGGAACGGGGGAAGTTCAAACACCGTAAAACTCGCTGTTCCGAGATTCAGCTGCTTTTCTGGAATAAATGCACCGTGGATTATTGCTTGCAAACCTTTGGTTAATTTCCAGAATTCTCAAAAAGTTGATTTTTCACGACCTTTGCCAGGGTTCTCATTGCTTTTATGGAGGAACAGAGTTTTGCAGATCATGACTCCGCTGCTCTAGAAGTACTTCAAGATTCATTTAGAACAACAAATAACTTGTACTTCCCCAGCTCTTAGCTATCTTGGGTGTCTACCACTCTTTTTTGTCTCCTTGCTTTTGTCTCTTGACCAAGGAAAAGCTTCTTGTTGACAAAGGACTTTATCAGTAACATAGTGTACTCAATAGCATATTACTTTTGTAGCAACTAAGTTCTAGGTATTATTCATTCAACAAGCATTTGTCAGAAGTATCCCTTCTTCCTGAAGGGAAAGAGGGTCAAAATAGATGTGTAGGTAAATCTTTGTTTTCTAATTATAATGATCATTTTATTACTTATGTAATATTTTTAAAGGAAATAAAAGTACATTTCATTTAGAGGCCGATTCATTTTTGATTACTGACTTAATTATTTCATATTTGAGATAACTAAAAAATTTAAAGAGGTGAACCCCCTCCCCCATTTTTACTGTCCTATTGTGGGAATAACAGGTGGGGTCAGCTGTAAAATTCAATAAATATTATCAAGATAATAATGGAATGACAGTTTATTTATCTGCAAGCTTTGGGAAATAAGGAGTTGTTACATCTGTTAATTTCCCAATAATTAATGTTGTTTCTTTGGGGAAAGTGCTTGATTCTTTCCTTTCATTTACTTATTTCAAAGTAGTAGGTTAGTTCCCTGGCACCCTCCAAAAAGTAAAAAATAAAATTTTGGTTCTCATTATAAACAAATATGCATTATTTATGCATATTGGATGTGTTCCAATCCATAGCAGTTATTATCCTTATAGATGATAAATGCACAAATGTCCCATCTTCAGCTGTTGGGAGATCATTCAAACTAGTTCCTGAGTCCTTTTGATATGACCCTAACAGTCTTTGATAATTCCTTGCTTCTTAGAAGGATGAGATTCACGGGGTCATACAAGGTTCTTGACTCATATCTAGAATTAGCCATTTTGACAAGGAACCCTAGATCTTTTTTTTTTTTAATTTGTGTTAAAATGCACAGAACAGGGACTTCCCTGGTGGCGCAGTGGTTGAGTGTCTGCCTGCCAATGCAGGGGACACGGGTTTGAGCCCTGGTCCGGGAAGATCCCACATGCCACGGAGCAACTAAGCCCATGAGCCCGGGTGCCACAACTACTGAAGCCCGCACGCCTAGAGCCCATGCTCTGCAGCAAGAGAAGCAACCGCCATGAGAAGTCCTCGCACCACGATGAAGCGTCTCCCCCCCACTCGCCGCAGCTAGAGAAAGCCTGCGTGCAGCAATGAAGACCCAACGCAGCCAAAACTAACTAACTAAATAAAGAAAGAAATAAATTTTAAAAATACACAGAATATAAAATTTGCCATCTTAATCATTTTTAAATTTAGTGATATTAAATGCATTCACATTATTGTGCAGCCATCACCATTCATCCCCATAACTCTTTTTATCTTATAAAATTGAAACTCTCTACCCATTAAACAATAACTAACCATTTTCCCCTCCTCCTAAGCGCATGACTACCACCATGGGACTTTCTATGATTCTGACGACTCTGAGTACCTCATATGGTGGAGTCCTACAGTATCGTCCTTTATGGCTGACTTATTTCATCGAGCATAGTGTCCTCAAGGCCCCATGCTGTAGCAGATGCCAGAATTTTCCTCTTTAAGGCTGAATAACATTTTGCTTAGGAATTCTTTATGTATTCTGAATACAGTGGACCCTCAGTGTCCACAGGTTCTGCATCCGTGGATTCAACCAACTGTGGATAGAAAATATTCAGAATAAAAGTTACAGAAATTTTCAAAAAGTAAAACTTGAATTTGGTGTGCACTGGCCACTATTTACATTGTATTAACAACTATTTACCTAGTGTTTACATTGTATTAGGTATTATATGTCATCTAGAGTTGATTTAAGGTATGGAGGTGGGGCATGTGCGTAGGTTATATGCATACAGTGTGGCATTTTATAAGGGACTTGGGCTTCTTAGGATTCTGCTGATACAGAGGTACGACTGTATTTATCACTGTTTAAAGCCTTTTTACTCTGTGGATACTGTCCTTTGATGCACAAAATTTAGTTTTTAAGAAGTCCAATGTCTATTTTTTTAATTCTGTTACCTGTGCCTTTGGTGTCATATCGAGAACTCATTATCAAACCTCATGGACTGATACTTTTGCCCTATGTTTTTGTCTAAGAATTTTATAGTTTTAGGCCTTACATTTAGGTCATGGATCCATTTCGA
Organism: Globicephala melas; assembly: GCF_963455315.2. NCBI lineage: Eukaryota > Metazoa > Chordata > Mammalia > Artiodactyla > Delphinidae > Globicephala > Globicephala melas. Next base: position 29,866,918 of record NC_083326.1, on the reverse strand, counting down.
GTTAATCTTTGTAATGATGTTAAGTAAGTGTCCAACTTTATTATGACAAAACTATTTTATTTTTTAAAAATATTGGCATGTGGTACTAATTTTATATTTTTACTTCCCTGTTCTATCAGATCAGACAGGTTGCCTCTAAATGAAGGAATTAGCCGGCACAATTGGTTGTCGTATAATTCTCGGTATAGTTACCAGAAATTGAAAAAGTGAATGGCTCTAATGACTGGGCAATAAATCTTCCAAGTCAAGTATTTTCCAATTCTTTGTTTTCAAAAAACTTGAAAGTGCTCCTAATTGAATTGTCAGCGAATAGTTCGTCTGAAATAATTCTAATGATAGGCTGCTCTGTGGTTACTTCTGGCCCAAGACTTGGCGAGACTCACAGGGCTGAGCATCTTTGTGCCTATCTCCTGCTTCATGTGAAAAGGCCTCTCAGTGCCGACACCACAACAACAAGAAACAGCAGAAGAATCGATGCTGCCCTTGCCTCATTTAGCAATAAATACTTTCTGTTAAAAGGTTTTTTAAATGTTTGCTTTGGAAGGCTAATAATTATTTGTCAGGTTTTATAAATGTGTCCCAACTTGATTTAATGACTGTAATGACTCAATCTAGAACCTTTTTACTGTAAAAATCTAGTTTTGTTTATTTTATATTACTTGATTCATAAATGTGATAAAATACACATACATAAAGTTTACCGTCTCAGCCATTTTTTATTGTACGTTTTAGTAGTGTTAATTACATTAACATTGTTGTGCATCCACTCCAGAACATTTTCCATTTTTCAAAACTAAAACTCTCCACCCATTAGAAACAACTTGGAAATACTTTTCACAAGGAGAGCCTTATGGCCTTGGGGAAAATGTTTAATTTCAATTTATCTAACTTTGTTGTAGAGAAGAGTGATAGGGTAATCAAGCATAAATTATTAGGATAAAATATCGGGGTTAAATTCTCTTGGAGCAGTGTAATGGAAACGAGATCAAAGAGAAAAAGGAACCTTGTTGAATTTCTTTCTTTTTTTTTTTTTTTGGCTGCGTTGGGTCTTCGTTGCGGTGCATGGGCTTCCTTTTCTCTAGTTGTGGCGAGCAGGGGTTTCTCATCCTTGTTGAATTTCTGATTGTTATAAAAGAGCTTGTTCATTCTATTTTAAAATGCGTGACAGTAGTATCAAACCACTATGGCATTTAGAGTTCACTGACTATATTTAAAAGATCATATGATAAAATATTTTTAAATGAAATATTTACAGCATGCTGGAAACTATATCCTTTGCAACTATTTATTTTTATTATGAAGAACTTAGATGCCAACTTAAAAGTATATTATCCTCTTCATAGTGGTAGGTTTTCCAAAATTCTTGAGGGGATATGTGACATTTGGAGACCACTGCATTAGGGTAGAGGGATCCCTATGAAATGCCTGAACCAACAGTGAATTTCACTGGAGACTCACCACCCCTTTAAGGTGTTCAGCATCTCACTGGACTGTGTTCCCACGGCAGGACTCACGAAAGGGTGACCGCAGAGCTTCACTCCTTCACCTATTATCCGATAATCAGACCCATAAAATGGCTCACTCCATTACCAATTTCAAATGAAGTTCAATACTTACTAAGGAAAGTTTTAAGAAAAACTTGCCTTAAATGTGCCTGACGTAGGTTAGGAAGTAAGTTACAGAACTGTATCAAAAGTCCAGCTTTAAAAAAAAAAAAAAAAAAGTCCAGCTTTCCCTGCCAGCACCCTGGTTACTTAAAGGACCCAGATCCACAGAGTAAAAGACAGAATGGGAGAAAATGTTTACAAAGCATGTATCTGATAAAGAATTATATGCATATATATATATGTGTGTGTGTGTGTGTGTGTATATATATATATATATATAGAGAGAGAGAGAGAGAGAGAGAGAGAGGGAGGGAGGGAGGGAGGGAGGAAGCACAGTGGAAGCACAGTGGTGGTTGCCAGGGTCTGGGGGGCAGGGAGATGTGTAGTTATTGCTTGACGGGTATAGGCTTTCAGTTTTACAAGATAAAGAGTTAAGGCGGATGGATGGTGGTGATGGTTGTAGAACAGTGTGAATGTACTTAATGCCACTGAACTGTACACTTAATGGTTAAGATGGTGAATGTTATGTATATTTTGCCACAATAAAAGAAAGCTTGAAAAAAATGCTTTTATCGTATCACATTTCACACCTCTCTTTGCCCAACTGTGGAACTCATTCAGCATATAAAGCATATTCAACATATAGTTGGATTGACAAAGCCAGCCTCTTTATGCAACAGAAATCAGACTTTCTGTCAGGAAAAAGCCAGAACTCATTTGCACTTCAAATTAACATGTACTTTGAGGAAAATTATTACAAGAACTGAGAAACAAATGAAACTTCATCTGAAATTAATTACCAAGTGCAGTTAGGACTAAAACATTGCAGAACTGACTTATTTAATGCATGCGGTTCCTCATTACTTAAGTTGCAGGATGCGGCATAAGTCTAGCGTGAGGGAGAAGAATGAGAGTTCCCTGGTGTCCCTTGGATGAAAGTGAGTGTGTTGTGTCCAGTTTGGGGGAATATTCAACTGGGAATTATATATATATATATATAAAAATACCCGGTTTCATTAGACATGATGAAGCTCTTCTTGTGTATTTAGTGAATAAGGCATAGACTGATGAAAACTAATTGCTCTGGAAGTCAGCATGTGTGACATATATGAGACTGGAAGGATGGTGGTTGACCGCTGTTGAAATAAGCATTCGTGATGTGACTGGATAACTGATGATGAAGAATCCCATTAACCTTGTGTTGTCTGCTCGTCTCTTGTGTCTGGAAGTTTTGCCGGCCGGGGCGTCTCCCCTGTGTGTAAGGCGTGGGGTGCGCCCTGCTCACTGTGAGCCTGCTCTTGTGAGCGCTTGGAGAAAATACTGAGAAGGAGAATGGGGCTTGTCTTTTAAGTAAAGGGGAGAGGGACCCCGTCTCAAGGGGAGGCATCTCTGGCAGCAGCAGGGGATGAAGGAGAGTGCTCCCCTGGGCCCTGGCTTGCGGAGCCAGGCTTCAGTTTCGATTAGCCATTGAAGGTGGTTTTCCCAAACTTGAAGTTTTTCGTTCCTGGGGCAGTGCAGGATGGGTGTTGTCCTTTGCTTTTTAAAAGGGAAATGGGATCTGAGGCTCTGTTTCTAAAAGATCTGTGGAGGTTGAGGTCTGAAGACTAACCCTTTAAACCTGTGGTTTTGTCTGTGTGCTTTGCAGACCAGCACCATCAGCTTCTCCTGGGAACTTGTTAAAATGCACATTCCTGGGCTGCATTCCAAATCAGGCAATTCCAGAACTCTGGGGTCCTCCAGGTGATTCTGATGCCTCCCCAAAGTTCAGAACCACTCACACCTGTATGGTTTGAGTCGCATTGCCCTTGAGTAGTTGACATAATGTCTAGATGATGTAACTATTAGTTTGTGTAAACATTAGACATTTCATTTTTGTGTATTTTGGAACCAATATAATTAGTTGTCAATTATGTACAAGGGCACAGAATCTGTCCTGCCTGATGAATAAAGGTCCCTTTGGCAAGTGCGGGACAACAGCATGTCCTGAGCCAGCAGCCTCAGGCCAAACAAACAGGCGGTGTCCTGAGATCGCGGGACAGTCCGGCCATGGGAGCTGACCCAGGGTCCTCTCCTGAGATCGCGGGACAGTCGGCCATGGGAGCTGACCCAGGGTCCTCTCCTGAGATCGCGGGACAGTCGGCCATGGGAGCTGACCCAGGGTCCTCTCCTGAGATCGCAGGACAGTCCAGCCATGGGAGCTGACCCAGGGTCCTCCCCTGGCAGGTGGCCTGGAGGTCTGCAGGCAACTCTGTGGGCATCTGAGCCAGAGCCAGGGGCTGACCGGAAGGAGGTGGGCCCTGCATGTTTCCTACAACAGGAGAGTGAATAGCATCTCTTTTGAAAAGACCTGCTCTGTCCTTTTGGCCAGTCCAGAACCCATGCTCCTGCCCCAGAGATTTGTGAAGCATCTGATCCTTTTGAAGTGCAGCCATTTGGTCTTTTTAAAAATGCAAATCATATCAAGTCGTTTCCTTCCTTAATATTACAATTGTTCCAGGACTTCCCATTGCCCTTAGGAAAGAGTGCAGAAGTTGCAGCTGGCCTTTGCTTCCCTCCCACCTTTGAGTGTCTAAGGCTGCCCCGGGCTTGTGCTGTTGCCTGGGCCTGGAGATGCGCCCCAGCGTCCTCAGAGGAGGTGAGGGTTCCCCACAAACTGAGCTCCAGCGCCTGTCCTGCACTCAAGCGAGCCGGTCCCTCCCCTCAGGGCTCGTATAGCCCCGAGGACTGGGGTGCCGTTCGCAGCTGTGTCCCAGGCCTCCTGGAGGCCCTGTAAGTGCTCCTTTGTCAGGCGAACGAGCCACAGCGCTGCTGCCCTTTCCCTGCTGTCCGCGGACCCGCTGTCTATTTCGTTGTAGTTTGGAGCCGAGTTCCGAAGGTTCTCCTTGGACCGACAAAAGCCTGGAAAGTTCGAAGACTTCTACAAGCTGGTTGTGCACACCCATCACATCTCCAACACCGAGGTGACCATCGGCTACGCGGACGTGCATGGCGACCTGCTGCCCATCAACAACGATGACAACTTCTGCAAAGCGGTCTCCAGCGCAAACCCCCTGCTCAGGGTCTTCATCCAGAAACGAGGTACCGAGGAGGCTGAGCTCGTGCTCTTGCTTGGCACTCGTTTAAGAAATAAATACAGTTTTCTATTTTGTCTGTAATTTCAGAACCATGTTATTCTGCTTTCTAGCCTTTGGTGGGAGACTAAAGAAATTAACATCTGTTTGGTCGACGTTAATTTCTTAGAAAGGCTTAACAATATTTAAGCTGCATTTTCCACCTGAAATCGTGTTGACTTATGATTTGTAAATACCGAGGAAAAATAATCTCGATATTTTCAGTATTTTAACTGGATGCATTAGCCAGTCACCCAAGAGTGAAACTTAAGGTTGTTAGTATATGTTTTCCACTGTCTTCTTAGGGTTGAAAAAAATGTTAGCTTTAGATTATAACTAGTTAACTTTTAGCTCTGAAGGCCTAGCTTTGCTGTAAGTAAGAACAATATCATTTTATGTGAGAATAAGTCACTAACACAGATTAACGGCTGAAAGGTGGGGCACCCTGCTGTGGAGTCACTTCTCAGAGCTGCGTGTTAGATTTGTTTCATCGTCTCTGAACTTGGGAGAACCCTAACATTCTACATAACATACTGAAGAAAAGAGCCACCTGCAGGCGAGGCCTGAGGTTAAAGAAAGAGGCACCTTATGATTGCCCTGGTCACGACCGTCCCTCCTTCCCTGAGCAGACCTCTGTGCCCGCAGCAAGTGCTGACCACCCCGGGGGAGCAGCATGGCGGTGGGGACGCCGTACTCGCCGTTGTGGACTTCCGGCGTAGCGCAGGAGAGAGAACGGTCTTAGCCTCTGGGGCAGTGGGGCAGCTTCACGGACACTAGAAGCCGCAGCACAGCGTGCTGGGCGGGGCGCCCTCCAGGCTGCGGGAGCCGGAGCCAGGCTTCGTAAGCGTGAGACTGCAGGAGGCCCAAGTGCGGGCCCAGGTGCCTGGCTCTCTCTCCTCCGCCCGAGTCCCGCCCTTTGCATGACGGCGTTCGAAGCGTGCTCGCCCGCCAAGCCGTCCCGAGGTTGGGAGGCCGCACATGCCGAGTGCTCAGAGCGTGCTGGCCGGCAGCCCGTGCTCTGAACACTGGCTGCTGCTGTCCTCTCGTCTGTGGTGTTGGAAGGGGGTGTGTAGCAAGGGAACGGCGGGGGATCTGCTGACCTCACTTCGGGCTGGTTCCCTGGCACTAGATCAGAAAGCTGTGCATCTGCAGCCCTGGTTTAGCCTGGGTGTCCTGCTGATGGTACTGAAAGTCAACACAGCTGTCACTTCCTCACGGTGGCCTGGGGGAACTGGCTTTCGCTTCCCTGTGGAGCTGCTGGGGCCGCGGGGAGCCTGCCGCTCCTCATGTCGTTTGGGTGCCTCTTCTCGTCCGTCCACCCTCTCGGCGAGGCCTGATCTCTATTGGCCTGTGTCCCCCCCCCCCCCCGCCCCCATCCCCTTGTCTCTATTCTGCTCTCTCTGTGTTGTATCATCAGTTGCTCCCAGGGCTGGCGCGTGGTCCAGATCCCACGTCCACAGCTCTGCCCTGGCCATCCCAGGTTGCGGCGTTGTCTCACAGGGTGCGGAAGGGTGAGTAGTGGGTGTGAAGCCCTGTGAGTGACGGATGTGCACACGGGCTCTGCCACCTGTGTAGGCAGCAGGCGTCTCTGTACTGCTGCGTTGGGAGCACCGCCGCAGGCACTCGTGCCCTTTGTGAGGGCAGCCCTAGGGATGCTTGGCGGCCTGTGCTGTCGAGTCACCGAAGCTCAGGTGAGGCGGGAAGCCGCAGGCGGGGATGTACCAGCTTCCGCGGGTCGCTCGGATGGCTTTGCTGCTCAGCTTGCTGGCTCAGGCCCTGCCTCCTGTCTTTATTATTTTCTTTTTCTCTTTCCCTTGGCCTCAGAGGAACAGCCCAGAGTTTAACTAGCTGCCTTAGGGTTTCTAGCCGTCCCGTGTTGTAAGGGTGCAGGCTTCGCCTCCAGCCCCTGCCTTTCTCTGTTAGGTGACGGCAGGGAGCCGCATTCATACCCTGCCCCCAGCACTTTCTCGCTGGCTCTACGACCCCCCACCCTAATGTTCTCATCTGTACAGTGGGAGAACCTACCTCAGGTTATTGTCAGGCTTCGAGAGGAAAATGTTCCTGATGGTCCCAAAGCCTGGCCCCTCGCTCCATCACTGGGGAGACTGGGGCTCTCCTCTCACTCTCCTCAATGGAGTCCAACTGTAAAGACTGCATCCCAGGGGGAGAGGCGAGGGCAGTTGTGTTTCCGTGGACGGCGGCAAGCAGGAGTCATCCTGGCGCCCTGCGTGTTCAGGAAGGACTCGCTAACCATGTGAGAGGGGCTGTCCGTCACGGGTGGGGCAGAGATGAGGTTCCTCTGGAGGTGACACTCAAGTCCCATGTCCTTTTCCTACAGCGTGGGTCCTGAGATTTGGGTCACAGTAATGCCATTCTCATGATCTTACTGTAACCACACCTGGTCTGTAGTTTACTTAATAACTTTCTGTACATTGATGTGTATTGTAAGAGGAAATTGTTTGACCATCACAAATGAAGAGTCATTCTTCTAATAGATGTTGAAATAGACCCACAGTGATGTTTAGGAAAATGAATTTGTTTGCCACTTACTAATCCCCTCCCCAAACCACACAAAGACACCACAGTAAAACTACAGACCAACACGCCTTATGAATATAGATGTAAAAACCCCTCAGCAAAATACTAGGATATGGAAAACATGTTTCCATGGTGGATGAATAGATAAACAGAATGTGGTATATACATCCAATGAGATATTATTCAGCCATAAAAAGGAACAAAGTACTAAAGGGTCCAGACTGCAGTATGGATGGGAAAGAATGCCAAGTGGATGAAACAGCCATGGGTTATAGGATTCCATTTATGATCTGTCCTCACCCTGTGCAGATTCTGTGTTTGTGAACTCAGTCCAGTTTGTTTGTAACCCAACATCAGTACGCAGGGCCCTTTCACAATCGTTTGCAGACGTGCACAGGTTGCCAACGCATGTTCCAGACGAGGCTAAGTAGGCACTGCTCTGCCTGCTTGTTTCAGCTCACGCTGTGAACAAGCGTGCTTTTCATGGTCTATTTAATGCCACATTTTCCACATTTTTGTACTGCTTTGTTTTGTGAAATTGTATTAAAATACATACAACATAAAATTTAGCATCATAACCATTCTTAAGTGTTCAGCTCAGTGGCATTAAATACATTCACAGCGCTGTGCAGCCGCCACCATCCGTCCCCTTTTCATCTTGTAAAACTGAATCACTCTGACTTTTAAACAGTAACTCCCCATTTCCCCTCCCCCAAACCTGGCAACCACCACTCCACTTTCTGTCTCTAGGATTTTGACAACTCTGAGTACCTCCTATAAGTGAAGTCATACAAGATTTGTCCTTTTGTGCCAGCTCATCTCACTGAGCATCACGTCCTTCAGGTTCATCCATGTTGTAGCCTGTGTCACAATTTAGTCCTCCTTCCATTCTGTGACGATACCACATTGTGCTTATCCACTCATCCGTTGATGAACGGTTGATGAACACGTGAGTTTCATCCACATTTAAGCTATCGTGAATAATGCTGCTGTGAACATGAGTGACAGATATCTCTTTGAGACCCTCTTTGAGTATAAACCCAGAAGTGGAATTTCTGGGTCACGTGGTAATTCTATTTTTGATTTTTTTTGAGGAACGCGCATACTGTTTCCCACAGTGGCTGTTCCATTTTACGTCCCCACCAACAGTGTGTAACGGTTCCAGTTTCCCCACATCCACACCAGCACTCATTGCTTTCTGGTTTTTGGATAATAGCCATCCTGATGGGTGTGAGGTGGTAGCTCATTGTAGTTTTGATTAGTGTTTCCCTGATTACTAGTGGTGTTCAGCATCTTTTCACTTGCTTAATGGCCATTCATATGTATTCTTTGGAGAAATGTCTATTCAAGTCTTTTGCCCATTTTGTACTAGGTTGTTTGTTTTTGGTTGTTGAGTTTTAGGAGTTCTGTATTTATCTGGATATTGATCCCTCATCAGATATATTATTTGCAAACATTTTCTCCCATTCTGTGGGTTGCCTTTTACTCTGTGGATTGTGTCTTTTGATGTACAAAATTTTAAATTTTTCCCAAGGTCCAATTTGTCTAATTTTTCTTTTGTTACCTGTGCCTGTGGTCTCATATCCAAGAAATCATTGCCAAATCCAATGTCATAAGACATTTGTCCTACGTATTCTTGTAAGAGTTTTATAGTTTTAGGTCTTCAGTGTAGGTTCTTGATCCATTTTGAGTTAATTTTTGTGTACGATGTTAGGTAAGGGTTCAACTTTATGCTTTTGCGTGTGGATATCCTATTTTCCAACACCATTTGTTGAAAAGAGTGTCCTTTAAACATTTAGTGGTCCTGTCACCCTTGTAAAAAATCATTTGACTATATGTGAGCGTCTATTTCCAGGCTCTCTATTCTAGCCCATCAGTCTCTATGTCTGTCTTTATCTCAGTATCACACTGTTTTGATTACTGTAGCTTTGTAATAAGTTTTAGAATCAGGAAGTGTGAGTCCTCCAGTTTTAGTCTCTTTTTTAAGATTGTTTTGGCTACTCAGAGTCCTTTGAGATTTCATATGAATTTTAGGATGGTTTTTCTATTCCTGCAAGAAAAAAAATAGCATTGGGATTTTGATAGGGATCACTTTGAATCTGTAAGATTGTTTTGGGTAATCTTGGCATTATAACAATATTAAGTCGTCCAATCCATGAACATAGGATATATTTCCATTTATTTATGTCTTTAATTTTTTTCAGTAGTGTTTTAAGGTTTCATTGTATAAGACTTTCACCTCCTTGGTTGTTAATTTCTAAATATTTTATAAATTTTGATGCTCTTATAACTGGAATTGTTATTGTAATATCCTTTTCAGATTGTTCCTTGCTTATAAATAGAAATGCCACTGATTTTATGTGTTGACTTTGAATCTTGCTACTTTGATGAATTCATTTATTAGATCTAACAGCTTCTCTGTGGAATCTTTAGGATTTTCTGCATATAAGGTCATATCATCTGTAAACAGAGATTATTTTACTTCTTCCTTTTCAGTTTGGATGCCTTTTATTTCTTTCTGTTGCCTAATTGCTATGGCTAGACTTCCTGTGCTTTGTTGAATAGAAGTGGTGAAAGCAGGCATCTATGCCTTCTTCCTGATTTTAGAGGAAAAGCTTTCAGTCTTTCACCATTGAGTATATGTCTGCTGTGGGTTTTTCACATATAGTTTATTATCTGGAGGTAGTTTCCTTCTATTTCTAATTTTGTGAAGTGTTTTTATAATGAAAGGATGTTGAATTTTGTCAGATGCTTTTTCTGCATCATTTGAGATGATCATGTGATTTTTTTCTCCCTTCATGTTGTTGATTGATTGATTTTTGTGTTTAACCATCCTTGAATTGCAGAAAAAAATCCCACTAGGTCATGGTATACAATCCTTTTACTTTGCTGCTGAATTCTGTATCCTAGTATTTTGTTGAGTATTTTTGCATCAATGTTCATAAGGAATGTTGATCTGTAATTTTCTTCTCTTGTGGTATCTTTGTCTGGCTTTGGCATCAGAGTTACGCTGGCCTCCTAGAATGAGGTGGGAAGTGTTCACTCCTCTTCAGTTTTGGGGAAAGTTTGAGAAGGATTGGTATTAGTTCTTCTTTAAATGTTTGGTAGAATTCACCACTGAAGCCATCAGGTCCAGAGCTTTTTTTTGTTGGGAGATTTTTGGTTACTTATTCAATCTCATTACTAGTTATAGGTCTATTTAGATTTTCTGTTTCTTCTTGACTTAGTCTTGGTAGGTTTTGTATTTCTAGGAATTTGTCCATTTCATCAGGGTTATCCAATTTGTTGGTGTAAAATTGTTTATATTACTCTCTTATAATCTTTATTTCTGTAGAAATGGTAGTAATGTCTCCACTGTCATTTCTTACTTTAGTAATTTGAGTCTTCACTCTTTTTTCTTAGTTTATCTAGCTAAAGATTTGCTGATTTTCTTGATCTTTTTGAAGAGCCAACATTTAGTTTCAATGATGTGTTCTACTGTTTTTCTATACTCCATTTCTTTTATTTTTGCTCTACTCTTTCCTTCCTTCTGCTAGCTTTCAGTTTAGTTTGTTCTTATTTTTCTAGTTCCTTAAGTTGTAAGTTAGGTTGTTGATTTGAGGCTTTTCTTGGTTTTTAATGCAAACATTATAGCTATAAATTTACCCTTAGCACTACTTTTGCTGCATCCCATAAGTTTTGGTATGTTTATTTTCATTTTCATTTGTCTTTAAGTATTTTCTTTCTTCCCATGTGAGTTCCTCTTTGACCCATTGGTTGTTTAAAGGTGTGTTGTTTACTTTCCACAGTTTTGTGAATTTTCCAGTTTTCTGTTTGGTTTGTAACTTCATCCCATTGTAAACAGAGAAGATTCTTTGTATGATGTCTTTTTTAAATCTTCTGTGACTTACATTGTGGCCTAACATATGGTCTGTCCTGGAAGATGTCCCATGTGCACTTGAGAAGACTGTGTATGTGGTCGTTGTTTGGTGGAGTATTCTGTGTGTGTCAGATCTATTTGGTTTATTGTATTAAGTCCTCTATTTCCTTAGTTATCTTCTGTCTGGCTTTTGTATCCATTATTGTGAGACGGGTATTTCAGTCTCCAACTATTCTTGTAGAACTGTCTGTTTCTTCAGTTCTGTCAGGCTTTGCTTCATATATTTTGATGATCTGTCATTTGGTTTATAAATGTTTATAATTGTTATATCTTCTTGCTGTATGAACCTTTTATTAGTATATAGTGTTATACTTTGTCTCTTGTAATCTTTTCTGATTTAACATCCATTTTATTTGATGTAAGTATAGCTACCCCTGCTCTATTTTGATTACTCTTTGCATAGAATATCATTTTTCATCTTTTCACTTTCAACCTGTTTGTGTCCTTGGGTCTGAGGTGAGTCTCTTGCAGACAGCCTATGGGTGGAACATATGTTTTTATCCATTCTGCCAATCTCTGTCTTTTGATTGAAGAGTTTAATCTGTTTTCATATAAGGTGATTACTGATAAGAGGGGCTTACTTCTGCCATTGTGCTATTTGTTTAGTATATGTCTTATAGTAACATATAAGACTGTCTTTTATGTTACTCATTTTCTGTAATCCTGTCTTCTTTTGTGGGTTTTATTGGTTGTGAAATGTTTAACTTCACTTCTCATTTCCTTTTGTGTATATTATACAGCTATTTTCTTTTTGGCTACCATGACAATTACATTTAACATCCTAAAGTTATAACACTGTAATTTGAATTCATACCATCTTACCTTTAGTAACATACAGAAACTCTGTTCTTTTACAGCTCTATCCCTACTACTTCTGTTGTTGATGTCACAAAATTACATCTTTTTACATTGTGTGCCCCCAGACGTAAATTAATAATTCTTTTAAGTGCATTAGACTCCTAAATTATGTAGAAAAGAAGATTTGGAGTTACAAATCAAAGTTACCTTAATATTGGCTTTACACTTATAATTGTTTTCTTTTTTTAAAGATGTGTTAATGTTTTGAACCATGTAGAAAACAAAAAGTCCAGTCTGGGGCTTCCCTGATGGCACAGTGGTTGAGAGTCCGCCTGCCGTTGCAGGGGACACGGGTTCGTGCCCCGGTCTGGGAGGATCCCACATGCCGTGGAGCGGCTGGGCCTGTGAGCCATGGCCGCTGGGCCTGCACGTCTGGAGCCTGTGCTCTGCAATGGGAGGGGCCGCAGCAGTGAGAGGCCCGCGTATAGCCACACACACAAAAAAAAAGTCCAGTCTAAAACGTTGTTACAATACTATAGCATTTATAATTACCCATATATTTAATTTTATAGAGATCTTTATTTCTCCAGTTGGCTTTGAAATTCTGTCTACTGTCCTCTCATTTCATCGCAGGACTCCCTTGAGCATTTTTTGCAGGGCAGGTCTAGTGGTAATGAACTCCCTCAGCTTTTGTATATGTTGAAATGTCTTGATTTCTCCCTCACTTTTGAAGAACAGTTTTACCGGGTATAGGATTATTCATTGACAGGTTTTTTTCTTTCCACGTTTTCAATACATTGCCCTTTGTCTACTTGCCTCCAAAGTTTCTGGTGAGAAATGTGCAGATAATCTTATTGAGGATGGCCTGCACGTGATGATTTTGCTTCTCTCTTGCTGCTTTCAAGATTCTCTATTTGTTCTTGGCTTTTGAAAGTTTGATTAAAATTTGTCTCAATGTGGGTCTTTTTGAGTTCATCTTATTTGGAATTTGCTGTGCTTCTTGAATTTTATATTCATGTCTTTATTCAAATTTGGAAAGTTTTCAGCCATTCTTCTTCAGATAGTCTGCTCTTTTCTATCTCTCTTCCTCTTCTGGGACTCCCATAATACATATGTTGGTCCTCTTGATGGTGTACCACAGGCCCCTTAGGGTATTTTCTTTCCCCCCACCCCCAATCTTTTGCTTTCTAGTCCTCAGCCTTGATGATTTACATTTCCCTATCTTCAAGTTCACTGATTCTTTCTTCTGCCTGCTCAGATCTGCCTTTGAATCCCTCGAGGGCATCTTTCAGTTCAATTATTGTACTTTTCAGCTCCAGGATTTCTTTTTGGTTTATTCTTAGGTTTTCTGTATATTTATTGATATTTCCATTTTGTTCATACTTTTTCTTTACTTTCTCCACATATTCCTAAAGTTCTTTGAGCATTTTTAGGACTGCTGTTTTAAAGTCTTTGTCTAATATATCTGCCATTAAGTCTTTTCAGGGACAGATTCGGTTGAATTATTTTCTCCTGTGAATGGGCCATACTCTCTTATTTCTTTGTATGCCTTGTGATTTTTTGTTGAACACTGGACATTTTAATCTAATAACATGGCAACTCTGGAAATCAGATTCTACCCCTCCCCCAGGGTTTGCTGGGGGTTTTGTTTTTGTTTTTGTTTTTTTTGGTTTTTTAAAATTATTGTTGTAGGCTTTCTCTGCTAAGCCATCAGCATGAGGTGTAAAATTAATAACTTCTGAGGTCTTTTCTGAGACTTCCTTGGGCACACACAGTCACTTTCTGGTTTTCGCAGTTGTTTTTCAATGTCCTAGTCTTTAATGTCTGGTTCATGAAAGGGGAAAAGAGAAAAAGGGGGGATAAAAGGGCACTCACTTTTGAAATCCCCTTCAGGTCACTTCAGCTTCTTGGGGAGGGGTTTGCAACAGTGGCGGAAAGTGTGGCGACAATGGCCACCTGCCTCTGGCTGCACCTTTGCGATCAGACGCAGCAGTCGGCATCAGAGCACAGATTCCCGGTGTTTGCAGGGCAGAGTCCTCTTTGCCCACCCTGGCTCCTGCAAGCTGCTCTAGACATACATGCAGAGCTGCCTGCTGTGTGGCTGGGGTGCGATGGGTGGGTGCTAAGACCTGAATGAACCAGAGTTGAGGGCAGTAACCTTCTAGTTCTTCCCCTTGAAGTCGTGAGCCTTCAACAGGCCTCAGATTTGCAAATTAGTTACCCCAGACAGGTCCTGTCATTGTTGTCCAGGTGGGGGGTGTCCCTGGTGCTCCCTTCTCTACCGTCATCCCAGAATTCTCCTGTGTGTGCGTGTGTGTGCGTGTGATTTCACTGTTTAACATTGCCCCAAGTGTAGTGCCAGAGTGCCGTAGGGCTTCTCTGAGCCCAGGGTGCATGGGATGTGCTTTACTTAGAAAACGCTCTTGGCCATGTGTTTGGTGTTAATGAATCAATAGTGTATATGAAATCCGGCGTCTCAACCAGAAACACACTAACGCAAGTTTATTGCTCGGTGGATGAAAATGCTGTGATCAGAGGCTCACAGGACCCTGTATTTCCTGGCAGCCATGGTTCAGTGTTCAGTAGTGCAGTGTTCATGGAGACTCTGTGAGACGTAACTGCTGTGAATAACGAGAATCAACTGTATATGAAAAGTCTAGAATGGGCAGCCTGTAGAGACAGAAGGCACATTCATGAGGGTGGGAGGTACAGGGTTTCTTTGCTGGATCATGGAAATATTCTGAAATTCGATAGTGGTGCTGGTTGCACAGCTCTGTAGATATACTAATAACCATTGAATTATGCTCTTTAAATGGGTGAACTTTATGGGATGTAAATGATATCCCAGTAAAGTTGTTAAAAATTAAAAGTATGAGATCCAAACCAGACTGTCCTGGATCTGAGTCTCGGCCCTGAGTGAAGTCATCTGGGCTCGTCTCCAGCCTTTATTTCCACACTTCAGCCATCCTCAATCCGTGTGAATACTTTGACTTTTTAACTCATTTATTTGTACAGGTTTTTTTAAAATCGTCTTTTCCCCTGGTAATAGGGACTTTTTGTTCTTCGCTGTGGCCTCAGCTGTAAGCACCACCTGCTGTCCTGACGCACGGGCTTTGGGACTCAAGACAGCGCTCAGGACACCCAAGTGGCTCCCAAGGGGCTTCCCTGGCTGCCATCCTTGAACTCATTGGGAATGTCAGTGGCAGGCACAGTAAAATTAGCAGCACCTGCAACATTGTTACCAGTAGAAATCACAGATAGCATTTTCATATCATGTGATCATATCAGCCAGAGATCTTGAATATCATTTACAGTAATCATTATTTTTAAATAGTGCGGATTGTTATTGAATGCATTAGTGAGAAGCATTTGTAGTGTTGTATCCCTCACTTGCTTTGATCATTGCCTTCAAAGTAATTGCTTTCTTTTGTCATCCCATGTCTCTTAGTTTATGCATTTAAGAACATTATTCTGGGCGGGCTTCCCTGGTGGCGCAGCGGTTGAGAGTTCGCCTGCCGATGCAGGGGACACGGGTTTGTGCCCCGGTCCGGGAAGATCCCACATGCCGCGGAGCGGCTGGGCCCGTGAGCCATGGCCGCTGAGCCTGCGCGTCCGGAGCCTGTGCTCCGCAACGGGAGAGGCCACAACAGTGAGAGGCCCGCGTACCACAAAAAAGAAAATAATAATAATAAAAGAACAAGTGGGCTTTAAAAAAAAAAAAAAAAAGAACATTATTCTGAGGAGGAGTTCCCAGACCTCATCAGATTGCTGAGGGTTCTTGGGACGCAGAGTTAAGAACCCAGCTGTAGATAGTCTGCATTTGGGCGCTCAGACAACAGGCCAGCGATGACTGGGATTTTGCCCTCCTGGGACCCAGTCAGGGGCATTTGTGTCCACAGGGGGCAGAGAACCATGCCTTTGGCCTTCACATCTGCAGACTTCTTTCCTTCTGCGTTTAGTAGACTTTGTCAGTCCTCTGTCCTGGGCTGGCTACCGTTACCAGCTGTGGGGTGTTTCCCTTGGGTGAATAAAAGATGTCATTATGCCTTTCACTTTAATGCTTTGCCCATTTAAGGGAAGAAGAAGAGCCGTTACCAGGATGAAGTAGTCACAGTGGGGAACCTGGACCACAGATCCTCTCCATCCCCTGCATACTCCTGTCCTCCCCGAGCTTGCAGGAACAGTGGGGAAACCGACCCAAGTCAGAGGGAATGCAGGACGAGACCAGCAAAGGAGCTGGGAGTCTATTTTTAGCAGAATAAACAGGAAGTGCAGACACTCACTTGTCACCACTTACCCATCAAATAAACCCTCCCAATACTAGCAACCCCTGTGTTCTCATCACTTAAGAGATGCCCTTTACCCCCAGGTCCCAGCCCAGGACCAGGGGAGGAACCCTGATGGAATTTCAGTTGCTTTCTGTCCCTGGGGTGAGGGGCCTCCCAGGGTGTCGAGGAGGCTTGTTGAAGACAATTATACCAAAAGATTTCCAGCACAATTAGAGCGCTCTCAACTATTTACTTTTAAAATAAGTGTAAATATTGCTCATTTACATGTGTCTGTTAACTGCTCTTGGCATTCTAGCATTCTTTGGGGTTCCTAGAATGAGGAAGACACATTTTAAAACTTTTGACTTATCAGAAAGTTGCATGACTGGGGCAGGGTGGGGAGGTAGGGGTATTTGCTTGTGATGTCACTTAAGCGTGTTGCCGGAATAAGTAATTAAGGGAAGTTCTTCAAAGTGAAACGTATAGAATCATTGAAAATTTGGTTATAGACACTGGCAGACTCTTAAAAGTATCAGGCCTGCAAATTCTGCTTATAAACGCTTTCCTTGGATGCGTCATTAATTAGCAGGAGGCGTGTTTGGCTCTTACGTTGGTGGCTTACTGCTTAGCAGGAAGCGCTCAGCGGGTCTGACAGTTTAGCTGCCGCAGCTGAATCTCTCTGTTTCTCTGCCCGTTTTACTCTCTTTCCTCAGATGCTGCCTAAGGTTTGAGGCTGTGTGTTGAGGGCAGGGTGTAGTTTGGCTGGATTAGCTTCATCTATGCGCCCACACACATAGGAACAAGTGTGTGAGGAGAACCTGCAGTTAAACACCCCTCTGCTCTGGGGTCTTTTTCACGAGACACATTTGCTGTTTTAATTGTCACTGATTCCTGGAAGTTCGTGTGTTTGGAGAATTTCCTTTTTTTTTTTTCCAACTGTGAAAAAGGGCAAAAACTCTGCCACTGCTCTACCGTGGGAACATGCAGAAAACAAAATGCCTGAAGCCGGTGTTCACCCCTGGAGTGGGAGTGGATGGGGGGAGAGAATGTGCTGATGTAGCTCATTAAAAAGCAAACAAAGCCAGAGCCGCCCACCGTCCAGAAGGAGCTTGTCCTGGAAAAGCTGGCCACTGTGCAGGCACTGCCGGGCAGCCCGGGCCTCGCCGTGTCCTGGACGTGGCTCACTCCACCCATGTCGCTGGGTCTGCAGCTTCCCCTCCAGTTGGGCCTCTGGGAGGGGGGGAGAGCATCAGATGGTGGTTTTATTCTCTCACGGTCCCGCAGAACACCTTGCGTATAAACAGTGAGAGTTGACACGGATGGAATTGTGCATTCTCCTCTTCCCTTATTTATTTGAGAGTCATATGTACTTTTTATGTATTCAAGCCCATAGTATACTAACAATTTGGATTCTTTTTGAAATCCTTACATATCATAAACATATCCTGTGTCATTAAACCCTTTGTGAAACTTTTGTTTTAAAAGATGTTTTTTCTGTTTATAGCATATTTGTAAAAGAAAATTCAAACAACATGGAAATAACTTCACTGCCCTGAGGTGACCATTGTTAGCAGTTTGGTGAGCCCCCTCCACACCCCTTGCTGTAGATACAACTAGTTGGATATAGTTTCACATAAACAGTGTCATAATACACATACTGTAGAGATTATTTCAGCCTAGCATCTTTTTTTTTTTTTTTTTTTTTGCGGTACGTGGTCCTCTCACTGTCGTGGCCTTTCCTGTTGCGGAGCACAGGCTCCGGACGTGCAGGCTCAGCGGCCACGGCGCATGGGCTTAGTTGCTCCGCGGCATGTGGGATCTTCCCGGACCGGGGCACGAACCCGTGTCCCCTGCATCGGCAAGCGGACTCTCAACCACTGCGCCACCAGGGAAGCCCCTAGCATCATATTTTTGACTCCTTGTAGATATATAGATATACACCACCTTTCTAACAGACATAGCAGTTGTATGAATTTAACAAAATGTAGCCAATCCCATAATAATTTATATTTAAACTGTTCCAATTTTTCATTATAATAAACTGTTGTACCTTTTTATGTGCATGTCAGATTCAGGATTAATTGGTAGAAATGTTCTTGCTGGATTAAACGGCATGCGTATCTTTAACTAAAGTGTATGTTTGCCAGTGGACCTCTCTTCAGCAGGGCTTTAGAGTGACCTTTGAACTGGGTCTTTTAAACACATCTCTGAAGGCCGTTCTCGTGAGGCGTGGGAGCTCGTGAGCTTTGCATTTACCGCCTTGAGCGCTGCAGCAAAGGCCAGCGAGGGGCTGGCGAGCGGCGTGGGGGGAGGGCTGCCCTCCTGCAGCCGCCGTGGACTCCTGAGTCCGGTGCCTTGCAGGTCCCAGCCTGCCCCCGCGAGCTGATTATCCTGCTCCGGGCTCCTGAGCTGCGGGAGCCCCTCCCAGCCTGGCCTCCCTGGGTGGGAGCTGAAGACCCGCAGGACGTGAGCTCCTGGGGGGAAGCCGCCCAGGGGGGCGGACGGTACCAGCTGAAGCCGTTTGCTTCCACGGAGGCCAAAGGACCGTGTGGCTGAACGTGGGCGTCGTATCGTTTCTTTCCTGTCTTCGATATCAGAGTGGCTCGTTTGTGACGATCAACACGTGTATTTAAGCCAGTTCTCGGTGAGGACGAGCTCAAGGAGTTCTGCTTTGATGGGAAATAAGGCCAGGAACGGAGGCACCGTTTGGGGCTTTCTTTTCATGTTTCAGCTGATAATCCTGGTTGTCAGTCTGCCTGTGTTAATAGGATTTTTTTTTTTAACATCTTTATTGGAGTATAATTGCTTTACAGTGGTGTGTTAGTTTCTGCTTTATAACAAAGTGAATCAGTTATACATATACATAGGTCCCCATATCCCCTCCCTCTTGCGTCTCCCTCCCACCCTCCCTATCCCACCCCTCTAGGTGGTCACAAAGCACCGAGCTGACCTCCCTGTACTGTGCGGCTGCTTCCTACTAGCTACCTATTTCACGTTTGGTAGTGTTTATCTGTCCATGCCTCTCTCTCACTTTGTCACAGCTCACCCTTTCCCCTCCCCATATCCTCAAGTCCGTGCTCTAGTAGGTCTGTGTCTTTATTCCCTTCTTGCCCCTAGGTTCTTCGTGACCTTTTTTTTTTTTTCTTAGATTCCATATATATGCCTTATCATACGGTATATGTTTTTCTCTTTCTGACTTACTTCACTTTGTATGACAGACTCTAGATCCATCCATCTCACTATAAATAACTCAGTTTCGTTTCTTTTTACGGCTGAGTAATATTCCATTGTATACATGTGCCACATCTTCTTCGTCCGTTCATCTGTCGATGGACACTTAGGTTGCTTCCATGTCCTGACTATTGTAAATGGAGCTGCAATGAACATTGTGGTACATGACCCTTTTGAATTACGGTTTTCTCAAGGTTTATGCCCAGTAGTGGGATTGCTGGGTCGTATGGTACTTCTATTTTTAGTTTTTTAAGGCACCTCCATGCTGTTCTCCATAGTATTTCTCTTTGAAAACTCTTTTTAAACGTAAAGCAACATACTCCTCAGGTAATGTAACAGGGCTGTGTTTCTGTTTCCAGAGCGTGTGAGGGTTATGTGGTGTCACCTGCTTTTAGAAGGGAGGGCTTCTTTGGCCTTCTGAAGCATCCCAGCCTGTAAACTCTGCACCCGCGCCCCAGCCTCCCATGTGTGCCTGAGGCCTTGGAGGTGCTCAGAGCCTGGCGCTCAGGCACCTCCCGTGGGGCCCACCTGCGTTCAGGCCGGCAAGTGGTCATTCCTTCTTGGGCTCGCTGAACCTCACGCCCGCCCCCCAGTGCTGCGGCACGCAGGTTGGGTCGTGTTCCTGCTCTCTGGGTGCAGGTTCTACTGGGAGGCATGTTGCAGGGAGGCACTGTAGCCCCAGGGTTGGGCCAGCTGCTGCAGGGCCGTGCGGGTTGCTCCAAGGCTGATGGAGAGCCGTGGGGAGGTTGAAGCAGACGCCCTGTGTGAAGGGGCCGAGGTGCCCTGTGGGTGGTGCCTTGCCCACCGCACCTGCTTCCCCTGCGGCCCGAGGGAACCCGTGCCCGCTGCGTGTCCTGGGCCACACTCTCCGTGAGCTGGGGCCCCGCTCCTTTCCGTCTGGAAGGCCTGCTTTGCCGAGCAGGCTGCAGCGTCCCCGCAGCAGGTGTGCAGCTTTGGGGGAGGGCCCTGTGCCTGGAGTTAAAACTGGGTTTTGCCGAGTGTTTCTGAAGGCCAGCAGATCGAGAAGCGCCAGCCCCCGTGGGCCTTTGTAAGCAAGGGGTTAAGGCTGAGCTTTCCTGGCCCTTGTTGGGGATGGGTGTCCACAGGTGTCAGCACAGGGAGCTTGGAGAGGTGACCTGGCCTCGGGCAGCTTCCAAAAGTCAGGTCCTTGCTTCATTCCCCTTTGATCCGGATAATGGTTCCTAGGTCAGCCAGCCCTGACTCTGCACTGGAAAATGCAGAGCCCCTACTAAAGATGTGGCTTCTCGGCCATCATTCATAATGGTCACAGAACTGCCAGCTCTTTGCTGACTTACTCATTCGGCTAACATGATCTGCTGACAGGCCCACCTCGCTGATGGGCACCTGCTCTGTGCTCAGCACTGCCAAGCCCTGGGGCACAAGGTCAGGTCGTGGCTCCTGCGCTAACAAGGGGCCTGCAGCCCCACAGTCTGCCGTGAAAACAGCGACCACTCAGGGGATTGTGCTTCGGGAACTGGGAAGAGCTGCGTTAGGTGGAGAGACCAGGAGGGCTTTGTGAAGAGGCGGTATCAGAGCTGAGTGTCGACTAAAAAGCGTGTGCGGGGCCACGGGAGAAGCAGGAAGTTGCGGGGGGTGGGGGCTCTGTTTCGCAGCACCAGGCTGAAGTCTGTGACGGGAGGAAATGGTGGGAGGTGACCAGGGGTCTCTGAGCTCCAGGAGAGCCTGGGGATTGCGTATCCCCACCTGCAAACAGGAGGAGCTCACTCGTGAGCTGGTGGCTACGTTAGTGAGCTTCTGGCCAAGGATGCGGTCAGATGACAGATCCCCCTCAGAGCTTGCAGATGAGAGGAGGGGGCACATAGGAGAAGCCCTTCGAGGTCTTGATAAGATCTGGGGACCAATCGCACATCCCTTCGGAGATCTATATTCCAGTTGCCTTCAGTCGAGACCTTTCTTTTTAGTGTGTTTACAAAGTGGCTGGCTAAAACATCTTTTGCGTAGGTGAGAAGTAGTTGATCGGTATTAATCTTTTTTTATTTTTATTTTATTTTTTTATTTTTGGCTGCAGTGGGTCTTTGGTGCTGCGCGCAGGCTTTCTCTAGTTGCGGCGAACGGGAGCCACTGTTTGTTGCGGTGTGCGGGCCCCTCATGGCAGCGGCTTCTCTTGTTGTGGCTCACAGGCTCCAGGCGCGCGGGCCTCAGTAGCTGTGGCACACGGGCTTAGTTGCTCCACGGCATGTGGGATCTTCCCAGACCAGGGCTCGAACCCGTGTCCCCTGCCTTGGCAGGCGGATTCTCAACCACTGCGCCACCAGGGAAGCCCGGTATTAATCGTAAATTGTGTTCTTTTAAGCATTTTGCATTTGACACGTTTTTGCTAGAAAAAAGCTCCAGGTTACTCCAAACAGTGACGTCTTCCCTCTTAGCTAAAGGCTAGCCCATCTAACCTACACCTACCTGTATCCTTAGGGCCGCTGGGCTGGGAAGCTGTTTATGTTCCCGTTAGTAGTCATTTTCAGTCCAATTAAATGCCACTCCATTTGGAAGAAATTCTTTTGGGGAGAGAAAGAAGACGGCTGGAGGAGAGCCTGCAGTTGGTGTGGGCCCCATGGAAGCCCCAGGGAGGAGACTGGACCCCGGGTGCAGCTCCCATGAAAGCACAGCCCATGGAGAAGCTCAAGGACACTCTTGTGACAGGTTCCGCTAGCTCTGCGCGGCCATTTCTGTTTAAAAGGGCTTCTCATTGCGCAGGACAGCTGTGGAGACCGGAAGCTGGTGGCAGTCCGGGTGGGCTCGTCTGAAGCCCACCATCCGCTGTGATCTGTCCTCAGTGGAATTCACCAGTGAAGAGGAGGGAATCATTCTAAACAGGCAGCTGTCGGGGGGAAGAAGGATGCTCTGTTTTAGAAAAATGGTTCCAAAGCCCTGAGTGAAATTGCTTTGGTGCCACCTTCGTCCAAGGCCCTTAAACTCACAGCTCTGGAGACGTTTGCTTGCTGGTTTGTTCCTTTTTAACTTTCTTTCTCCTTTCTTCCCAAACTCTGGCCTGTCTTCCAGCTCTGCTGACTACTTCTCCATGTTCTGCCTGCCTGACCCCTCCTCTTGGTCTCTGTGGCTCCACCGGGCAGCCTGTGGCACCCCCGGTGGGCTGAGCTGGCCTCCTGCCTGTCACTCCCTCCTTCTGCCCGGACACCTGGTTCAGCAGCTTAGAGGCTGGACTGGCCCCTGACGTACAGCTCACGCCCCACAGCAGCTGCGAGCATCCTCGTCACATTTTTCGTTACCGCGCCTCATGGCTTCTCACGCCAGCACCTCGCATGTTGGCTTCTGTGTTTGTTTATGTCATTCCCCGGCTCGGTCATAGCCCGCTTGTTTCCCTTTAACAGCCATTCCTTCCTAAGTTCCACCGCTGTTACCATCTTACTTGAGGAGTCCTTAAAAGTAATTCCCGTGTGGCCTGGGGACCACCTTCATCAGAACCCCAGGGAGGGGAGGAAGCTTGTGAGACGCAGATTCTGGAGCTCGTCCCAACCCAGGAACCAGAACCTCTGGGGTGAAGGTCAGAGTTGGCTTCTCCAGTGACTCACGCACACAGCCTCAGCACACATATATCCCTTCTACTCTCAAGACGAACGCTCATTTAGCAGTTTACTGTTGACTGAGGGCTTTGAAGCTATCATGTGACTGTCACAACAAACCAAGTTGTGTAATTGTTCTCGTTTTGAAACTGAAGCTTCAGGAAAGGTTAAACATTCCAAATATAGTTCTCAACTGAAGTTGTTTGGAATTTATTTAAAATACCCCCTGGGGAGGGCTTATCCGGCACCTTTCAACAAAGGATGCAGAGCCGGTGACATCCAACCATTTCACTGCAATGGGTGTGACATGCGACGGTCCGCAGCTCAGAACAAGCAGTCAGCCTTGGGAACTGGAATTAAGGCCACATTAAAGACCGTACTGTCTTCCCATAGCCAGGAGAGTCGTTATTTAGAATACAGGAAACTTCAGAGGTACCTTAGTGCCAAGCAGTTTACTGTACAAACGATTCACCTGTACTAGTCTAGAGTCCAGAGATTAAACTTTCCATCATGAACTTCTTTCTTTTCCAGAAGCGTAAGCAAGATTTGGATTTCCTCTTGCGTAGTGATTTGTCTTCCTGTTTTTGCCCTGTATCTCTGTAGTTTCCATCCTCTCCTGTGGGAAAGTGATTCAGCACAGAGGCCACCATCTCCAGCGGACCCCACCTGCACCCGGACTCTCGTAAAGCCCCGAGCCACTTTGTAGCATTTAACAAGTGCAGGCGGAGACTTAGGATTAGACTGCCAGTTGGATTTGGAGCTGTTTGCTCCTGTGTTGTTTTCTATGGGGACGTGAATGCAGCAGGATACGCCCTCTAGGCCCTGCCCCCCGCCCCCCGTATTCCAACAGCCCGCTAGAACCACGGACGGGGAGAGGCTGCGGCTGGGAGTTCTGTACCTTGTTAAACTGTAAAGGAGAGTGTTGGTACAGTACATACCAACCAAGAAAGGCTGTTTTTATTGTGGTAAAACATATGTACCGTAACATTTACCATTTTAACCATTTATGAGTATGCAGTGCAGGGGTGTTCAGGACGTTCACATGGTTGTGCAGCCACCGTCCACCTCCTGAACTTTGTCGTCTCCCAGCTGAAACTGTACCCACTAAAACATTATGTGTTTTGGTGAGTTAAAGTCAAACGCCAAGAAGTAACCTCCGTCCGTGTAAGTATGAATTCCTATAAAACGCCCATAGGGCACATTGATAACTGACAGTGTCTGTGGTCTTCTTAGAATTTCAGATCAAAGGGTGAGGGATTATACTTTTGCAAAGAGCAAATCGCTTAGGAAATAATTGTCACTTACTAGTGGCGTCATCGTGTCCCTGCAGAGACCCCAGGCCTTCCCTGGGGGCTGTGTCTGCGGCCCACCCTCATCCCTCTGGTTCCCGTGTGCTGACCACGCCTGGACCGGAGGCTGGCAGTGAGGGCCGGGCTTCTTGGACTTCAGGTCGCACGTGGAGAGTCTCAGGTTAAATTAATCCAGCTCCTCTGGACACGTCAGGGCATCGGCAGTGACTCAGAAGGGTCAGCCAGCCTCACCTGTCCTCCTCCTGCTTGGGACCCCTCTGAGCGGGGAAGTGCAGCACGCAGCGTGACGGGTGTCTGTGTGTTGGGGGCGGGATGCCCTCTGCCAGGGCGGCTGCGGCAGTGTGGCAAATCTGCTTGCCTGCAGACCTTTCTCCCCGCGCCTCCCAGACTCCGGTGAGGGGAGCCTGGAGGTGGCCGGGCCCCCGTGGCTCCTCCTGTGGCTAACAGGCCTGGGACTCTCTTCTGGCGGACAGAATAGCAGGAGAATGGGGAGGCTGAGGCTGGCGGCCCTCCTTGCCCAGGCCGGTGTGCTGGTCGCGTCTTCCTGGCCCTCCCTGCAGCCCAGCCTGTCCTGGCGGTGGTGGACGCCAGGCAGTGTGCGAGCACGTCCTCACTCCCAGCCCCAAGAGCCACTGTCCGCAGCCTTGGGTGTGCTCCCAGCCCTGGCCTTGGCTCGCTCTCGGGTGGGCTTCGGGTGGGGTGGACGTTTGGTTGAGGCCCCTCGGGGGGAGGGGGGCTCCAACACAGATCTGCCCCACGTGGCCCCTGCCCCTCTCCTGCCAGCTTCAGACACCACGAAAAAGTGTGCTGGCCTTTGGGAGCAGGCGCCAGGCAGAGGGCGCCTCGTCTCCTGATGTCGCCTTTGACCTTGGAACCATCCCAATCTTTTTGAGCATCATTTAGCGGATGGAAGTTCTTCGTGCGGTTGACGCTGGAAGCACGGTTCTGACGCTCAGGCTCATCAGAGGGCAGAGCCTGAGACCGGCCCACGTGTAGATTTGGGGTGTGTCCGCCCGAGGACCTGACCCTCCTCAACCCTCCCTCCAGCAGCTCTTTCTGGCGGCCCTCACTGTCGAGCGTGGGGGCACACTTAGCTAGTGAACCCTGGCGGGCCTCCTGCGCTCTCAGAGTCGATCAGAGCAATTGCCAAAGCTTAACAAGCTCTCTGGTGCAGGCGCTCACGGACAGGCGAGGAAGACCGTGTACTTCGTGCTGCAGGCTCCAGGGCTTCACACAAGGAGGTTTCCAGACCCTTTAGCTGTGGACCCTCCTCGAGTTCCCGGGGAATTCCTGCTGACCGCAAACTATGGCGAGGTGCTTCTGAAATGAAAATGCGTCCTTCTTACCCTGTGTGCCTTTTAAACCCTCATCCACTTGGCACCCCCGACCCAGTTGGTCCTCTTGTGCTGTGTGCCGCCTGCATTGCTCTGCCGGCCCCCTCGTAACGGGCAGGCGTTCCCAGGACAGTGAGTGAAGGGAGCTGCAGAAGTGGTGTGTGTTTCACAGGGGCTTGGGAGTACGGCGTCAGGGTCTGTTGTTACAGCGGGAACTTAACGAGCCCTGTTTTCTGCGTCAAGATGGCGGTGTGGCGCGTGGGCCGCTGGCACCAGTGAAGACTCCGAGGGCTGCGGAGCGCTCATGGTCGAGGCAGGCGTCCTCAAGTCCATGGTTTCCCCGAGTGGGGTGACCTGTCCCTTTTACAGAGGACAAACCTGAGTCCCAGAGAGGTCCACACGGCTGTCCAGGTTTCTCTGGTTTCCTCCCGTGGCTGAAGTGGGGAGTGAAGGAGGAGGCCACAGTGCTCCCGAGCGGTCAGCAGAGGACCGAGGCACTGGCACAAGCCCAGCCCGCAGGCTGCAGTTTCCACTGGCCTGAGGTGGGGGGGGCATCAGGAATTGGCCCCCGGACGGACCACAGATTCCTCTGGACGGGAGAAAGACACGCACTGTGGTTCCTGGTCGCCGTGGTTTGCCCATCTTGGACAATCCGGCCGGTCAGGACCCTCTCCTGACCCGGACTGTCGCCGGTGGACTGGGCAGCTCCGTAGAAACAGCAGGAAGACGACTTGTTCAGCTCTTAAAATCCAGGGTCTTCAAGATGTATTAAGTGGAAAACCTAGGTGCAAAATTGTGTGTATAATTCGTTACCCCCTGAAACAAAATGAGGGAGTACGAATCTTTGTTCATATTTGCTTGTAGTTGCATAAATAGACCTGGAGTGATTGATAAACTAGCAAAAGTCACAACCTCGAGTACGGGGTGGGGAGTGACTGCTGACGTGTCTGGGGTTTCCTTTCGGGGTGATGCAAGTGTTCTGGAATTAGGCAGTGGCGATGGTTGCCCAGCCGAGTGCGCCAAACCCGATGAACTGTACCCCTTAACGAGGGGCGCTGTGGAAGCCAGTCACGTGGCGTGTAGCTCAGTCCTGCGGTTAAAGCATCTTCCTGAAGCAGGCATCTCTCTCGGCTCCGAGCCTCATTGAGCCAAGTGTTTAACGCTAGCGGAGCTGCACTGGTCTTCGCCCCGTCTCTGGATTCGTGGACTGAGGGCCCGTGAGGCTGTGTCTCTCGCAGCGTCTTCGGGGTGAAGCAGGCGGAGGACCCAGGGCAGGGCTGGCCCCTGGGTGCTCTGTCGTAGGGTCCCGGGAACTGCTCCCTGGGATTCACGCTCAGGAGCTGTTGGTGAGAGAGGCAGCTGGAGCCGGCGGCCTTGGCTGTGGGCTCGCGGAACAGAGACCTCTCCCCGTCGTCGCCACTGCCCAGCGGCCTCTGCTGCGGAGGCGCAGCTGCCGTGGGTGGGACTCAGCTGACGGGGTGCTGTGAGGCTTGTAGTGCCAGGTGGCGCAGAGACCTGGCCGCTGAGGGTAGGGCTGGGGACCTGTGACCCTCCTCCAGGCTCCCGTGGAGCTTCCGTGACGCCCTGTGCTGTGCTGGCCTGGCCTGCAGCGTGGAGGGCTGGCCATGGGAACTGCTGGAGGAGGTCTGCTCTAAGTACAGGCTTTCCTGCCAGCAGTTATTTTCGGCTGTTTCAATTACAGTTGTCCCCTCTGGTAACCGCTGTAGCATCCCGTAAATACAGGCCGAATCACAGCCCCCGGCTGTGGAGCCAGCGGGGGAGGGTGGACACGTGGATGGCCCCGCTCCTCCTGGAGGGGACGGCGACCCCGTGGGGCTTTTAAGTGGCCGCTCGGAGGAAGGGGAGCCAGTGAACGGCGCCCCTTCTCTCTGATTCGATCGTGCTATCCTTCCCACACCCTCTGCTCAGCACCTGAAATCACCTTGTGTTCAGGAACCCGCTGTGAGCTGGGGGCAGAGCCACCGGCCCTGATGGGCGTCGGAGAGCTGGCTTTTCGGAAATGCCTGACCCAGCTCTGCCCCCGGCGACCCAACCCTGCTCCTGAGACAGGCTGTGAGAGGCCCAGTGTTGTCCTTGGAACTTGGGGGTTCATATTTCCTTGCTTTTTATCTGATCTCCTTTCTCCTACGTCATAACAAAGGTTAAGTATGAGAGGGCGGGGAACGGGGAGAGCTCTTCCTCGGGCCGACCTCCGCGAGGCAGAGGGACCGGGAAGGACTACCCGCCGGGGGCCCGAGCCGGCCTTAGCCGCCAGCGCGCCGCCCTGGGGCTGGTGAGGCCAGGCCGTTACTGCTGATCGTGTCTGGGCCGCGGGTCAGCACCGCGGCCCCGCTTGGAGGTGAGGGTGGACTTGAGGGTGGAGCCTCAGAACGGCTGGCATCAGTGCCCCTCGATGCTAGGTTTCTGAAAGTGTTCTGCTTGGGAGAGACACCAGCTCTGTCCCCTGGATGTCCAGAGATGTGGTGGGTTACAGGAGGGCCTGCTCACGGCCCACTTCTCAGTGGTTACTGAGTCTGGATCTTAATTACACTGCACTGCAGACTCGGGAGGGGCAGAAGTCCTGCAGAGTGGGACTGACCGAGTCCAAGCCGTCTCACTTCTGGCGCCGAGGTCTTTCCGTTAAGCTTCTTGTCTGAGATCAGCCCCCAGAACTTGGAGTTTCTTCAGTCTGGCTCCCTTAGGACCACCAGCGTGCTCTCCCTTCTGGGTCGGTCGTGCTCCTCGGACATGGCAGTGATGATAGTGAGTCCCCGTTCCTCACCCCACCAGCCACGTGGCCTCGGGCAAATCACTTCATCCCTCTTGTGCCTCAGTTTCCTCATCTGTGAAGCCTCAGTTTGGGAGGATTAAATCTTCAGAACTGTGCCTGACCCCTTAGGGCGTTTTGTGAGGGTTAGCTGTTACCACCCTCCCCTTTCCCATGGCACCTGGCTGAGGTGTGAGTGGCGACGGGGTGTGTGTGACGGGGTGTGGGCCCAGGGGTCCCGGTCCTTGAGCATCGGGGGCGGGGCTGGGTGTCCTTCAGACCCACAGTAGCCCAGCCGCTGCCCAGCACCTCCCTGAGTGCAGGGCAGCAGTGAGCCTCCCCCTTGAGAAGCTGGTCGTTCGGCCCGAGGGGTACGTGGCTCTCACACCACCCGTCTTCTGTGTCCTGCCCACGGGACACAGTTCCCTCCACTCTGGGGCACAAGTTAAGAGTGGTCAGGGCCGGTGTTGCACACCCAGGGCTCTCTAGGAAGGGGCCCATTGAGCAGAACGCACCCGTGTGTTGCCGGTTGCTCCCAGAAGCCAGGTTGGAGCCTGGGGCAGTCCTGCGTCCTGAGCTGTCAGCCAGCTACCCCACCATGGGACGCGTTCTAATTGGGCTTCAGGGGCATTAGAGTGACTCCTGTTGGATTCTTGCCCCATTGCTTAAGCTGGTTCTGAAGACCAGAAAAGATGAAAAGCCACTGGGCACGAAACAGACTTTAGGGATGGAGGATAACATTTTACACGTTAACTTCTGAAACAGTTGGAAGACGAGCAGCCACAGAAGAAATGCTTATTAGCGCTTGATCACAGCCAGCGGTTGGCGTGTGCCTGCGTGTGCACGTGCCCGTGTGTGTGTGTCCTGTTGTGTCCCAAGGTCTTTGGTTGTGTGCCTGGAATGATTTTGCACTCCGGTGGTGTGACACTTAGGTACCTTTGGGCCCAAGTGTAGCTAGATAGGAAAGACAGTGAAAGTTAATTTACCTTCATTAAAATTAGTTTTAAAATCACTTATTCCTAACACACTGAACCTTGAATCACCTTCTGAGGATATAATTGGCCATTCAAAATGGATTTGTAAGTAGAGACTTTGCCACCTGTGTGCTCAAGGGAGCTGATTACTGACGTCAGCAAAGCAAAGCAGCATTGACTAGACTTCTGTTCATCAAGATCAGTTGCTGGAAAAGACCCTGAAGAGGGCGGGACCTTCCAATTCAGTGACGACCTGATCTTCCGATAATACACCCGAAAGAACAGTCTCCTTGGGCCCCAAGCAGGACCTGGGAGGACGAGACGCCCTGGTTCAGACACACGCACCGTCTCACGTCAGATCCTGAGCTCGACCCGGACCCGCCGTGCACTTCCAGGCCGCCCAGCACAGGCAACGTGAGGAAGTAGCCCGACAGCAAGCCTGGCCCCGGTCCCCCGGGAGTGTCTCCCTGGCGTTTGCCTGTTTTCCCACCGCGCCGGCAGGTCAGTCGCTGTCTGATCGGCTCTGCTCATTCTCAGCTTCCCAGAGGGCTGTGCCGAGGTGGGCAGCAGGGGTGCCAGCTCAGACCTGCCCCTGTGGGGGGGCAAGGCCGAGCGCGGGCTGCTTTCCAAGGCGCGAGGAGTGGGCTCGGGCTCTCGGGGCTGCCCAAGGGGGCAGGACTTCACTGAAGCGGGGAATTCAGAGTGAAGGAGGCACTGGCCACTTGTTTGCCGATCATCGTCTGGCCTGTGTCAAGTCTTAATTTTTGTCTTCAACAGAATGAGGATTATTTTACTTGTCAGTTGCTCACCTGATAGAGGTGGTGTTAGAGTTAACGAAACAACTGGCAAATTACGGCAGGCTTCTGAGCGGCGAGGCTCTGTGTCCGCGTGAAGCGCCCCTGAAGCTGCAGTAGGGAGCAGGTTCCTTTCACCCGCCTCTCTTCCCGGGGACTGAAAACAAAGGCAGACGTTTGGGGCCACCCCTCAAATTGCTGCTCCTTCCTTCTGCAAAGCCTGCGGTCCTTACCGTTGCCTCCTCAGAGCCCTGCACAGAAGCCAGAAGGACCCAAAGCTCCAGGTTTGTAGCGCAAATGGAAGCAGTCCAGGTTAGTCAGGAGGAAAAAGAGCCTCAGCGGAAATGAACGGCCGCCATGTTCACGGGCGTTGCAGAGCCGTCCAGCTGTGGCGCGTGGAGCCTCCCCAGCGGTGTCCTGGCCCTGCCCTCGCAAGGCCCCGTCCTGGGACACGGGTGCAGGTGAGCCTGTTTGGAAGCGGAGAATGTGGACAAGCAAGGTGTGAACCCGATAAAATGCAAAACCAGTTAAAGGCAAAAACGTTCAGGTTTTAACTCGTTAGTGTTGATTGTAGTCTAACTGGGGGAAGGAGAGTCGATTAAAAGTAGGGAGAAGATGAGAATGTCTCACAAATGTCTTCTTCTTAAAAGGCATTCTGAGGATGCAACAACTAGGAAGCGCTGGGCTGTATCTAGTATTTCTTTTTCTTCCCCCAGAGCCGGAAGGAACAATTTTATTTCTTTGTTTTAATAAAAACTTTACTGAGATGTAATTCCTGTATCATATAATTCACCCATTTAAAGTGTGCAGTTCACTGGCTTTTAGGGTGTTCACAGAATTGTGCAGCCACCACAGCAATTGTAGAACATTTCCATCACCCCAAAAAGAGCCCTGAACCCAGAAAACGGCTTCTTCCCAGCCCCTGACAACCCCTGATCTGCTTTCTGTCCCCCGAGATTTGCCATCCTGGGCATTCCGCATAAACGGGTCCCATCACGTGTGGTCTTTTGTGACTGGCTTCCTTCACTTGACATCGTGTTCTTGAGACACATCCGTGCTGTGTCCTGTGTCGGTACTTCGGTCCTTCCTTATGGCTGAATAATATTCCACGTATGGGTGCATCCATCCCTCAGTGGACGGACACTGGGGTCGTTTCCCCCGTTTGGCTGCTGTAAACATTCCTGTGCAAGTGTCTGTGTAGACGTGTGTATTCAGTTCAGTTCGGTGCCTCCTCAAAAGGTTTAGCGTGGCATTACCACGGGACCCAGCGGCCCTACTTCTAATGATGGCTGTACTTCACGTTTTCCCGCCTGAATGAATGCCTGTTCTTTCTTCTTCTTGCCTAATCGCCCGGCTAGAACCTCCAGGTGCTGCATTGAGTAAAGAGTAGACACTCTTGCGCCTGAGGTTAGAGACAAGCACCCAGCCTGTCACCTGAGTGTGAGGTTGTGGTGGCTTTTTCAGGAATGCCCTTTATCAGGCTGAAGACCTAGTGTTTCCTTTTGTATCGGGGCAGATGCATCTGCGAGTGGGCTCTTAATTTCATCTTCTTCATAAAAACGACCAAAGAGAATAGAGCTACTTGACTACTAACATATTTATAAGAAGAAAACCCATAAACACGAGAGTTAAAGCACTTTTATCAGCGTCAGCATTCACGGCACACACGTCGTCACAGTTACGGTTCAGTGTGTATCTGTACTTGTGGTTTCATTGTGTGCCACGGGCTCTCAGCTCAGCCTAGGAAAACTGAGTTGATTTCCTGAGTTAGGGCATTGAAACTTTATACCACAGCTCCATTTAGAGGATTCATTTTGTTGTATTTTCCGTTCGCTTTTATTTAAACGTTGTGTGAAAGGTCGTTCGGGCTGGGTTTGATATGGAAAGGTCATTATGCCTGGCTTGGCTAAATGCAGATCTTTGTGGTCTCGGGAACGTGCTGTGCTCGAGCCTAGGAATGTCTGCAGAAACAAATGCGGGGTTTCTCCCAGCACAGAGCTGGAGGGGAGAGACGGCCCTGCCCTGGCGTTGCATCCTGCAAGTGGGCTCAGCTGGGGCCGCCCTCACCTCGGGAGCCTGCGCTGCCTCTCTGACCAGCGTGTGCCCTCGGGGCCGGTGAGGCTTGTCTGACTGCAAAGGAAGGAGAATGGTGCTGGGGATTTTGTCTTCTGGGTGGCTTTGTTTTCGTTTTTAGAAGAACCCGTGGGAAGAGCGGCGTGCTTCTCCACTCTGCCCGTGAGCGGCTTTCCCCGAGCCCTTCGTGCTGTTTCACGGCATCGTCCCCCAGCCTGTGTCTCTCTGTCGTCCTCAGCTCCTGCTCCTTCCTCAGTTTCCCCACAGGTGCTCCTTCAGACGGAGCTCACGAGGGTGGGCTGGGTGCAACCCTTGAGCGCATCCTGCCACCTCCAGGGGAGGACGCCTGTGACCCCCCCCAGACCCCTGCCAACTGCCCCCCGGCCAGCCCGTCCGGGAGGTCCAGCCGCACGCGGCAGGGGCACGCGGCAGGAGGGCCTTGGGCTTCTGGGCGCGTGCCACCTTCAGCCGAGTGTGTAGCCCTGCCCCAGAGCTAAAGCGTACAGCTGTCTTCTTGGAAGTTTGTCCTGCCCAAACAATAAGTGTGCGTTTTTAAAGAGTTAACACGAGCTTTGTAAGCGCTGAGATCGTGCTTTGTCTGAGGCACTGCTGATGTGGAATCGGCTTCAGGCTGTACCTCCCAGGTGGTTTCCAGGGAATTGGAGAAAGTGTTGGATTAGCACCTTTTTTTCCCTGTGAAAGCTATCTTTATGCAGTGTCCGTTTGTTCTCAGAACACATTGGCCAAAATCATTACCTTAAAGTGTGAATTAATTTTTAGTGTGTATTTTCAGATATCGTTGGAAATAAATTCAGAGTTGAGGTGTCTAAACGTGGAAGATTGATTCCTCAGCCATGAACGAAGACAAAGACGTTTAGAAAAGCTAATAGCTTTCTAAGTGCAGTTCCAGAGTTTGCACAGCCACTACTCTGCAAGTAGAAGGAGGGGAGAGGGGGAGACGAGCCACTGCAGACCCACCACAAAGCCGCCACCACCTTCAGGGACAAGGGCACGACCAGGGAGTCCGCCAAGCTGTGAGGACCAGTGACCACCCAGCCACCGGCAGGCCCCCGCCGCTGACTCCCCAGGGTGCCACCCATGGGCGAGCTGGAGCCATGGCTAGCTCAGCTTAGCGGGAGGGAGCCCAGGTCCCTTGCTCAGCCTCACAGCCACCCTAGCCTCTACCCACACTGCCTGCCCTTGACCTCAACACACACCCTCGCCAGCTTCTGCTGGCTACAGTAAAAGAAACACATAGAATTAGACACAGAACCTGTCCTTTGGCCACCTTCCCTTGCCTGGCGTACGTCTGCTCGTGGGGACGTCGGGGCACCGAAGGGAAGGCGGGGCTGCCGTTTCTCCGAGGCCCTCAGCAGAGGCGGCATGGGCGTTTCAGGAGAGGGACGCAGTGGCTCGAGGTCCAGGGCAGCTGTCAAGTTGCAGACACAGGAGGGCTGTAAGTGCTCTGGGTGCCCGCTTCCAGCCTCAGGTTCCCCCTGACGAGGGGCAGAGGGGGCGGAGCCAGGCGCCGGGCTTCCCACGGCCACGCGTGTGTGCTCCCGGGTCTGGTTAAATGCGGGTTCCGCCGGGCGGGGCCTGGTCTGATCTCTGGGGCAGCTCCACGGCCCAGCCCGCTCAGCAGACCCAGGGCCTGCTTCCCGCGTTCATTCCGCACGAGGAGGGTGCCGGACCAGGCCCCCGCCAGGACGGGGGCGACTCCCGGCAGGCAAAAGGCCAGGCGCCCCTGTCTCAGCCTGCCACGGCCCCAGGCTGTGGCGAGCAGCTCTGACACTGGGTGGGGCACCGGGCTGGGAGGTCGCCCCTGTGTCCCCAGTCACGACCCAGCACAGCTGGGGCGCAGGTCCTCAGAGGGTGGCCCGGGCTCACAGGCACCCGAGCGCTGCCCCCGTGTGTCCCGTGTGTGCCGCCAGGTGGAGAGCGGACTGGGCAGAGGACGGCCACGTGCTGGTCGCCCATCTGTGCCAGCTCGTCCACTGCAGACGGCTTCCAGGTTTGCCCCCAAGCCCCCTTGGCCTCAGGTCCCGCCAGCGGGGTCACCCGCTGGCCCACAGTCTTCTCCATCACGTGGATACGGTGCCCCCGGTTCCCAGCGCTAACGGCAGCCCGGGGGCCCCCCGGCCCTCTCGCTGTTTGGGGTCCTGGCGGCAGGGAGCTGTGAGCGGACACGGCAAGAGCTACCCTTCAGGGAGTGTGCAGAGGAGAAGGGGTCTCCGGACGCAGCTTTGGTGAGACTGCTAAAGCTGGGGAGGGGGCGGGAGCAAAGGCCCGCGGACCCCCGGGTGCTTACGGCCCCGTTCCGGCCAGTTCCTGGTGCACGAGTGTGTGTAACGCGCACGTGCGCCCCAGGCCTGATGTCCACCTCGGGCGTGTGCAGGCCATGCCAGTCGGGGGCACTGAGGCCACAGCACCGGGAAGCCAGGGGCCAGTGCAGAGCCCCAGTGGGGATGCCTCCCTGGGCCTGGCCTGGGATGCTCGGCCTGCCCTGCAGGCCCCGGTGTCAGCACCAGGGCTGGTCCTCACAGCGTCCTGACCACAGATGGACCCTCTGGGCTGCACCTGCCCCCCGCCCGCCCAGGCCGGCTGTCTCCTGTGACCCACGTTTCCACGTCGCGACCACTCGTGTGTTGCCACGCGCCTTAGACGGCCTGACTCTGCGGGGGCCCCTCCCACCTGCTGGAGACGTGTGCGTGGCGGGTGTTCTCCCCTGCGGCACTGCTGACACTTGGGCCAGATAACCCTTTGCTGCAGGGTGTCTGTGCTTTGCGGGCACGTGGCGGCGCTCCTGGCCCTCACCTGCACGGCGCCAGTAGCACCCGGCTGATGACAACCACAGGCGTCTCCACCGTCGCCACACGTCCCCTGGGGGTCGGGACCCTCGTGGCCGTTCCCTGCGTTGAGTGTCACTTTCTGTGCTGCGGTCATGAGGAAGGCACTGTGCTCTCAGGCTGAGGGTCTGGCCTCCCCAGGAAAGGCTGGCCCTGGGGTCTGGGGCGTGTGGAGTGTGTACTGAAGTGCTAGGAGCTGGGCCAGGCCTGCTTCCTACAGAGATGGAGCGGCCCCATCACACTGGGCACCCCGTCACTGTGGTGTGACAGAGACAAGCAAGCTTAACGTGAGACGGTCCTGCTGGAAACTTCTGGGGGCAGCTGCCTGCCCGGCTACGGGCGGCTCCCAGCTGAGCTGCAGGTGAACGTGACCAGGGAGCTTGGAGGGAAGTGAGCTCTGGTCCCCACTCGGGGACTGGTCCGAGGAGAGCCTGGAGCCCACATTTCCAAAGACGTGGGCACAGACGTGGGCAGGGGTCCCTCCCCCTCGCAGGGCTGCCGGGGAGCCCGTGTGGGCCGAGCGTCCCACCCCCCCAGGGTGAGAGCCGAGCGCTGCACCACGGGCCCTGCTGCGAACTCCCCCAGCAGGAGCTCAGGCCGGTAGGGCTGCCAGGACCGTACCTTCAGGCAAAGTGAGCTCCAAGCCCTGAATCCGGGGCTGCCAGACCAGGCCTTCCGGTCACTTACGCACGGGGCACCTCAGTCCCCTTTCTGCGTCTCTCGGGAGGGCGCTGGACTTCGTTACCTCTGCCTCTGTCCGCGGGGAGAGAGGACCAGCGGAGTGCAGCTCTGCCAGCCAGGCACACGCCTACTGCTGCCACCGCCTTGTCACCCCTTCGCAGAGGCCCCCGCAGCCTGCCTTCTCCTTGTCTCTCGGAGCCTCGGGGCAGCTTCCTCGGCCCTCAGACCACAGGAGCATCTGTGTCAGCTGTGTTGCGAGCCAGCGCGCAGGCCGTGGAGGCTCGTTCTGAAATTTGCGTAACCCAGGCCATTTGCTGATGAGACAGTGTCGGGGTGCCACGTATTCCGAACACCCAGGTAGCCCACGGCATTGGTGTTTGTCACCGTGCTCACGTACCCATGAGAAAACGCGGCCTTGGGGCCGGAGTGGCTCCCAGGGTGCCATGGTTGGTGCAGTGCCTCAGGCGCAGAGGCAGGAGACCTCAGACGAGACCTGCCTGGGGAGCTGGGGATGGGGGAGCGGGGCATTCACTGGGGGCTCCCACCCCTGTCAGCCCTTTG
This sequence comes from Globicephala melas, assembly GCF_963455315.2. NCBI lineage: Eukaryota > Metazoa > Chordata > Mammalia > Artiodactyla > Delphinidae > Globicephala > Globicephala melas. The sequence goes on along the minus strand of NC_083326.1, from coordinate 29,830,547 downwards.
GCAGTGGCCTGTGGAGGGCAGGACACAGTCCTGGCGAGGAAAGGGGTACTCCCCTGCGACGGCCAAGGAGCCGGGGGGCGTGCTGCTGCAGTTGGGGGCACGCGAGCCTGCTTGCAGAGGGGCGACGTCGTCCGGCCCCGGCCTCGACGTGCGTCTGAGGCTGCTTCACCGAGACACACCTGAGTGACTTCAGTTCCCGGGATTTCCGAGTGAAAATGTTCCCCTCTAGTTAAAACCATGACTGCAGTCCTCCTCCTGGCCCCTCCCGCGGGGGCCGGGCCACGGCACGAGGCCGGGAGGTTTGGCGAGACGTCCCCCCACGTGGGCTTGAGGCGGGAACGCCGGGTTCCGATTGGTGCTTTGTGATCAGCCCCCCCTTCGTGGCTTCTGCAAAAATGTAAGGATTCGGGTGTTTGGCTGTGTCTCCGCTTGACTCGGCATGTTCTTTATTAGCTGTCTGCCCAGGTTGGGTGCGTCCTCCCCCGCTCCTTCTCGAGGAGACATGGTCCCGTAGGTGGCAGGAAGGGACTGGGGCCGAGGAAGGGGAGAGAGGACGCCTGATTCTCAGCATTTGCAGGCTTGGCTCGGGCAGAGACATTCAAGGAAACCATGCTGGATGCCCCCAAACGCTGTTCCTCACCCCTTCTGCCTTAGATCCGCGTCCTCTCGAAGCAACGCAGGGCAGTCAGCCCCAGCCCCTCCCACGTACCCCTCCCCAGGGCTGGGTCTCCACTCACCCAGATTTGTTGACGTTTGCTTCGTGCCCTGTGTTAAGTACATAAAGACTGGTTTCCCACAAGGGCTGGATAAGCGGGTTGTGCTGAAGGTGACGCTCCGTCACACTCTGAGGGCCTCCACCCCGCTCCAGTGAGCGGGGCAGCCCTAGAGCAGAGATGACCCGGGAGTCTGGCAGGAGCCTGTGTGTGTGTGTGTTGGCCCCGGTGCGGGGTGGGGGGAGCTGGGAGCTGGCCAGCAGGACACGTTAGGAATTCTCCAGGAAGATCCCTGTGGGCTCTGGGCGTCTCTGCTCATCTTTGCATTGCAGAGAGAGCAGAAGGTTTGGGAGAAGTTTTCCTGCCGTGAATGCAGCCAGGAGTGCGGTGCTGGGGCCTTGCAGTGGGGGCCCAGGGGCCCTCATGGCAGCACCCGACTCTCCCGAAGACACTGAGTTTGCAGAGCCTCAGCCGGAGTGGGGGGCTGGGCATGTGGGACCCTCCCCCCGCCGGCATGGGGTTTTTATTGAGGTTTTTATTGAGATGGTTGCAGTTTTCAGAAATAATACAGAGATCCCAGTGTACTTTGCCCAGTTCCCCCCCGTGGTGGTAGTTTACGAAACTGTCACAAGTGTCACACGTGACACACCTGCGCCTTGTTCAGGTTTGCCTAACTTTACTTGGCACCCAGTTGTGGGTGCTGGCATGATTTTTAAGAGCAAATCACAGCAGTGTCTGGTAAGACTGAACACACAAAGACGAGCCACTTCCCATCTGTGGCAGGACGTTCTGCCCCATCAGACAGCGATTGACGAGTGCTTCCTACCTCTTAGGGCTCGGTCACGGGCTACTCACAGCAGCAGTGTTTGTCTGTGGGCCATGCCTGACACCTGTCAGCCCTCGCGGCCACGGCCTCCCAAGAGCGCTTTCCTGCCCCGTGGAGCTGTCCTGGGGCCTGCATCCCACAGCAAGCTGCAGAAGCAGCCCTCCGAAAGCAGGCAGGCGGCAGCTGTAAGGCCGAGTGTGCTTCACTCCTTCCCGTTCTCCCTGCCGACCCCTCACCCCCGTCACACAACCACCGCCCCTTACCCTGCTCCCCAGCCCGGGTTACCTGCTGTGCCCGCTCTCAGCGTGGGCGCTGAGATCCCAGAGCAGGTGCTGGCTTTTTTCTCTGGGGTTTGGGGGCATTTTTTCAGCTTTGAAGGAAGTGGGAAATACACATTATAAGTAGGATAACTGGTTCTGAAAAACACTTAACGTGTTCGAAGTTTAAACGTAACTTACAGGTATACCCATCAGTCTTTTCTCAGGGCATGAAGTTTTCTGGGTAGAGACACTAGGAAAGACTTTATTAAAAAGCAGGTATGCTCATGCAGCTCAATATTAAAAAAACAAACCACCCAATCCAAAAATGGCCAGAAGACCTAAATAGACATTTCTCCAAAGAAGACGTACAGCTGGCCAAGAAGCACATGAAAAGCTGCTCAACATCACTCATTATTAGAGAAATGCAAATCAAAACTACAATGAGGTACCACCTCACACCAGATAGAATGGGCATCGTCAGAAAATCTACAAACAACAAATGCTGGAGAGGGTGTAGAGAAAGGGGAACCCTCTCGCACTGTTGGTGGGAATGTAAATTGATACAGTCACTATGGAGAACAATACGGAGGTTCCTTAAAAAACTAAAATTAGAATTACCATAGGACCCAGCAATCCCACTACTGGGCACATACCCAGAGAAAACCATAATTCAAAAAGACACACGCACCCCAATGTGCATTGCAGCACTATTTACAATAGCCAGGTCATGGAAGCAACCTAAATGCCCATCGACAGGCAAATGGATAAAGAAGATGCGGTACCTGTATACAATGGAATATTACTCAGCCATAAAAAGGAACGAAATTGGGTCATTTGTAGAGACGTGGATGGACCTAGAGACAGTCATACAGAGTGAAGTAAGTCAGAAAGAGAAAAACAAATACCGTATATTAACACATATATGTGGAACCTAGAAAAATGGTACAGGTGAACCGGTTTGCAGGGCAGAAATAGAGACACCGATACAGAGAACAAACGTACGGACACCAAGTGGGGAAAGCAGGTTGGGGGTGGTGGTGATGGTGGGATGAATTGGGAGATTGGGATTGACATGTAGACACTAATATGTATAAAACAGGTAACTAATGAGAACCTGATGTATAAAAATATAAATACAATTCAAAATGGAGAAATAAATAAAAAGCAGGTATCAGCTACTTTAAGAGTGGTCGGGTATCTGCTCTGATTTCTGTTTCTCACCTGTCTCTTTAAGCCGATATTCCCTCCTCTTCTACACACTTGCTTCTGTCGCCAATCCTTTCCGGGTAAAATGTGAACTCCACCCCCTCACCGCTTTCTCTGTTCATCATGACCGTAGCTCTTCTCTCCTCGTCCGCCTTCAAGGCTGGTCCTCATAAACCACAAACCTCTCCTCTCCTTGCAAAGCTCCTCCTCCAGGAAGCCTCTCAGGATTTACTGTCCTCTGACCGGAAAGACGTCACAGTGTCGCTGGCGCTGGTGGACCGTTGGGGTCATCGGATTTAGAGGCGCTGCCTGTGGCGGCGTCACAGCAGCAGGCCCGGCGTGGCTCATCGTGCACGTTGACCCAAAGCTCGCAGCCCCGCTTCCAGGAAGAGCCCACTCGGAGGCACAGTGACGGTCTTAGGGTCATCGTAGAGTGGTTCAAGCGTCCAGGTGGGCACACGGAGGCCTCTCCCTGCAGTGTGCACCTGATAACTATGACAGAGAGAGACCTGTCCTACCTGGAGAGCGCCCAGGGTACGGTAAATGAAGGAGCCAGCTGTGAACCGGGCACCCAGCAACACGGACCGAGCTATGTCCCGAAGCCACACGCCGAAGCCCTCACCCCAACGCGAGGGTCTTCAGGAGGCGATTAAGGTTAAATGAGGTCATGGGAGGGGGCCTGTGTCCTTCTAAGAAGAGGAGAGGACACCAGAGCTCCCCCTCCACCACGAAGAGGCCTCATTAGAACCCACCACGCGGCGCCCCGAGGGCAGACTCCAGTCCCCAGGACTGTGCGAAGTAAATGTCTTCCGTTTAAACCACCCAGCTCGAGCTAGCGTAGGAAGTTCCCAGTTACTAAAGTGCTGTTTTATGTATTTTCTCTTTGTGGTATCATGATGGTTAATTTTGTGTCAACCTGATTGGCGTAAGGGATGCCCGGAAAGCGGATAAAACATTATTTCCGGGTGTGTCTGTCAGGGTGTTTGCAGGAGAGATGAGCATTTCCATCAGTGGACTGAGTAAAGCAGGTCACCCCCGGCCCCCTGCAGTCGGTTAGGGGCCCAAATGGGACCAAAGGTGAAGGAAGGGCAAATTCTCTCTCCTGGAGCTGGGGCATCTCCCTGTCTTTGCCCTCGGACATGGAGCTCCTGGGTCCCCAGCTCGCCTACGGCTGGGGGCTGCCTTGGCGCTGTAACCGCCGGAGCCGCTTCCCGTGAGAAGTCTCCTCCTACGTCTGTGTCTGTATGTGTCCTGTCAGCTCCGTGCCGCTGAGAACCCCAAGAGTACAGATACGTTTTAGTCGCGCTAAACAGCCTGGGAAAGTGTGCGCGAGACAGTTATTAGGAAGGAGGGCATCGGGGCATTTTCTTTCTGTTTTGTGTATTGAATCCGTGATCCAGTCTGGGCTGTTCTGCCCCCAGCGCGTGCCGAGCGCTTTCTCTGCACGCTGTTTAAATGAATGCGCCAGCAGGAGGTAGCGACTTTTCACGATGCCACCTTTACCCCTGCTGAGGGGCTCACACTCCTCCCGGCCACCGGCGCAGTGCCGCAGGCGAGCACCTGGGTCCCGTGCCTAGTGGCGTCTGCCTCTAGCCTCAGTTTCCCCATCTGTCAAAGGAAGGTACCCTGGGCCTCAGGAGCCGTGAGGACCGAGGAGGACGGGCTGGGAAGCTCTTAGTCGGCTCGGCCTCCAGGAAGGTTTGTTCCCGGCTGAGCCGGCCTCTCCGGGCCTCAGGAAAGCCGCCCGAGTGGCTCCCGTGTCTGTGGGCCTGAAGGGTGGGCTCTGAGCACCCACAGAGGGTTGGAGAGGACGGCTTCCACTTCCTGGCTGCAGGCGCCTTCGCGTTCTTCCTCTGGAGCCCTGGGGGAGGTCGAGCGTGGCTCAGCAACGGCAAACAGCTCTCAGGGCTGACCGGGCTGAGCCTCAGCCGGGGCTTCTCCCGTGTCCTGACGACATAAAGCTTCACTTGTCACTGACCTCAGTGGTTCTGCCAGCAGCCTGGACCCTGAATCCCGGTGGAGAATTTCGAGTGCTGCCCAGAACTGGCCACACAGGACCCAGCACTCTTCACTGTGGGCTTTGAAAGCATCTCAGCAGACCCTTCGGGGAGTGGTCCAAACATCTCCCACCTCGGGCATGGCTTCCTTTGGCAGAGAAAGGTATTTCAGAGTTGACTTTATTTTTACTCTGAGGTGGCTTTCAAGACCTGATCCATTGTTTGCGGCAGCTTTTAACAGAAAACACCAAGTGTTGGTCTGAATCTTGTTTTCCTGGTAAACTTGCTCAGGCTCCCGGTGTTCACCACCCTCACATGAGGCTGGGAAACGGGGAGCTGAGCGCCACACGTAGCCTCTCAAATTAGGACTTTCTACATTGTGTGGTTGGCTTGTTCATGTTTACCTCATGCTGGTTCCAGACAGCTTCTATTAACGCCTGGTATTTTGTGTTGGGCCTCTTCTCCGGGGAAGCCAGAAAAGAGCTCCTAAGACCAGACCCCACACACAGGGTGTTATTTATGCTTCTGTTTTTTAAAACCAGGGCCACAGCTACTTTTGTTTGCTGCTCTACTTAGAAATGCACAGGGACGTGACCGTGGGTTAGGCAATGGTTTCCTAAATATAATATCAAAAGTACAAGCAACAGGGGCTTCCCTGGTGGTGCGGTGGTTGGGAGTCCGCCTGCCGATGCAGGGGACGGGGGTTCGTGCCCTGGTCCGGGAGGATCCCACATGCCACGGAGCGGCTGGGTCCGTGGGCCATGGCCACTGAGACCGTGCATCCGGAGCCTGTGCTCCGCGGCAGGAGAGGCCACAGCAGTGAGAGAACCGCGTACCACAAAAAAAAAAAAAAAAAAAGCACACGCAACAAAAGAAAAAATAGATAAATTGGACTTCATCAAAATTTAAAACTTTTGTGTGTCAATATCAAGAAAATGAAAAGATAACCCACAGAACAGAATATTTTAAAGTCTTGTATCTTATTAAGAGATTTGTGTCTAGAATATAAAGAACATTCTCATCAATGATAAAAAGACAAATTGAAACCTGAATGTGTCAGATTTGGCAAAGGCTCTGAAAAGACGTTTCTCCAGAGAAGATATTCAGATGGCCAATAAGCACGGGAAACGATGAAAGACAGATAAATACGGAGAAACTAGAACTTTCGGGCACTGCTGATGGAAATAAAAAATAGTGCAGCCGCTGTGGAAAACCATTCGGCGAGTCCTCAAAAAGGTGAAAGTATAGTTAGCATACGACCCAGCGATTTCACTCCTAGCCACCTACCCAAGAGAAATGAACATACATGTCCACACAAAAACATACGTAGCCGCATTATTCACAATAGCCAAAAAGTGGAAGCAACCCAAGTGTCCATCAAGGAGGCTGGATTTTTAAAATGTGGTCCATCCACACAGTGGCATATTTCTCAGCCATAGAAAGAAATGAAGCACTGATAACTGCTACAGTGTAGATGAACTTGAAAATATTATGCTCCGTGAAAGAAGTCAGACACAAAAAGCCACATACGGTATGGTTCCACTTATAGGAAGTGTCCGGAATTGGCAAATCTATAGAGAGAGAAGGCAGGTTAGTATTTGCTCGGGGTTGGAGGGAGGGAGCCATTTTGAAGGGCGGTGTTTCTTTCTGGGGTGATGAAAATGCTCCAGAATTAGGCAGTGGTGATGCTTCCACAACACTGTGAATTTACTAAAAACTTCTGGACTGTACAGTTTTTTTTTTTTTTTTTTTTTTTCGGTATGCGGGCCTCTCACTGTTGTTTGGAAATATCTTAAAGGAAAAGTTTTTTTTTTTTTTTTGCGGTACGCGGGCCTCTCACTGCTGTGGCCTCTCCCGTTGCGGAGCACAGGCTCCGGACGCGCAGGCTCAGCGGCCATGGCTCACGGGCCCAGCCGCTCCGCGGCACGTGGGATCCTCCCGGACCGGGGCACGAACCCGTGTCCCCTGCATCGGCAGGCGGACTCTCAACCACTGCGCCACCAGGGAAGCCCCGGACTGTACATTTTTAAATGATCTAAATGGTGAATTTTATGTTACATGAATTTTATCTCAATTTTTTTAAAAAAACACCTTTCCTTGAGCCAGATGCACAGGGAGCAAACGTGGGCTGGTGAAGTGAACAGCTGGGCGGTGCCTGTTGCATGGACCACTTGGTGCTCGCTGCTGACACCGCCCCCATGGACTGGGGCAGAGGTGGGAGCCTGGAAGCTCCTCTGTCTTAGAGGTTTTCTTGGGTGGGGTCGGGGGGCTGGGGGGCGGCGTGTGGAAACACCCACCTGGGATGACGATGCCCTCTAGCTGTGTCCATGGTCACGTGCTGGAGGCTCACAGAGGAGCAAGTGGGCGGCCTGAGTCTTTTCTGAGACAGTTCTAGTGGGGACGCTGACGCTGGTGACCTAGGAGTGGGGCTCCAGCTCTGGGGGTTTTCTGATTATTCTTTGCTTCCATTTTTCCTATAATGAATATGGATGATTTGGGTTAACTTTTTAATAGAATGAGATACTAGACGCCCAGAAGCAAAAGAAAACATAAACTCTCTTCCTTTCCTTGCCCTGGACTTGGGGTGGGGGGCCTTCCAGAAACAGCACCCTAAGTAAGTTAAGAATTCCATGCCCTAGTTACAGAAGACACTACCCAGGGGGAAACTAGTACAGTTGACCCTGTGTATCCACGGGTTTCACATCCATGGATTGAACCAGCCGAGGATCGAAGGGGATACAGATGCAGAACCCACGGATACGGAGGGCCGACCACACTGGGCCATTTTAAGGGGCTTGAACATCGCAGATTTTGGTGTCCACGGGGGGCCCTGGGAGCAGTGCCCCTCGGATACTGAGGAATGACTGTACTGTGTTTTGTTTTTTGGTTTTTTGTCAAAAGAAAGCTTGTTGTCAAGCACCCAGGCTCTCTGAAGCTCATGTGAGGAGAGTTTATTTTGAAAGAATGTGTTTTAAAGTGAGAGGGAAGGAGGGCTGGAGAACTGGCCGTGTTACTAGGGAGGTTTTCTCCCCGAGGGGTCCCTGGCTGCGTGCTCTTGCCTGTTTCCCTTCCTCCATCTGTGGCGAGTCCGAGGTGCCCCTCTTCCCCCACCTTCCAGCTCTCAGTGGCACCGGAGTCCCTGCCTGTTTTCAGCGTTCTTAGGCTCTCTGTGCACACCTAGCAGACAGGTGTGCCTCAGCCCACCTTCTGGGAGCTCGTCCTTACCTGAGTACTGCATGGCATCCTTCTATACAGGACCCAGGGTCCTAGTCTACGTTGAGCTGGGTTACAAATAAGTTAGTACTGCTAAGAACAAAGCACTGAAGATGTTTAGAGTTTACCAGAAAGGGTGGACCCACAGATATGATTCTAAGGAAACTGTGTCGGTCAGTCAGCTCTTGGGGGAGGCTTATAGCCCTCCCAGACCTGACCCAGGTGGGGACGGAGGTGCTGGGAGCTGCTCAGGGTCACCGGCCTGTCTCCCAGTGCCAGCGGCTCCCAGGCTGGGGTGCCCTGCCGACCACCGTCTGCAGCTCGGCCAAGCCACAGCCAGCCTCTGCGTGAGATGCACAGTAGAGCTCGTCCCGGTGAAGCTGGGGCAGGAGGGTGGGAGCTCTGCCGTGGACAGAGGCAAAAACCCAAGAAGAAACAAGCGCCTGGGAACAGAAGACAAGCACAGGGGACACCTCTATGCCGTTAAAAGAGAGCTCGTCACCTGAGCACAGGGCCCAGAAGCCGGCTCTAGTTCATGGACACACCCTGCCCTGGGGTGTCGGGGAGCTCACAGCCACCGAGAAGGCCCCACCCCAGGAGCCCTGCGAGTGATGCCCAGGCCCCGCCACTGGGTGCCCTCCCTCCAAGCCGCCTGACACTGGCCTGGGGGTCACCGCGGCCGGGGCCGTCTGTGGCATCACAGCAAGGATCTGCCGCTCCTCGTCCCCTAGATGGGCCTCGGTGACCCAGACCTACCCGAATTTCTCTGCTGGGTGAGTAGCAGACGCTCAAGACACGTGCGAGTGGCCGTGCCGAGCCCCCCAGAGCCTGCGTGCAGCCCCTGGAGGACAGGTCTGTGTCTGCTGTCGGCAGGGCTCCTAGGACCACGACTCCGAGAGGGGCCCCAAGCTGTCAGGAGGCGTCTTGCCCTGAAGCAGGGCCTCACAGCCTCTTCCGGAGAAGGACTGAAGCGCATGTTTACCTTTGGGGAGGGGCCCTAGCACCGCAGCTCCAGGGGGCCCTGATTGGCCTGAGCCCCGCCCAGCCCCGCCCAAGTCCTTGTTTCCAGAAGGGCACAGACTGACACGCTGACGGGTGACGGGCTAGAGTTTTCCGCTCCCAAGCCACGCATTCCTCGATCCCCGATCCTCGGAGCTGTTTACCGCCAGAGGCCCTAAAGGGCTCACCGCCCTAGGCCTGATTCTGCATCCATTTCGAGTCATTTCTTAGAAATGCTCTTTAAACTTCCTTTGAAGCTGGAACCAGCCCCGACAGAAGCAACCGTGATGCCAGGACCGACGCCCAGAGCACGTTCAGCCGGTTCCTGAGCTCTGGGCCCCCGGGTGCCCTGTGGAGCCGTCCCAAACCCAGAGGACTGCACTCCTGGGGAAGATGGGGGACTAACCGGGATGGCGTCCTTTGAGGAAAACTCAGGGGGGTGGGGGGCATCCGGGAGTGGCCCAGCTGAGTCCCTCAGCCCAGCCAATCGGATGAGCCGGGAGTGGAGAGAGCTGGGTGCGTAGCGGGGGCTCCAGGGAGTTCCGCTCCGCGAGTTCATCTGGGGGCGCCGGGGGGAAATAGAGCAAGGAGACAGGTCCCAAGTCTGCACGACAGAGTTTGTGGGGAGGCAGAAAACTGCGGGGCTTCCGGCTTCCTTTGTAATATGTGGCATATTTTGTTCTTCAGCGTATGTGGCAGACTTTTAAAATGTTGACATTTCCAGTGTCTCTAGGAATAACATCTTGCTCTGACTTGGGTTTTGATCCAGTGGTGCGGTTCTTCCGGGATGTTTTCTGTATGTGTCTGCAGTGTTTGCTTAATTGTGGGAAGGGGAGCTGTTTGGCCTTAACCACCCTTGGACAAGCCAAGCCTGGAGGAGGTGTTTCCGTGCAGCCAGGCTGACGGCTGATTAAAGTCCCCCGTGTGAGCCTCGCGTCCCGTGTGGCACGTCACCGCAAGGGCCTCCAGCTCTCTGCGGCCTGTTCTCCGGCCTCCTCCCGCCTCCCCCCTCCCCTCCATCCCTCTCCCTCCTCTCACTTTTTGTTTCTAGAATCCTTTTACACAGAAGCCAGCAGCCGTCTGCTGGCCCCGCTTCCTGCACCGCGGGGCCCAGGATGCTCCTCTGGTGGCCACGCAGCCGACTCGCAGCGGCTCTTGTGATCCTGGTGGCAAATCGGGCTCGTTGGGGAGCTGTTCCTTCTTCTCCTCGAGGTGCTTTAAAGTCGGGTAACTGTCCTGGGAGGGAAGGAGGCCTCCTCAGCTTGTGTCTCGAGAAGCTGAGTCAGCAGCAGCAGGATGGAGGACAGTGGGGACAGCTTATTGGACAGAAGGCAGGGCGCCTGCAGAGGCCTTCCCCTCCCCACAGGCCTGGTCTGTCTGATCCTGGAGGAGGAGCGCCACTGAGCGCCCGATGGGGCACAGGGTTTCTGCCAGAGGTTTCTGCATCTGTCTGGTGCGTCCCCCCTTGAGCAGTTACAGGAACGTAAGGGACCTGTGGGTGGAGCGTGGCCTGCAGGCTCGAGGCGTCCGGGCGCTGAGGTCCAGCACAGCCTGGCCGAGGCCGCGCCCCCGGCCTCCTGCCCTCGGCCCGCCCAGCTTGCCTTCTCTGGACACAGCCCGGCTCTGCGGAAAGTGCACCCCGAGCTGTTTCCTTGTACCACCTGCAGACACGCAAGACCATTCCTGGAACTGCAAATTAGAGCGGCATGGGTGGTGTTTTCTCACGTTTGTGCTTCCATTGTGATGCCCTGGTTGAGTGCATTCAGACTGGGTCCTGGTGATGCGCTGGCCAGCTGACCTGGCGACTCACGTCCGGGCATCTGCCTTAAGGAAATGGAGGAATGTACGGCCACCTCGTTGTCATTTGTAGGACTGCAAAGTGGTGTCAAACCAAATATCCAGTTGTGAGGGGTAGGTTAGACAGCTGCGGGCAAATCCATGTCCTGGTGTCTTATGTAGTCTTTAAAAGCAGAACAGTTACTGAACAGACTCCTAACGCACAGCATTAATGGGGAAAGCATCACACACAGGGAGGCAGCAGCCAAAGGGCACAGAGAGCATCCCAACACCGGGGGCCACGCGATTATGATGCTGCGTGTGCACAGCCGGGAAGTGTAGCAGTGAGCATGTATTGCTTCTGAAATCAGATGAAAACGTGTTATTTAAAGCACAGCCAACACCCAGAAGAGCAGTGGTAGGGAAAACGGGTGTCCTTCCAGACAGGGATCCCCCAGACTCGGCCTGGGGTGGGACCGCACGCCTGGCCTCTGCTGGCTGCCTCTGGGGGCCACGCAGCCGGCTCGCAGCAGCTCGCGCCTGGACCGGGCTGCAAGGGGCAGCCGTGGCAGTGGTGGTAGTTCACCGCCGCCCCCCATCCAGTCTCGGTCAGTGGGGCCCCTGGGCATGAACAAGGCATGACCGCTCGGCACCGTGATCCGGCAGGTTGTGGTTCGCCTCAAGCTGTGTCCAGGGTGCTGGGCAGTGTGGACTGAGGATGGGCTGGAGCTTCTCGGGGCCACCGTGGACTGACCTCGAGGGCCCACATGAGGCAGCAGGAGGACACACAGACCCAGGGAGGTGGAGCAGACCCGGGGGCGCCCTGTGCTTCCCAGAGGGGACGGGGTTCCGGGCGCCGAGTGCCGGCCCCCCACGCACAGGCCCCTTCTCCAGGTCAAGAGTGTTAGCAAGCGGCCTGCAAAGCCAGACCCAGGGAGGGGGGAGGTTGGGTGGGAACTCTTTGTGGGAGAGGGGACGGAGAAGGTGTGTGTGCTGACTCCTGGACTCCCACCCAGCTTCCGTCTGTCTCTTGGGGGTCCCCTGCCCACCTGCCGGGCGTTACTTTAAAGGGAAAGCAGGCCTTTAACTGTGCCACTGCTTACAGCACAGTGACTTGCAGCCTCCTGGCACTGCCTAGGCTGCCGGCCTGTTCCGCCCGTCACAGAGGGCTGCCCTGGACCCTCTCCCGGGCCTGTTTTCTTCCTGGCACAGTTGCTGGACGTTGCTGCCGGCTGCGTGTTCTCCTGACTCCGACGCTGGACTGGGGCTCTGTGACACAGAAGTTCCGTCTGTCTGTCCTGTGCTCACAGGTGCGGGCAGGTGGCGGGGAGTGAGGTACCATCCCCCGGCCTCTGGGGCAACCCGAGTTCTCCTCAACCTGCCAGGCTGAGCCCCCATCTGAGCTCTGTGTCTGGGGTGCTCGCCCAGCCAGCTGGCCAGGGCTGGCCCTCGAGTCGGGGCTGCGAGGGCCAAGGGGAGATGGTTCCAGGCAGTTCTAGCTGCTTTGATGGCTTTTCGACCACTAATACCTAGTTTACTTTTAAAGAAAACGGTCAGTGCTACTGAGGGAGTAGTTTGTTTTGTGTAAGAACCACAGACTGATTTCTAGCCTTTTATGCTTTAAGGCATTTTTAAAAATGGACAGACTTTATTTTTTAGAGCAGCTTTAGACTTATAGAAAAATGCAGCAGGAAGTACAGAGAATTCCCATCGCCCTCTCTCCCTGCTGACAGCATCCCACATTAACGCGTTACACTTTTACAGCCGATGAGCAGTATTGATATGTTACTGTTAATTAAAGTCCGTAGTTTACATCAGGGCCCCCTCTTGGTGCTGTGGTGTTCAGTGAGTTTGCCTCGTGCACAGTGACCCGTGTCCATCACAACAGTATCATGCAGAGTATTTTCACTGTGCTGAAGATCTGTGCTCTGTTTCTCCCCTGCCCCCCCTCGCCCACTCCATCCTGGGCAGCCACGGGTCTGTCTCTTCAGTGTCTCCACGGTTCTGTCTTTTTCCGAGTGTCATCTAGTGGGAATCACACAGTGCGCAGCCTTTTCGGATTGGTTTTTTTCACGTAGTTATAGACTTTTTTAAAGTTCCTTCTGCTCTTTTCATGGCTCAATAGGTCGTTTCGTTTTATTGCTGGATGATTCTCCATCGTCTGGCTTTACCACGGGTGACCTCTTCACAGTTCGGTTGCTTCCAAGTTTCGGCAATTACGAATAAAGCTGCCGTAAACATCCACGGGTCAGTTTTTGTGAGGACATAAGTTTTCGGTTCATTTGGGCAAATACCAAGGAGTGCGATTGCTGGATCATATAGTTAGATTATGTTTAACTTCGTTAGAAACCACTGAATTGTCGTCTTGCGATGGCTGCACCATTTTGCGTTCCCACCAACGGCGCGTGAGCGTTCCTGTTGCCCCGCGTCCTCATGGGCACTTGGTGTTGTCAGTGTTCTGGAGTTTGGCTCTTCTGTTAGAATGGCCGAACTAATAGGGGTGTGGTGGTATCTCGTTGTTTTACCTTCTATCTCCCTGATGATGTGACGTGGAGCATTTTTCAGTGCTTATTTGTCATTTGTGTATTGGGCGAGGTATCTGTTCACACTTTTTGCCCATTTTTTTAATTGGGTTGTTTGTTTTCTTATTGTTGAGTTTTGAGAGCTCTTTGTGTTTTTTAGAAACAAGTCCTTTATCAGATGTGTGTTTTGAAAATATTTTCTCCCAGTGTGCGGCTCCTCTTTTTTTTTTTTCCATTCTCTGTGTCTTTCACAGAACAGTTTTTGTTTCAATAGGGTCCCATTTATGCATTCTTCCTCTCCTGGATCACGTCTGGTGTCGTATTTAAAAACTTGCTGCCAGCCCAGAGTCACCTAGATTTTCTGCGCTGTCAGCTTCTAGGGGTTTTACAGTTTCACATTTACATTTAGGTCCGTGGCCCCTTTTGAGTTAGTTTTTTGAGGGTTGTGAGGTCTGGGTCTGAATTCACCTTCTGCGTGTGGACATCCAGCTGTTCCGTCTGTTGAACAGACTGTCCCTTCTCCGTTGAATCACCTTTGCCCCTTTGTCAGAAAAATTGGTTGAGTGTCTTTATGCGGGTCTGTTCTGAGCGCTCCATTCTGTTCAGTTGCTGTGTCTCTGTCCCTTCACCACAACCTTACGGTGAGTCTTAAAGTCGAGGGCGTCGGTCCTCCGACCCTGTTCTCCTCCTTCAGTATTTCACGGGCTATTCAGGGTCCTTTTGCTTGTCTGTGTAAACTTTAAATCGGTTTGTTGACATCCACACAGTAAAATGTTTACTTATACTAAGGGAATAACTTGGTTTGACGTATGCACCACATGAAGATTTAGCCTTTTACACTTCAAGACGTTGTTTCCTGTTCTTCAGAATCAGAGGGTTTGGGGCTTTGGCAGGGGGAGCCGCTAATCTTTATGAACTCCGGGATTGTTTTTTAAGCATTTTTACTGGTCATCTGGATTTAAAAAATTCTCAGTGAATTTTTAAAATAAAATTTCAATTCAATGTCCAGTTTCTAGTAAATTGCCAAAAAACAATTTGCTTGAAAGGGAGTACTATCCGTCCACAAGTTCCCGTGTTTATAACATGGAAAATACCATGGATACCCTACGTGATTCTGCGTTTTCCAAATTTAAAAGTTTCAAGTTTAAAAATTTTAAAGTTCCTTTCATGTAACTTGGTCGATTTTCCAGAGTAGACCTGAGCCAGCGGAGCGGCCCACGACACGGTGCCTTCCCCAGCCGCGCGGGCGCCTTGCCGCTTCCCTCCCTCCGCCCGGCCCCCCTTCCTCCTACTGACCCTGCGCCCCCCGCCTGGGCCCCCGTCAGCCCCTGCCCAGCCTCCCCTCAGCTGGCCTGCGCCCCCGCGTCTCCTGGACACGGCTCCCTCCTCGCGGGGGAGGGCCGGTCCCTAACCCAGCGCCCAGAGGCACTTCAGGTCACGGCTCTCCCTCGCCCTGCCCGTCTCCTCTCCGCCGCCTGACGAGTGCTCCCGACGGGGCCCGCGCCCACCTACCCGTGTCCTCGCATCCGCCAGGCCCTCGGGGCCTGAGCGCGCTCCACGCGGGCAGAAGTGGAGCACGTGCAGGTGGCGGCCCTCCGGCGCCTGTTTGCTGGCAAAGAAGCCGGTTTGCGGCTGGTCAGCCGGCCCTCGGACCCAGGACGGCCCCAAGGAGCCCCCTCGCGCCACGACCGTGTGTCACGCGCGGCGCGCTGAGCGGCCTTGTCGCCCGTGAGGAAGGACTGCGGAGCGGTCGGCCTGCCCTCCCCCGGCTGGACCTGGGCCGAGGAGGGAGACGCGCTCGGGAAGCAGCAGGCTTGTCTCCCCTCCTGCCGAGGGCGTCTGGAAGCAGAGGTGGGGAAGGGAACATAGTTTCACGTGAGTGGAAAGGTGAAACGGGAGAGGGCGGTGGCCATGCGCCCAGAAAACGGGGGCCTCCCTTCATGCTTGACTTCGTGGAAAACAAGATCGAACACGTTGCGGGATGAAGAAGCCGTGACCGTGCTGCTCTTGCGGAAAGGAATTCCAGGAACCAAAGCCGGGATCTTAGGAGTGGGACATTCTAGACACCAAGTTTCGTTTTTGAGGTCCTGGTCCCCGTGCGACGGCTTCTGTGTGAAACGACCTGAGCCGCAGGGCTGCCCCGCCGGTGTCGGCACCGGGCGTCTGGCCGGAGCTTTGCCGCGCTGCTTAGGACGTGGGAGGACGGAGGGAAGCTGCCTGGGACCCGGGCGCGGGGCCGCTGGCCTCGGGACTCGCGGTGAAGCCTGGGCGCCCCGCCTCCTCGTGAGGGCGTCGGCTCTTTCCCCCTTGAGCCGCCTGCTCTGATGCCGCCGCCGCCGAGACTCGTTTGCCTTTCCGTTCAAACCGCTGTTTGCCGGCCTGGCGCCAGCCCCCTCGTCGTTCAGAAGCAGCCGTGAACCGCGTGCATCACCTGAGGCTCTCGGGCTGCGTCCCAGGCCAGGGACAGAACCTGCCTGGCACAAGTCCCAGCGTCAACCTGCCTGAAAAGCAGGTCCCCAGGACCCCGAACGCGCTCACCCGGGGTCGGGTCCGGACCACCTCACCTCTCGCTGCGAGTCCCCGCCAGCCACACCTGAGAAAGGAGGACAGGGGTCCCCGAGCCTGGAGGAAACGTCGACGGCTGGCTGCATGTGCCAGCCTGGCCAGGCCACGGGGCCCAGAGGGTGGGCATTTCGGAGCGTTTCCGGAAAAGGTGAGCATTCGAGTCAATAGACTGAGTGAAGTAGGCTGGGCTGCATTCAGTCCCCGGAGGCCTGGATGGAACAAAACGGTGGAGGAGGGAGAATTCTCCCTCTTTCTGCTGGGCTGGGGCATCGTCCTCTTTGCCCTTTGACATCAGTGCTCCTGGGTCACTGCTGGCTCACCTGGGCCTCCAGCTTGCAGACAGCAGATGGTGCGACTTCTCGGTCTCCATAATTGCCTGAGCCACTATAGTTTCAGGGATCTGAGACGCCTCCCTTCCAGAGAGGGGATCTGTGCTGGACAAAGCAAAGGACAGGGTCACTCCTACCCGATTCTCACCAGCATCCTCTCCCAGCCCCCGGGAATGTGGTGAAGGCTCCACTCAGGACCCGCCTCCCCCAGGCCTTTCTGGACCCCGTCCCACCCTCCAGGGGGCACTTCTCAGGGCCCCTGGACCCAGGCTTACTGCCCTGCCCCCAGGTCCCCGTGTCTTCGTGCTTCCATGCGTGTTCATACGTGTTTCCCAGTAGACAGGGCACTCCCAGGATGGGAACCACACAACAGAATGTCCTCTGCTCCTTGACACCCACAGGACCCATGAGGTCCCCAGATGTAGCTGCTCACTTTGGACAGGGTCTTCGCTGGAAGGACTGAGCACCCGGTATGGTGCCTTGGTCCCCTTTAGATTTGCTGACACTCCTTTGGAGGCACTGCTAAATAAACCAGGGCAGCTGGGCACACAGGGTAGGGTCAGCATGGAGTGTCAGCTCTCGGCCAGCATGATCAGGGTCAGATGCTGGGCCTTCCAGTGTCTGTGTTCAGAGGCTCCTCAAAGGAAGGAGGCCAAGTGGTAGAGAGGGGACCGGGTCAGCCTCCAGGCTCCAGCCCCACCGGCTAACCCCCTTCCCGCTTCCCCTGCCATCCCCAGAGGTGAGCAGGCCTCCTCGCCAGCAGATGGAGAAAGGCAAGAAGGTGCTGCCGCCGGGACCCGGTCTGGCTAACAGTGTGATCAGGACCCACGAGGCGGCCGCCCCCTCTGGCCGTGGGCCTGCAGCCCTCACCTCACACTCCTGGTCGCTTCTCCAAGGTCACCAAGAAGATGGGAACAGGCTTGTAAATCATCACATGTGGCTGCAAGAAGCAGGAATGGGCTGAAATAAGCAAGTTTCCTCCCACTTGTCTGACGATCTCTACTGAGGACATTTAGCAGAAAATGGAAAATCCTGTTTTGTGTGTAAATAATAAGCGGCCACTGAGCAGCTGTGTTTTCTCATCTGGCAGCTAATTAAACCTCACGGTGGAAGCGTGGTTCCAGGCCCTGCCCTGACCAGGGAGAGTGTAATTGATTGCTTGCGATAAACGTATTGAACTCTTTGGATTCTGAAGGAGGGGGTGGTGTGTGTAGCTGTGTGCCTTCAGTTTGATAACACCGAGATTCAGTCTCAAACATTCATCTGGTTCAGCGTGAGAATTTTATCATTTGAAACAGACTGACAACCTTAATGTTGAAAAACTAGTGTATAACAATAACATGTTCACGGGAAGGTGTCAAAACAAAAACTGTGTCCAAAATGTCAGGGTCATTAAGGAAGTAACCGTACCCGGCTGATACGCTTCCCGGATGGAATTACCAGCGATTTGAACAAAAAACCTGTGGCGTATTATTTGGAAGTAAGGGCTGCTTTTTCTTACAGGAACTTTCTGACTTATGGTTAGGCAAATATGAGAAATACTTACCAACAAATGGGAGAATCTCCCATTTCCTGAACTACGTTTTCATCAGTGACTGAGCACGCCAGCTACGACTTCCAGCCCTGAACACACTAATAGTTCACCCATGCCGAGAGGGTGCAGCTCTGAGGCCTTCCTGCCAGCGCTCCGCCCTTCTCAAAAAATATCTAATTCCAGAACACTCCACCAAGCTGAGGAGTCCTCCTCATGCCTGCAGGCTGGGGAGGCAGGTCAGATCAGCAGGGGCGTCCGTCCGCACACAGGTGGCCCAGGCTGTGTTGCCTCCTTGGGTTATCCAGGGCACGGGGCCAGGACTGCTGCGGAAAGACCTCGCAGTCGCGCTCCTGGGCTTGTTTCGTTTGGGGTGGGCGCCCCTGGGTGGAGGGGCACAGCGGTGACGCTTGGGCGGCGTGTGGCCTAGTGCCCCCCTGGCCGTACAGCCTCAGGTAGCGAGGCTGTGTTGTGTGGGCAGCATTGCAGGCGGGCCTGCCTTCATTTCAGAAGGAAAAATACAAGCGGAAGCGTCACAGCATGTGTTTCCACGTCCAGATGGTGACAGGGGTAGCTTTTTCACTCAGGAAGTAAGTAGCAATGATAAATGATGGTTTCTGGCAACTTCCTAGAGGTTAGTCATTCAACACCATTAAAAACATTTATCAACGTGAAGTTGGCTGGGATTTTTATATTGTTGTCTGTGGGCCAGCGAGGCCCCCTCATACCTGTCCTCTCTGTTAGGGTCTGGGGAGGCCCAGGACCAGTGGTTCTGTGCTCTGACGCTGAACAACACTCACACACGACACTAGCGGGGACAGTACGGACCCTTCAAAAAACACTCGGACAGGAAAGTGGAAAGCTGGAGCCCTCTAGACCAGAAGGGAACACGTCATGGAGGGGATGCCCTTGGAGTCTGAAGGGTTTGGGTTCCAGAGGAGGGGGGACGTGCGGTTGCTGTAGTTTGGACTTGGCATGACGGTGGGGTGAACGTGTCAAGAGCATGTAAGGCAGGTAGGGAGGAGAGCTGTGGAGGACCCGCTCAGGCAGCTGAGCGCGGGGGGCGGGGGGGTGCGGCGCGATGGTGCGTGAGCCCCAGCAGGCCTGGAGCGCACATGGGGACGCGGCCCAGGGCAAGGGCCCAGGACCACAGGGTGACAGCGCCCCCATCAGACTGTGACGGACTCGGCTCCTAGCGTCATGGATTTTCTCTGTTGTTTTCAGGCTTGTTGAGTCACTTCTCTTTATCCCTTCCTTCCTTCCTTCCGGTGTGGGCCCTGACTGCTGACCAGAGGCTGCTCCCCTTGTCTGACGTGTTCTGGGTGCCTCTCCCGTCCCTGCACCCCGCACTCCTCTCCCCCCAGGCCATCCCAGCCGCCCCGTCTCATGTGCTTGGCCGGCTGCGCTTCCTTTCCACTCCAGCCAGTGCCGGGTTTTCTCCTTAGAGACGGCCATTTACCTTGGATTATCTCCCCAGCGTTTGGAGACCCTCCCGTGGCCTCCCCAGTGCTGATCTCTGCTTTGATCGCACACTCGGTGTGACTCCAGGTGTGAAGAGTTTGTTGAGGTCGGGGCGCGGCCGTCCCGGCACGGAGCTCTTGGGCGCTTGGAAGAGTGGGTGTCCCCCCCGTGGGCTGTCCCCAGAGGCTGTCCTGCTGGGTCCTGTGCTGGGTCAGGAGGGTTGAGGGCGAGTCTCCAGCTGTGACGGGACTTGTCGGTTTCTCCTGCAGCTCTTCTAGGGCGTTTTGCTCGGTTTTCGTTCTGTTGGTTTGCTCCGCCCCGCTGCGGCCCCGCTGGGGCACTTGGGGCTTCCCGGGTGGACCGTCTTGCGTGTGGCCCGTCTGTCCCTCTGCCCGAGGTATACGTTACCTATCAGCGCAGCTTCTGCTTTCCTCTGATTTATGTCTGAGTGGCTCCTCCGTCCTTTTAACCCGCCTACATTAGGACATTGCATTGGACTTGCAGCTGACCCTGGGCGGGTCCTGTTCTGACGCCCCCGCCCAGGGTGGACATCCAGCCTCCGGGCTCGGCCTTCACCGACCTGCGGGGGCTTCTCCGGCCTGGGGGCTGGGGGGGCTCCTCCCTCCGCCTTTGCTGTCGGATGCGGGTAAAGCGGCGTTTTTCGCTGTTGGACTTGGACTGGGAAGAGATTCCTAAAAGTGCTGTCTCTTCAGGCTGCCCCTTCGTGGTGCTTCGGGTGGAAAGAGCGGTTTTGCTAGGCTTCGGGGTCTGTGCACACTGGCGTCTCAGGCTGCGGCCTTGGAAACAGAAAACCCAGGCACTGGACAGCAAGTGGTCCCTGGGGCCACGGTCCTGGGGCCGCCTTCCGCTCACCACCCTCGGGGTCGTCCTGCGGTTTGTGTGACGTCGGTGAACCCGGAGTAGGGTGGGCAGGTGGGCATTCCCCCCACCCCTCGGGAGGCAGAAGCCCACCCCGTCTCGTGCGGGGGCCTCGTCCACCTGTGTATGTGGGGAGCCCTGCTGTCCTCTGTCCCCCGAGTCCTGGGTGGACGCACAGGGACGCAGCCCTTGGGCCTCCGTCCGGTGACCGCGCCTGGAGTGCCCACTGCCCTGGGGCCACCCAGCCTGGGGACGCGGGGAAGGGAGCCTGGGGGAATGGGGGGGCTGGAAGGCCAGCGGCTCTGATGGAATCACAGCGCAGGTCCTGAGTCCGGGGAGAGGATGCTCTGGGCGGATGCTCTGGGCTGTGGAGGACCGGATGCTGCCGCTCAGAGCATCCGCCCGCCCCCTCACCCCACCCCAAATCCTTCACACTTGGAATTGCCCAGGATGTTCATGAGGGATATTGGTCTGTAGTTTTCTTTCCTCTTAGTGTGTTTGTCTGGCTTTGTCAGGGTTATGCAGTCCTCATAGAATGAGGTGGAAAGGTTCCCTCCTCTTGAATTTTGGGAGAAGTTTGAGAAGGATTGGGTATTAGTTCTTCTTTAAATGTTTAGTAGAATTCACCAGTGAACACATCAAGTCCAGGGCTTTTCCTTGTGGGAAGAAATTGGACTACTGGTATAATCTCCTTACTAGTTATAGGACTATTCAGATTTTCCATCTCTTCATAATTTAGTCTGGGTAGGTTTTGTGTTTCTAGGAATTTGTCCATTTCATCTAGGTTTTCCAATTTGTTGGTGTGCAGTTATAATACTCTCTTAAAATCCTTTTTTTTTTCCTGTAGAAATGGTTGTAATGCCCCACAGTCGTTTCTGATTTTAATAATTTGAATCTTCTGTCTTTTTTCCTAGTTCACCTAGCTAAGGGTTTGTCAATTTCGTTAAGCTTTTTGAAGAACAAATTTTTTGTTGTATTGATTTTTCTCTATTGTTTTTCTGTTCTCTATTTCATTTATCTCTGCTCTAATCTTTATTATTTCCTTCCTTCTGCTAGCTTTGGGTTTATTTTGTCCTTATTCTTCTAGTTCCTAGTTGTAAAATTAGGTTGTAGATTTGAGATCTCTTGGTTTTTAATGCAAGCATATAACTATAAATTTTCCCCTTAGCACTGCCTTTGCTGTGACCCTTAAGTTTTGGTATGTTGTGTTTTCATTTTTATTCATCTCTAAGTATTTTCTAATTTCCCATGTAATTTCTTCTTTGATCCATTTCTTGTTTAAAACTGTGCTGTTTAGGTACACATTTTTGTGAATTTTTCAGTTTTCTTTATGTTACTGATTTCTAACTTCATCCTCTTGTTATCAGAGAAGATAATTTCTGTGATATCTGTCTTATTCAATCTACTGAGAATTAATTTGTGGCCTAGTATATGGTCTACCCTGGAAAAAGTCCCGTGTGTACTTGAAAAGACTCTCTATGCTGTTGGGTGGAGTGCTCTGTGTGTGTCTGTTAGATCTCATTGGTTTATTGTGTTACGTCCTCTAGTTCCTTACTTCTGTCCAGTCATTGTATCCACTTTTAGGAGTGGGGTACTGAAGTCCAACTACTCCTAAGAACTGTCTCTTTCTCCCTTGAATTCTGTCAGCTTTTGCTTCATGTATATGTAAATATATTTTTTACATGGTTGATTTACAAAATTATATTAGTTTCAGGTATACAACATAGTGATTCAAAATTTTTATAGGTTATACTCCATTTAAAGTTATTATAAAATACCGGATATTCTCCCTGTGTTTTACAATATATCCTTGTAGTTTATTTCATGCATAGTCATTTGCGCCTCTTAATCCCCTCTCCCATCTTGCCCCTCTTCCTCCTCACTGGTAACGACTATTTTGTTCTCTACTCTGTAAGTCTGTTTCTGTTTTGTTATATACATTAGTTTGTTTCATTCTTTAGATTCCACATAAAGTGAGAACATACAGTATTTGTCTTTCTCTGTCTGACTTATTTCACTAAGCATAATATTCTCTACATCCATTCATGTGGTTGCAAATGGCAAATTTTCATTCTTTTTGTGGCTGAGTAATATTCCATTGAATATATATACCACATCTTGTTTATCCATTCATCTGTTGATGGACACTTAGGTTGCTTCCATATTGTGACTATTGTAAATAATGCTGCAATGAACATTGGGATGCACGTATCTTTTCAAGTTAATATTTTTGTTTTCTTCGGATATATGCCTGGGAGTTGAATTGCTGGATCACATGGTAGTTCTATTTTTAGTTTATTGAGGAAAATCCATAGTGTTTTGCTCAGTGGCTGCACCAATATACATTCCCACCAACAGTGAACACTGGTTCCCTTTTCTCCACATCCTCACCAACATTTGTTATTTGCGATTTTTTTGACGATAGCCATTCTGATAAGTGTGAGGTGCTCTCTTATCGTGGTTTTGATTTGCATTTCTCTGATGATAAGTGATGTTGAGCATCTATTCACGTGCCTGTTGGCCATCGGTATGTCTTCTTTGGAAAAGTGCCTATGCAGGTCTGATGCCCATTTTTTAAAAGGTTGTTTGTTTTTTATTGAGTTGTGTGAGCTGTTTATATATTTTGGATATTAACCCCTTATCAATCATATCATTTGCAAATATTTTCTCCTGTTCAGTCGGCTGTCTTTTTATTTTGTCAATGGTTTTCTTTGCGGTGCAAAACCCTTGTAGTTTAATGGTGTCCCATTTCTTTGTTGTTGCTTTTCTTTCCTTTGCCTTAGGGGACAGATCCAAAAAATTATTGCTACAATTTATGTCAAGGAGTGTTCTACCTATGTTTTCTTCCAAGATTTTTATGGTTTCTGGTCTTACATCGGGGTCTTTAATCCATTTTGAGTTTATTTTTTTATATAGTGTGAGAAAATGTTCTACTTTCGTTCTTTTACACGTGTAGCTGTCCAGGTTTCCCAGCACTGCTTACTGAAGAGACTGTCTTTTCCCCATTGTGTATTCTTGCCTTCTTTGTTATAGATAAATTGACCATAAGCATATGGGTTTATTTCTGAGCTTTTTATTCTGTTTCACTGCTCTATGTGTCTGTTTTTGTGCCACTACCATACTGTTTTGATGACTGTAGGTTATAATAGTCTGAAGTCAGGAGCCTGATTCCTCCAGCTCTGTTCTTCCTCAAGATTGTTTTGGCTGTTCAGGGTCTTTTGTGTTTATACACACACACACACACACACACACACACACACACACACACACAAATACACATACATACATACGTACTTGGCTGCACCAGGTCTTAGTTGCGGCACATGGGATCTTTAGTTGCAGCACGTGGGATCTTCAGTCGTGGCAGGCAGGATCTTAGTTGCAGCATGCATGTGGGATCTAGTTCCCTGACCAGGGATCAAACCCAGGCCCCCTGCATTGGGAGTGCAGAGTCTTGCCCACTGGACCACCGGGGAAGTCCCTCCATATAGAGTTGTAAATGATTTGTCCTAGTTCTGTGAAAAGTCTCATGGGTATTTTGGTGGGGACTGCATTAAATCCGCAGATTGCCTTGAGCAGTGTGGTCATTTTAATAATACTGATCTAATCCAGAGCACAGCACATCTTTCCTTCTCTTTGTGTCATCTTCAGTCTCTTTCATTAGTGTCTTCTAATTTTCCAAGCACGGGTCTTTTACCTCCTTAGTTAGATCTATTCCTATGTATTCTTTTTTCATATGCTTATAAATGGGACTGTTTGCCTAACTTCTCTTTCCGATAGTTCGTTGTTAGTGTACAGACCTGCAACAGACTTCTGTCTATTAACTGTATCCTACACCTTCACTGAATTAGTTGATGAGCTCTAGTAGTCTTTTGGTGGCATCTGTAGGATTTTCTATGTATAGTATCATGTCATCTGTAAGTAGTGACAGTTTTATTTCTTCTCCAATTTGGATTCCTTTTCTTCCTTTTTCTGGTCTGATTGATGTGGGCAGGACATCCAGTACTGTGCTGAATGTAAGCGGTGAGAATTGGCGATGGTGTCTTGCACCTAATCTTAGTGAAAATGCTTTGAGCTTTTCACCGTTGAGTAAGATGTTAGCGGTGGGCTTATCCTATATGACCTTGCTTATGTTGAGGTAGGTTCTCCTTATACCCACTGTGGAGAGTTTTTATCATAAATGGCTGTTGAATTTTGTCAAAAGCTTTTTCTGCATCTATTGAGACGATCATATGATTTTTATTCTTCAATTTGTGAAAGTGGTATATCACACTGATTGATTTGTGGGTGTTGAACCATCCTATGTACCCCATTTAATCATGGTGTATGATCCTTTTAATACATTGTTGGATTTGGTTTGCTAATAATTTGTTGAGAATTTTTGTGTCTATGTTCATCAGTGATATTGGCCTATAAATTTCTTTTTTGTTTGATAGCTCTGTCTGGTTTTGATTTTGGTATCAGGGTGATGCTGCCCTTATAGGACAAATTTGAAAGTGTTCCTTCCTCTGCAATTTTTTGGAACAGTTTGAGAATGATAGGTGTTAACTCTTCTCTAAAGGTTTGGTAGAATTCACCTGTGAAGCCATCTGGTCCTGGACTTTTGTTTGAATTAGTAATCAAAAAACCTCCAACAATTCCAT
Source organism: Globicephala melas (assembly GCF_963455315.2). NCBI lineage: Eukaryota > Metazoa > Chordata > Mammalia > Artiodactyla > Delphinidae > Globicephala > Globicephala melas. Next base: position 29,805,627 of record NC_083326.1, on the reverse strand, counting down.
TACTGGTAATTGGTCTGTTCATATTTTCTGTTTCTTCCTGGTTCAGTCTTTGCAGATTGTACACTTCTAGGAATTTGTCCATTTATTCTTGGCTGTCCATTTTCTTTGCATACAGCTGTTCATAGTAATCTCTTTATGATCCTTTGTTTTTCTCTGGTGTCAGTTGTAACTTTTTCATTTCTGATATCATTGATTTGGGTCCTCTCTTTTTCCTGATGAGTCTTGCTGAAGGTTTTACCAATTTTGTTTATCTTTTCAGAGAAGCAGCTCCTAGTTTGATTGATCTTTTCTATTTTTTTAAGTCTCTATTTCGCTTATTTCTTCTGATCTTTATTATTTCTTCTACTAACTTTGGGTTTTGTTTGTTCTTTTTCTAGTTCCTTTAGATGTACGGTTAGGCTGTTTGTTTGAGATTTTTCTTGTTTCCTGAGGTAGGCTTGTATCACTGTAAACTTCCCTCTTAGACCTGTGTTTGCCATGTCCCATAGATTTTGGGTCATTGTTTTTTCGTTTCCATTTATCTCCAGATATGTTTTAATTTCTTCTTTGATTTTTTTCAGTGATCCATTTGTTGTTTAGTATTGTTTAGCCTCCACATGGTTTTGTTTTTTGCACTTTTTTTCTTGTAGTTGATTTTCTCGTCTCACAGCATCGTGGTTGGAAAAGATGCTTGATATGATTTCTTAAACTTACCGAGACTTCTTTGTGGCCCAGCATGTGATCTACCCTGAAGAATGTTCCACGTGCACTTGAAAAGAATGTATATTCTGATGCTTTTGGATGGAATATATATATATATATATATATATATATATATATATATATATATATATATATATATATATATAAAAGTCCATCTGGTCTAATGTGTCATTTAAGACCAGTTTCCTTATTGATTTTGTCTGGATGATCTGTTTGTTGATGGTAGTGGGATGTTCAAGTCCCTCACTATTATTGTGCTACTGTCAATTTCTCCCTTTATATCTGTTAATATTTGCTTTATGTATTGAGGTGCTGCTCTGTTGGGTACATATATATCTACAGTTGTTATATGTTTTTCTTGGGTGATCCCTTGATCAATATGTAACGTCCTTTGTTACTTGTTACAGTCTTCGTTTTAAAGTCTGTTTTGTCTGATGTAAGTATTGTTACCCTGGCTTTATTTTCATTTCCATTTGCATGGAATAACTTTTGTCCATCCCCTGACTTTCAATCTGTGTGTCTCTTTAGATCTGAAGTGAGTCTCTTGTAGGCAGCATATACATGGCTCTTGTTTTTGTATCCATATACAGCCATTCTGTATCTTTTGATTGGAGCATTTAGTCCATTTACATTGAGAGTAATTATTGATAGGTACATACTTATTGCCATTTTAGTTGTTTGTTTTGTAGTCCTTTTTTGATACTTTCTTCTTTTGTTCTCGTCTTGTGATTTGATGACTATCTTTAGTGTTATGTTTAGAAACTTCTCTCTTTTCTGTGTATCTATTATAGATTTTTGGTTTGTTGTTACCATGAGGGATGGTAAGTTGCTGATCTCGTAATTTCAAACACATTTAAACAACCCTGCATTTTTACTCCCCTCCCCTCACAATTAACTGTTTTGATATTATATTTTACATTTTGTTTTGTTTTTGTAGCCCTTAACTACTTATTGCAGATATAGGTGATTTACTACTTTTGTCTTGTAACCTTCTTACTACCTTTGTACATGGTAGGTTTGCTACCTTTACTGTATACTTGCTTTTACTGATGAGCTTTTTCCTTTCATAGTTTCCATGTTTCCAGTTGTGGCCTTTTCTTCTTTGCTTAAAGAAGTCCCTTTAACTTTTTTTTTTTTTTTTTTTTTTTTTTTTGCGGTACGCAGGCCTCTCACTGTTGTGGCCTCTCCCGTTGCGGAGCACAGGCTCCAGACACGCAGGCCCAGCGGCCATGACTCACGGGCCCAGCTGCTCCGTGGCATGTGGGATCTTCCCAGACCGGGGCACGAACCCACGCCCCCCGCATCGGCAGGTGGACTCTTGACCACTGCGCCACCAAGGAGGCCCCCCCTTTAACATTTCTTGTAAGGCTGGTTTCATGGTGCTGAACTCTTTTAGCTTTTGCTTAGCTGTAAACCTTTTGACCTCTCCATCAGATCTGAACGAGAGCCTTGCCAAACAGAGTATTCTTGGTTGTAGGTTTTTGCCTTTCATCACCTTAAATATATGGTGCCACTCCCTTCTGGTTTGCAGAGTTTCTGCTGAAAAGTCAGTTGTTAGCCTTACTGGAGTTCCCTTGTATGTAACTTGTTGCTTTTCCCTTGCTGCAGTTAATATTCTCTCTTTATCTTAATTTCTGCCATTTTAATTACAATGTATCTTGGTGTGGTCCTATTTGCATTGATCCTGCTTAGGACTTTCTACCTCCTGGACCTGGACGTCTGTTTCCTTTCCTAGGTTACGGAAGTTTTCAGCTAGTATGTCTTCAAATATGTTCTCTGCCCCTTTCTCTCTCTCTCCTCTTTCTGGGAACCCCTATAATGAGAAAGCTAGTATACTTGATGTTGTCCCAGAGGTCTCTTAAACTGTCCTCATTTCTTTTCATTCATTTTTCTGTTCAGCTTCAGTGGTTTCCACTACTCTATCTTCCAGCTAGCTGATCCATTCTTCTGCATCATTTAATCTGCTATTGATTCCTTCTAGTGTATTTTTCATTTTAGATATCGTATTCTTTGTCTCTGGTCCTTCTGTTTTTTTACTCTTTGTTAAAAACTTCTAACTTTTTACTCTGCTCATCCATTCTTATATCAAGTTCTTTGATTATCTTTATGATCATTACCTTGATCTATTTATTGGGTAGATTGCTTATCTCCACTTCTCTTAGTTCTTCGGGGTTTTTTCATTTGGAACATGTTCCTCTGTTGCCTCATTTTACCTATTTTGCTGTTTTTATTTCTGTGTGTCTCATACGTTGGTTGCATTTCCTGATCTTAGAGAAGTAGTCTTTTTTAGGAGATGTCCTGTGTTCCCTGCGGCACACTGCCCTCTAGTCACCAGAGCTGTTTGCTCTAGGGCTATATGAGGGCTGCGCTGGTCCTTCTGTTGTGGCAGGATGACTATTGTGGGCAGTCTGGTAGGTGCAGCTGGCCCCGTCTGGTTGTTTGCCAGGCCCTGCCTTGTGCGGAGGCTGCTGGCCTCTGGTTGGCAGGACAAGGTCACAAGGTGGCTGGCTGCAGAACCCAGGGTGGTCCCAGATCTGGTGCTCACCGTTGGGCAGAGCCTGGTTCTGGCACAGATGGCTGCGGAACCGGGGTTCCTGGATCTAGTGTTGGCCTGTTGGTGGGTGGGTCCTGCTCCTGACATGGCTGGCTGTGGGTTCTACAGTATCCCAAGGCTGGTGCTGGCCCACTGTATCCCTGGGCAGCTAGCTGAGGATTCTAAGGTTATCTCAGAGCTGGTCTGGCTTTCTGGTGGGTGATTCTGGGGACTGGGGGGTCCATGGGCTAGTTCCAGCTCACTGCTTGGTGAAGCCAGGTCCCGAGGCCTCTGGCTGAAGGGTCCTTGGGGTCCTACAGCTGGTGTCGTCCCACTGGTGGGCGGGGCTGAGTCCTGGGGTGTCCTGATACTGTTGCCAGCCTGCTGACATGTCGCCTGACACCTGAAAAGGCAAGCGGCAGGGATCCTCGGGCCAGCGACCACCCACTGGTGGGTGAAGCTTGGTCCTGGAGTCTCTGGCTGCAGTGGTCCTGGGGCTGGTGTCTGCCTGCTTCTGGTCAGGGCTGGGGGCCCAGGGGGTTCTGGGGCTGGTACTTACCCACTGGTAGGCAGAGCTGGGTCCTGCAGTCTCTGGCTGTGGATCTAGTCTCTAGTCTCTGGCTAGATCCAAGACCCCCTCTGGCAAGGCCGTGGGGGTCTTGCATCTAGTTCCAGGGTGTGGTGCCAGGGCCTAGGCCCTCTGGTGGGCGGGGCTGTCGGCAGGAGTGGCTGGGGGCTGGGGGGGGTCTTAAGGCAGCCTGCCTGCTGGTGGGGGTGGGGCTGTGTCCCTGCCTGGCTAGTCGCTTATCCTGAGGCCTCCCAGTACTGGTGCCTGCAGGCTGCTGGGCGGGGCAGGGCTGGGTCCTGAAGCTGATAAGCTATAGGGAGAATTCAAAAACAGCACTTTCCATCACGGGTGTCCATGTGGTAGGATGAGTTCCCCAAGGTGGCTGCCACCAGCGTCTGTGTCCCCAGGGTGAGCTGCAGATGCCTCCTGCCACTCCAGGGGGCGCTCTGAGATCAGCAGGTGGGTGTGACCCAGCCTCCTTTCAAATTACTGCTCCTGCCCTGTGTCCTGGAGCATGTAAGATTATACTGAGTCTAGTATTTTTTTTTGATACATCTTTATTGGAGTATAATTGCGTCACAATGGTGTGGACTTTCTGTTGTACACCAAAGCAAATCAGCCATATGCATACACATGTCCCCATATCCCCTCCCTCTGGAGCCTCCCTCCCACCCTCCCTGTCCCACCCCTCTAGGTGGTCACAAAGCACCGAGCTGATTTCCCTGTGCTATGTGGCTGCTTCCCACTAGCTATCTGTTTTACGTTTGGTAGTGTATAGATGTCCATGCCACTCTCTCACTTCCTCCCAGCTTACCCTTCCCCCTCCCCGTGTCCTCAAGTCCATTCTCTACGTCTACATCCTTATTCCTGCCGTGCAGCTAGGTTCATCAGTACCATTTTTTTCTTTTTCTTTTAGATTCCATATATATGCGTTACCATACGGTATTTGTTTTTCTCTTTCTGACTTACTTCGCTCTGTATGACAGACTCTGAGTCCATCCACCTCACTACAAATAACTCAGTTTCGTTTCTTTTTATGGCTGAGTAACATTCCATTGTATATATGTGCCACATCTTCTTCATCCATTCATCTGTTTATGGACACTTAGGTTGCTTCCATGTCCTGGCTATTGTAAACAGTACTTCAATGAACATTGTGGTACATGACCCTTTTGAATTATGGTTTTCTCAGGGTATATGCCCAGTAGTGGGATTGCTGGGTCATATGGTAGTTCTATTCTTAGTTTTCTAAGGAACCTCCATACTGTTCTCCATAGTGGCTGTATCAATTTACATTCCCACCAACAGTGCAGGAGGGTTCCCTTTTCTCCACACCCTCTCCAGCATTTGTTGTTTGAAGACTTTTTGATGATGGTCATTCTGACTGGTGTGAGGTGATACCTCATAGCGGTTTTGATTTGCATTCCTCTAATGATTAGTGATGTTGAGCACCCTTTCATGTGTTTGTTGGCAATCTGTATATCTTCCTTGGAGAAATGTCTATTTAGGTCTTCTGCCTGTTTTTGGATTGGGTTGTTTGTTTTTTTGATATTGAGCTGCATGAGCTGCTTGTATATTTTAGAGATTAATCCTTTGTCAGTTGCTTCATTTGCAAATATTTTCTCCCATTCTGAGGGCTGTCTTTTCGTCTTGTTTAACGTTTCCCTTGCTGTGCAAAAGCTTTTAAGTTTCATTAAGTCCCATTTGTTTGTTTTTATTTCCGTTACTCTAGGAGGTGGGTCAAAAAAAATCTTGCTGTGGTTTATGTCAAAGAGTGTTTTTCCTATGTTCTCCTGTAAGAGTTTTATAGTGTCTGGTCTGACATTTAAGTCTTTAATCCATTTGGAGTTTATTTTTGTGTATGGTGTTAGGGAGTGTTCTAATTTCATTCTATTACATGTAGCTGTCCAGTTTTCCCAGCACCACTTATTGAAGAGGCGGTCTTTTCTCCATTGCGTATTCTTGCCTCCTTGATCAAAGATAAGGTGACCATATGTGCATGGGTTTATCTCTGGGCTTTCTGTACTGTTCCATTGATCTATAGTTCTGTTTTTGTGCCAGTACCATACTTTCTTGATTACGGTAGCTTTGTGGTATAGCTTGAAGTCGGGGAGCCTGATTGCTCCAAGTCCATTTTTCTTTCTCAAGATTGCTTTGGCTGTTTGGGGTCTTTTGTGTTTCCATACAAACTGTAAAATTTTTTGTTCTAATTCAATGGTGAAGAATGCCATTGGTAGTTTGATAGTGATTGAACTGAATCTGTAGATTGCTTTGGGTAGTACAGTCGTTTTCACAATATTGATTCTTCCAATCCAAGAACATGGTATATTTCTCCATCTGTTTATGTCATCTTTGATTTCTTTCATCAGTGTTTTATAGTCTTCTGAGTACAAGTCTTCTACCTCCTTAGGCAGGTTTATTCCTAAGTATTTTATTCTTTTTGTTGCAATAGTAGATGGGATTGTTTCCTTAATTTCTCTTTCTGAGTTTTTGTTGTTGGTGTATAGGTATGCCAGAGATTTCTGTGCGTTAATTTTGTATCCTGCAACCTTACCAAATTCACTGATTAATTCTAGTAGTTTTCTGGTGGCATCTTTAGGATTTTCTATGTATAGTATCATGGCATCTGCAAACAGTGAGAGTTTTACTTCTTCTTTTCCAATTTGCATTCCTTTTATTTTTCTTCTCTGATTGCCATGGAATAAGAGTAGCAAGAGTGGACATCCTTATTCCTGATCTTAGTGGAAATGCTTTCAGTTTTTCACCATTGAGTATGATGCTTGAATGGGTTTGTCATATATGGCCTTTATTATGTTGAGGTAGGTTCCCTCCATGCCCGTTTTCTGGAGAGTTTTTAATCATAAATCGGTGTTGAATTTTGTTGAAAGCTTTTTCTGCATCTACTTCAATGATCATATGGTGTATCTCATTGATCGACTTGCGTATATTGAAGAATCCTTGCATCCCTGGGATAAATCCCACTTGATCGTGGTGTATGATCCTTTTAATGTGCTGTTGGATTCTGTTTGCTAGTATTTGGTTGAGGATTTTTGCATCTATGTTCATCAGTGATATTGGTCTATAATTTTTTTGTGGTATCTTTTTCTGGTTTTGGTATCAGGGTGATGGTGGTTTCGTAGAGTGAATTTGGGAGTGTTTTTCCCTCTGCAATTTTTTGGAAGAGTTTGAGAAGGATTGGTGTTAGCTCTTCTCTAAATATTTGAGAGAATTTGCCTGTGAAGCTGTCTGGTCCTGGACTTTTGTTTGTTGGAAGATTTTTAATTACGGTTTCAATTTCATTACTTGTGATAGGTCTGTTTATATTTTCTAATTCTTCCTTGTTCAGTCTTGGAATATTGTACCTTTCTAAGAATTTGTCCATTTCTTCCAGGTTGTCCATTTTATTGGCATATAGTTGTTTGTAGTACTCTCTTTCTGCAGTGTCAGTTGTGATTTCTCCTTTTTCATTTCTAATTTTATTGATTTGCATCCTCTCCCTTTTTTCTTGATGAGTCTGGCTAAGGGTTTATCAATTTTGTTCATCTTCTCAAAGAACCAGCTTTTAGTTTTATTGATCTTTGTTATTATTTTCTTCATTTCTATTTCATTTATTTCTGCTCTGATCTTTATGATTACTTTGCTTCTACTGATTTTGGGTTATCTTTGTTCTTCTTTCTCTAGTTGTTCTAAGTGTAGGGTTAGATTGTTTATTTGAGATTTTTCTTGTTTGTTGAGGTGAGACTGAATTGCTGTAAACTTCCCTCTTAGAACTGCTTTTGCTGTGTCCCATAGGTTTGGGGTCGTCATGTTTTCGTTGTCATTTGTTTCTATGTATTTTTTGATTTCTTCTTTGATTTCTTCAATCATCTCTTGGTTATTTAGTAGCGCACTGATTAGCCTCCATGTACTTGTGTTTACTTACAGTTTTTTTTTTCCTGTAAGTGATTTTCAATCTCATAGCGTTGTGGTCAGAAAAGATGCTTGATATGATTTCAATTTTCTTAAATTTTCTGAGGCTTGATTTGTGACCCAAGATGGGATCTGTCCTGGAGAATGTTCCATGTGCACTTGAAAAGAAAGTGTATTCTGCCACTTTTGGGTGGAATGTTCTATAAATAATCAGTTAAGTCCATCTCATCTATTGTGTCATTTAAAGCTTGTGTTTCCTTATCTATTTCATTTTGGATGATCTGTCCATTGGTGTAAGTGGGGTGTTAAAGTCCCCTACTATTATTGTGTTACTGTCGATTTCTCCTTTCATGGTTGTTAGCATTTGCCTTATGTATTGAGGTGCTCCTATGTTGGATGCATAAACATTTATAATTGTTGTATCTTCTTGGATTGATCCTTTGATCATTATGTAGCGTCCCTCCTTATCTCTTATAACAGTTTTTATTTTAAAGTCTATTTTATCTGATACGAGTATTGCTACTCAACTTGTTTTGATTTCCATTTGTATGGAATATCTTTTTTCCATCCCTTCACTTTCAGTCTGTATATGTCCGCAGGTCTGAAATGGGTGTCTTGTATACAGCATATATATGGGTCTTGTTTTTGTATCCATTCAGCCAGTCTGTGTCTTTTGGTTGGGGCATTTAATCCATTTACATTCAAGGTTATTATCGATATGTACGTTTCTATTACCATTCTTTTAATTGTTTTGGGTTTGTTTTTGTGGGTATTTTTCTTCTCTTGTGTTTCCCACCTAGAGAAGTTTCTTTAGCATTTGTTGTAAAGCTGGTTTGGTGGTGCTGAATCCTCTTCGCTTTTGCTTGTTTGAAAAGTTTTTGATTTCTCCATCTAATCTGAATGAGATCCTCGCTGGGTAGAGTAATCTTGGTTGTAGGTTTTACTCCTTCATCACTTTAAGTATATCCTGCCACTCCCTTCTGGCCTGCAGAGTTTCTGCTAAAAAATCAGCTGATAACCTTATGGGGATTCCTTTGTATGTTATTTTTTGTTTTTCCCTTGCTGCTTTTAATATTTTTTCTTTGAATTTAATTTTTGTTAGTTTGATTAGTATGTGTCTTGGTGTGTTTTTCCTAGGGTTTATCCTGTATGGGAGACTCTGTGCTTTCTGGACCTGGGTGATTATTTCCTTTCCCATGTTAGGGAAGTTTTCAACTATAATCTCTTCACATATTTTCTCAGACCCTTTCTTTTTCTCTTCTTCTTCTGGGACCCCTGTAATTCGAATGTTGGTGTGTTTAATGTTGTCCCCGGGGTCTCTGAGACTGTCCTCAGTTCTTCTCATTCTTTTTTCTTTATTCTGCTCCTCGGCAGTTATTTCCACCATTTTATCTTCCAGGTCACTTATTTGTTCTTCTGCCTCAGTTATTCTGTTATTGATTCCTTCTAGTGTATTCTTCATTTCAGTTATAGTGTTGCTCATCTCTGTTTGCTCTTTAGTTCTTCTAGATCTTTGTTGAACATTTCTTGTATTTTCTCAATCTGTGCCTCCATTCTATTTCCGAGATTCCGGATCATCTTTATTATCATTACTCTGAATTCTTTTTCAGGTAGACTGCCTATTTCCTCTTCATTTATTTGGTCTTGTAGGTTTTTACCTTGCTCCTTCATCTGGAAATATTTTTTTGCTGTCCCATGTTTTTTGTCGTTGTTGTTGTTTTTATGAGTGGGATTGTGTTCCTTTCTTACTGGTTGTTTGGCCTGAGGCTTCCAACACTGGAGTTTGTAGGCTGTTGGGTAGAGCTGGGTCTTGGTGCTGAGATGAGGAACTCTGAGACCTCACTCCGATGAATATTCCCTGGGGTCTGAGGTTCTCTGTTAGTCCAGTGGTTCAGACTTGGAGCTCCCACTGCAGGAGCTTCGGCCCGACCCCCAGCTCAAGAACCAAGAGCCTGCAAACCATGTGGGGTGGCAGAACAAAAAAAGAGGACAATAACAAAGCCCAAAATAGAATTAGACTAGGAACCTAACAGATGTGTTAGAAATACTATGAGTAAAAATATAGATGGATCAACAACCAGAGGGTACAACAGTACCACACTAGTAAAAAAAAGAGGAGGAAAAAAGGGGGGGAAAGGCCCCAGCTGTGGAGGGCGGGGCCTAAGCAAGAGCGAGGTTTGGGTGGTGGGCGGGGCCTATGCTTAGGACCCACAGGGCTGGAAAAGGCCCTGGGGGCTGTGCAGGGTGGGGCTTAGGCTCAACGGAACAGAAGGGGCCAAGGCGTGCCCCCCACTCCTGGTCTCAGAGGGCGGGGGACTTCACCTTGGAGCACAGCAAGCTTCCCGGGCTTAAGTGGGCAGGGCAAACACCCTCCCCTCCTCTCCTGCTCCTCCCACAGGGCCCCTCCCACCTGCCTCTCCTGTTCGCCTCTCGGCCTCCTTCCTATGCCTCCAGGACGAATGCTGCCGGTGGGGGGGTTGTCCTGGAGGGCGGGGATCAGCCTGGGAGCCCAGCAGGCTCCCCAGGCCTGAGTGGGTGGGCACTTGCCCTCCACTCCTCTCCTGCTCCTCTCACAGGGCCCCTCCCCCTGCCTCTCCTGATCTCCCCGGCCTCAGGGGCCCCATCCTGTCTGGCTTCCACTTCTCCTCCCCCCCAGTCCCCCCACATCCTACCGGTTTACTTGAGGATTCCTCCCATCTCCTTGGGCATCAGGGTCCCCCATCAGTGGCAGGCAGGAGCCCTAGTTGTGGGGAGATGCTAACTTGGCGTCTTCTCATGCCACCATCTTGACTCTGCCCCCTATATTGTGTCTTTATTAAGTTTGATTATTTTGTAATCTTGTGTCTCTTTGACTTCATCTTACATAGAGATTGTTGAGCTTGGATGTTTGCATTTGCACACTTCCTCAAGTCTGGGAGTTTTCAGCCATTATTTCTTCCCATATTCCCTCCACCCCTTTCTCTTCTCCTTTTCAGACTCTCACAAGGCATATATCAGTTTGCTTAATGGTGTCCCAGTGATTGTTTACACTCTGTTCTCTTTTCTTTAACCTTTTGTTTTTGTTGTTCCTCAGATATGATCATTTCTACTGTCCTGTCTTCAAGTTCACTGATTCCTTCTTCTGCCTGCTCAAATCTGCCTTTGAGTCCCCTGTTCAATAATTTCCATTATTGTACTTTTCATCTCCAAAATTTCTACTTAGTTTCCTTTTAGGTTTTCTGTCTGTTGATGTTTCCATTTTGTTCATACATTGTTTTCTTGACTTTACCCACATCTCTTTTTTTTTTTTTTTAGTTTTTTGATCATGTCTTAGGCCATTGTTTTAAAGTCTTTGTCTAGTAAATCTGCCGTCAGGTTGTTTCAGGGACAGTTTCTATTACTGTTTTCCTTTGGGGCACACTCTCGTTTCTTTGTATGTCTTGTGACTTTTTTTGTTGCTGTTGAACACTGGAGATTAAGCTAATAACATGGTAGCTCTGGAAATCAGATTCTACCCCTTCCCCAGGGTTTGCTGGGTTTTTGTTACTGTTTTGGGGTGTTTTTTTTTAATTGTTGGAGGCTCTTTGCTGGGTATCAACATTAAGGTGTGAACTTAAGGTTTTCTAAGGTCCTTTCTGAGTCTTTCCTTGAGCATGCACAGTCACTTCTAACTTTCCCCATATATGCAGTTGTTTTTACTGTCCTAGACTTTAAGGTCTGGCTCCCAAAATGAAAAAAGGTGAAAAATGAAGGGAGAGAAAGGGTGCCAGTCCATTAACTCTCCTGGACGCTCCTTCAGGTAGAAGGAGAGGGGCTTGCAACAATGCAGGGAGGTACAATAGCCACCTACCTCTGTCTACACCTTTGTGATCAGAAGTAGCAGTCCGTAATCAGGGCACAGATGCCTGATGTTTGGAGAGCAGGGTCCTTTTTGCCCACCCTGGCCCACATACTCTCCAGGAACAGTGCACAGCTGCCTCCCAGGGTGCTGGGGGGTGGGCTAGGCAGCTGCTACTGTGCTGAGAGTTGAAACTGAGCAAAATTGACTGCAATTACCGTCCAGTTCTTCCCCTGGAAGTTGAGCCTTCAACAGACTCTCAAGTTCCAAATTAGTTACATCAGACAGATTCTGCCCCTGCAGTTGTGGTCCAGGTTGGAAGACGTTCCTGGTGCTTCCCGCTCCACTGTCATTGCGGAATCCAGTCAGGCACTTTTAAACCTTTCATCTATTGTTAATTCTCTTAACCTTTCAACCATTCTGTTGGTTGCCCGGAGAGCTAATGTTAAGGAGGTGATTGTGCTTGAACTCGGCATCAAACCTTTGCCTGGTGAATACTGTTGGGCCAGCTCACCTGATGCCAGGATTGCTGTGGGCTCAGCAAAACAACCCATAAAGTTACTGCATTGTGTTTGCATATCATCCAGGAGGTTGGGACTTTCCCCCAAACTGAAGTGTGACAAAATGAATCGATCATTCAGCTCCTGGGCATGTGTGGGAGACTTGTGTTTCAGTCAGTTCTCTATACGGTTTGATTTGCCCATTGCCTCAGACTTCCCTGGGGTCACACCACAAGTCAGAGAGGTGGTGGGAAGGGAGCTGCAGGAGGCCAGGCCTTACCTGGACGGCCAGCCTCAGGCTCTGGGTGTTCGATGCTGTTCGACTTGTGCTTCCCCATTGCCCGCGGGTCTCTCCTCTGACTGACTCCTCTGTGCTCTTCCAGAAGAGGCCGAGCGCTGCAGCTTCGGGGTGGGTTCACTGTCCAGGCGGCGGCGCCCCCTGGCCCTGCGGGAGGACGGCCCTCGCCGGCGCACACACCTGCACATTGGCCTGCCCCATGACTTCCGCCCCGTGTCCTCCATCATCGACGTGGACATCCTCCCCGAGACACACCGCCGTGTGAGGCTGTACCGGCATGGCTGCCAGAAGCCACTGGGCTTCTACATCCGCGACGGCACGAGCGTGCGCGTGGCCCCACAGGGGCTGGAGAAGGTGCCCGGCATCTTCATCTCCCGTATGGTGCCTGGCGGCCTGGCCGAGAGCACTGGGCTGCTGGCCGTGGACGATGAGGTCTTGGAGGTGAACGGGATTGAGGTGGCCGGGAAGACACTGGACCAGGTCACGGACATGATGATCGCCAACAGCCACAACCTCATCGTCACGGTCAAGCCGGCCAACCAGAGGAACAACGTGGTGCGTGGCAGCCGTGCGTTGGGCAGCTCCGGCCGCTCCTCGGACAGCACGGCCAGCCGCCACAGCCTGCCTACAGCCCACGTCCTGCAGAACTTGCCCCCTGACGAGATGGAGAGCGACGAAGAGGCCGACGTGGTCCTCGAGGGCGTCCTGGAGCCCCGGCTGGTACCCAGGCCGCCACCAGGCAGCCTCGCTCGGGTCAACGGCGCTGGCCTGGCGCCCGGCCTGCACAGCCCTGGGCGGGAGGGCAGTGTCCAGAGGCTGCTCAGCTCCCTCCGGTCTGACCCCCGCCACAGCCTGGCCCTGCCCCCCGGAGGGGTGGAAGAGCACGGGCCGGCAGTCACCCTGTAGGGCCAGGCGTCAGACAGGTCAGTTTCCCGAGGGGAAATACTTCTTCACGTTTTATTCCAGTCTTAAAATAAGAAAAAATTGTATACTGCACGCCTCCTTTGTGTTGTTTTTACTTATCCCTCCCTTTTCTCCCACCACCCTACTCTTTATTCCAACTTATGGAGAGAAAAGCATATTGTATTTTTGTAGAATTTCTCCACAGAACATGAAATACCTGCACCGTCTGCACGAGGCTGGGTGAGGGTCCAGCACCTTTGTCAAGTGGTAGAAAGAATCCGACCAAGTGCAGAAAATACTTCGTTTTTAAATTTTAAAAATATACTTTTTAAAATGAAGCTTTAAAATTACTTTTTTAAAATAGTCAGATTCATGTTTTCACTGTGCTTCCTGCCGATTTGCACTGATTCTGCTGACGGGCCAGAGGCTATGAAGATGGGACGTGGCAGGAAGGTAGAGGCTGGTTTTCAAGAGCAAATGCACCCACACCTGGAATAATAAGCATGGCGGTAGAGGATGAATTTCAGAACGTTGCACTGTTTGCAGTCCTGTCTCACATAGCGTGAAGTGGTCGTGGTGGCCGCAGCGGTGGACTCGCCCCAATAGGCAGTTTTGTGAGGCCGTCAGAGGTGCCCTGTTTAGCCTTTGAGGTGAATTCAATTTTGGGAAGACAGTGGAAGGCACAGCCCACCAGTACCGTCTGTGATCAAAAGCCAGCATTTACTCTGAGGTAAAAACCAGTCTTTTCCTGTGGATTGTGACTCTGAGGGCAGTTTCTGAAGTGTTTCCAACACTTCACACAGGCCTTTGAAAGGTCAGTCATTTGGGTGTGTGGGTTCTGTTATCTTTGATTTTAAATAACAAGTCACATGGAATGTAAAGATTTCTAACAACACAGATTAAATTCATTGTCACTTCCTTTGGTATTCTAGCAATATTCACATATTTAGTAATTTTAAAGGTTTATTCATGTTTCAGCCAATCAAACTTTATATGACCTGTATTTTCTACTTGAATCCAGTGTCGAGGAGAAAATGTTCCACTTGTACTTTGAAAACTAAACTTTCACCCAAAGAAGTTTTCATGTAAATACAGGTAAACGTATTTTTGTAGGTTGCCTTTTGGGAAACTATGTGGCTGTTTCTCCTGTGGTCAGGCACCCCCTGCTGGTAGTGGCAGAACTGACTTTATGGATGGCAGGTTGATAACAGGTGGAAAACAGTGTATCTCAATGTGTTCATTTCTCCTGAATTCATTCAGTGAAAAGCAAATTACTTTTCTTTTGGAAACTATTTATTGGGCATAAATAGCTTTTATTGAGTAGTTGTGGTCTCCTGCACCTTTGTTTTTGTTATTTGTATGCCAGGATCACTGTCTGTTTTGGTCCTAAGTACAGGGAAGACCAAAGATGCTCCCCTTTGAGGTCTAGGACCCCCAAATTTATGGGCTCCAATGGACTGTATGAGCATTTTTGGGCACCAGGAGTCAGAAGTGTTTTTTTACTATGACAAGTATTGTAGAACCAAAACTCTTTTATGCTAACTTACTATCACAAAGGAAATGTTCTTTTATTAAGTTATTGCTGGTTATTGAATATCTTGTCAAATAACTAGGTGTGTTTTTAAGTAAATGTGAATACTTTTTTAAAGGAAAAAAAGGCTTACGCTGAGATTTGTGTGCGATTGTTCATTATTTTAGGAGTTGTTATGAATTGTCTTGAGCAGCTGCTTGAGTGTATTTTTCTATCCAGGTCTATATTTCTGCGATTTTCTTTTTTTTAAAAAAAAAGGACAAAAAAAACTATGTTGTATACACATTAAAGTTTTCTTTTATATCAAAGAATAAAACTTTTTCTTTGCTGCTTTCAGCTGTGTTCTAAATACTGGAGAGAATGTCTGTTGACGATCAGCAGAGAGAAACTCAGCCTCAGGATGGAATACCTACTATTTACCAAGTGCCTCTTGTGTGCCTTATTTTTTTTTTTTCACGTAATCCTCACACTTCCTCCACAGGCAAGTAGTAGTAGCCCCATTTTACAGATGGGAAAAATGGGCTCAAACTCAAGCAGGTAGTAAGGCATTTCAGGTAACCAAATTATACTCGTATTTGATAGGAGATGATAGATGTGTTGTAGGTCCAGAACCTTCTTTTGAAGTCCTTTTGAAAAAGCTTTTCTGAATACTTACTGTACAGCTTTTTCAAAATATACCCTGGTTTGCAAAACCTCCATTAACACTTTATCATCATGGACATTACTAAATGTATAATACATCAAGATGTCATTCAGTAAATTACAAATGTCAAGGTGACAGCAGCAAACACCAATAACTAACTCCTGGAAGAAAGAGGCGCAACTCTCTCAGCTTTACCAGTGTGCACCACCTCGCTGAATCCCCTCACTGTCGCTGAGCTGCAGGCAGCCCTTTTTTCCATTTAGAGTTGGGGGGACTCGAGCATTGGGACAGTCACCCCCGCAGCCTGTGAGGTGGAGCTGAGGCAGGCAGGTACTGAAGCTGGATACATGCTCTGAGTTAGCTCCTGTGATGGAGTCGGAGACGCAGGGGCAGATACCTGGCTAACCTGCCAGGGAGCGCAGGTCACTTGACCTCGTAGTAATGCACGTTGCCAGCCCCAGAGCCTGTGACATCTCAGGAGGGCCAACCTTTCAGCTGATAGGGAGACCCTGTCCACGAATCAGTGAGGTTATATAGTATCTCACAGTTTTACACAAAGTAGCCAGAGACAGGGAGCGGGGTCTTGTTGCAAGTCGCAAAGATACCTGGATAATGCTGGTACCGAGACCCTAATATCAGGTAGCCTGCAAAAAGTATTTCCTGATGGGCAGAAATACTGTTCTGTGGTTTACTTTTTATTCCAGCTACACCTGTTCCTCCTGTCTGCCTCTGACATCAGTCTGCTAAGTATTTCGTATCCCAAACACATCCCAAGTCAACATACAAATTCTTTTACCCTCTTACGTTTCCTCACTTATTTTGTTTTCTTCTTTACCTTCACAAAAAGATAACTTTCAGGGATTGAGAACATTGCGTTACTGAACAACATTTCCAAGGAGTGGCATCAACTGTTCCTATGTTACTAAAAAGCAAACAGAATGATTCACCACTGGTGTCCCCAGCCCAGGAAACCGGAGGGAGCTTCGACAGGAAACACATTCCTTAACCTGAACCCTCTTGACCCCAAGCCAGCGTGCCGGGGGAAGAGCTCTTTGCACACAAGTTTTACTTCTAGTAGGGACCCCAGTGATCTGTTGAGCGAGACTACAGGTGTTTCACGGCAAACTGAGTCGTCTGCCTGATTTGCTCCAGGACCAAGTTACTTTTTTTTTTTTGCGGTACGCGGGCCTCTCACTGCTGTGGCCTCTCCCGCTGCGGAGCACAGGCTCCGGACACGCAGGCTCAGCGGCCACGGCTCACGGGCCCAGACGCTCCGCGGCACGCGGGATCCTCCCGGACCGGGGCACGAACCCGCGTCCCCTGCATCGGCAGGCGGACTCTCAACCACTGCGCCACCAGGGAAGCCCCCCGAGTTACATTTTTCATATGAACCCCACCCGAAGCCCAGAGCACAGGTGAGAAGCAGCTTCCATAGACCAGCTTCCAGGGACTCAGGGAAGCACTGCAAACCCTACTCAATGTCCTCAGGTTGCTGTTTTGGTTTCATGTGTTTTGTCTCCTAAACCAGCATAAGCTCTTTGTTCAGAGGTTGTTATATTCTCTTAGTTTTTTTATTTAGTGAGTGGGAGCATACAAATGTTTCCATGGACCTTGTACTTTAGAAACAGATAATAAAAAATGAGTATAAGATGTAATATTTTGTTTGCCAGTAACTGCTATGAATAAAAACAAAACCAGAAGGAGGATATTGTAAATTTTTACCATCACTTTGTAAAACGAAGAAGTAAAGGTAGACTGATATTTCCGGGATCACATGGTAATTTGCAGAGCCATAATTCACACCCATATTTTTTGACATCCAGTACTTTTCCCGCCCCATCTATCTGCTTCCAGAAATGCAACATTCGGGGCTTCCCTGGTGATGCAGTGGTTGAGAATCCACCTGCCAATTCAGGGGGCATGGGTTCGAGCCTTGGTCTGGGAAGATCCCACATGCCGCAGAGCAGCCAAGCCCGTGCACCACAACTACTGAGCCTGCGCTCTAGAGCCTGTGAGCCACAACTACTGAGCCTGCGCTCTAGAGCCCGCGAGCCACAACTACTGAAGCCCACGCACCTAGAGCCCGTGCTCCGCAACAAGAGAAGCCACCACAGTGAGAAGCCCGTGCACCACAACCAAGAGTCGCCCCCGCTCAACGCAACTAGAAAAAGCCCGAGCACAGCAACGAAGACCCAATGCAGCCAAAAAATAAATAAATAAATGTATAAAAAAAAGAAATGCAACATTCATCCACACAGTTCCCACTAAGGAAAAACACCAGTCTCCTCCTTGAATTATTCTGGACTGAGCCATAAACCTCCAGTCCATCTAACAATAGTGGTTCCAGGATTTGTCATCCAGCATAAATGACATCAAGAATATACACTGAAGGGCTGCTCATACCAGGATCACTCAGGTAGAAAATATCAAAGGGAAACTTCCCTGTTCTGGGCCACTGACCCTAAACATCCTTTCTCTTCCCTTCTTCAGAATCATGATTTCTGTGTTTAAAAGCACCTTAGAGAACTGAATGCTGCTAGAATGGTAGCCTATTTGGGAGACCCAGCTGTGCTCAGCAGCAGCCAGCTTACCCTAACCACAGCCCGTTTTCCTCTGGCTCACTCACCCCGGCTCCTCCTCATGCCCCAGGGTCAGGGGTCAGGGGTCAGGCTCCCCGGCATGGGACAGGTGTGTTTATTAGTGAGAACTTTCTTAGACAGGAACAAAGTGCACTCCCTGGACTCCTGTACGTTGTTCCTAATTTGTGTGCTCATATTCTCTTTGCTCCCTCAGGGGCTGCATGGTTTCCACTCCCACCATCCCGGCCCCTTGTCAGTATCCCAGGTTGAACTCGGGTTCAAAACGCAGAAAAGGCTACGTTCGTGGTCAGGATGTTTAGTGCTGACGAAACATCATCCCACTGCGGCCACAGCTCAGGGCTGGGATCAGTCTGACCTTGCGGGTGAACCACGCAGAGCCCGATTTTCCCAGCCCCGCCCTTGTGCAACGTGAAAGTTCTCAGACTATAAATCCAGGTTCAGGTACAAATTAAGATCAAAGAACACATATGCATTAAATAAACACAGTAAATGAGAACGCATATGTGGGGTCGGCAGTACCTTACTGCTCCTGACTTAGGACACTCACCCGCCAGGACTGGCGACACCTCACTAGACGTGAGAAAAGGCCAGCTCTGTCCACACGGGTAGATAGTGGAGCTCCAGGCCACGTGACGCTCCAAATCCAGCACTAGCCAGGGCAGTGGGCGTGGACCCTGGATGTGGAGCCCATCTTCACCACGATGGGAGGAATGGCCACCCAGACAAAACTGGGGCTTTGGCAGCGAAGAGGGACGTATCACACCGGCTGCAGCAGTGCCACAATCTGAGGTGAGTTGACAACACCTTAAGTTGCTAGTGGCTCACCTTCCGCTCTTCGGATGCAGGCCCGCCCTCCCATGCTCTGTGGTGCCGAGGGAGAAGTGTGCCAGCCACAGCGCCGGACCCCAAGACACCGGCCTCCAAGCGGTCTCTGGCAGGTGGGAGGAAGGGCAGCCTCTCCGGCATTCCCGTCCTCGTCACCTGGCTTCCTGCCTCTATAGCCAAACTGGTCATCACCCCTGTTCTATTCCACCAGCCCCGGCTGGCGGTGGGGTGGGGGGCAGCTGTAATCAGTTCCCCACGTGAAATCGCCTCTGTTTGAAATGCCTGGCAGAGTGAAGACACTCTGGCAGGGAACCTGGAGGTCCCTGTGGACCCTCAGGCTGCGGTGGGGTGGGGGTGACGGAAACAGTGCCTCCCGGGGCTGCTGGCAACGAGTTAGACCCCCGTGGATGACGCCGTGCTGGGAGCGCGGAAATGGTGCTGCTGGGACTGCACTGCCAGCGCCGCTCCACTGAGAAACACTGTGACCCCGGGACAAGCCTCCGCCTGCCCACTGCAGCTGCTCCGTCCGTACAGACGCTTCATCCCCACTCCCCTTAGCAGCTTCACAGCCGGCAGCGGCACCCCTCGCGGCCCTCACGACGCCTCCCTCACTGCCCGGCTGAGCGAGGCCAGTCGCCGGCTGTGCAAGGCCAACCGAGACTAAGTCGAGGCTTCCGGCTCAACGTCCATATTCCTGCCCCTGCACAGACCTGGTGCTATCGGAAGCCTCTGCTGCACCTGTTTCCACTCGGGCTCTTTGGGTGTTCAGGCGGGAGCCCTGAAACGCCACAAGTATCTGAGCCCATTCAGAAGTGCACATCAGACACCTTCAAATACTGAACCTAGATTTCTACCCACAGAGCCATTTCCTTCCGCCTTGTCTTCAAGTGTACCAACCCAAACTCTCCACAAGGTGCTTCACAGAGTGTGACTCTCAAAAATATAACCCCTGAAGAAAGATGGCCCCGTAGGCGTCTAGACAGTTCAGCACTGAAGTAACAAAGTGTAGACACACGAAAAGCACAAAGGCCCTGAGATACTGGGTTATTTACAGTGTTTATATTACAAAAAGTGTGGAAGCTTTATACATCAATCGTGGCTTAGATTTCTGATTATTTCTCTAGGATAGATTCCTAGATGAAATCACTGAATCAAAGGGTATGAACACTTTTGAAGTTCTCTTTCTCTTTGGAAACAATCTCACGGAAAAGTTGCAAGCACAGCAGGAAAAAGAAAGCTGAAACGCTGCCAAACTGATGCCCCAAACTGCAGCCATCGGGACCCAGAGTGGGGTGACTCAGGAAGACCCTGAGCTCCCCTCCTCCAGACACGCGTCTACAGCTGCAGGTGCGACCATCTCCTCTGAAAAAGACCTTCAACTCGCCGAGCAGCTACCTCACGTTGACAAACGAGACAAGAGCCACGTGGAAGCGGGTAGGAGAGGCTGACGCAGTCTCCCCATAAACCCACCCCTGGCACAGCTGCCCACCACAAGGAGGGAATCACAAACCTGGAGCTTCTCCCTGAGGAGCCAGAGGTTGCACCCCACAAAGGGCGCCCCGGCGAGAGACGGGCCCCCAAAACATCTGGCTTGCAGCCCACCCAGCCCCGCATCCGCGAGACCCAGCAGGCTTCAGGAGGCCCAGAGGCGCCCTGACACGCAGGCTCACTCAGCCCAGGGCCCAGACTTGACGGCAGAGGCTCACTGGCTGATCTCAGAGCCTCGGCCCGAGGAGCCAGGCCTGGTGGGACACTCTCCAGGGACAGGGCGCTGGCGCTGCCACTGTGCTCCCTCTTGCTAAAGCTGGGGGTGGCCTGTTGGTTAACTGAGACCTTTCTCCTTTTGTCTCTGTGGAGCCATCCTGGCTCTCTCTCTGCCTCGTGAGGGCCGGCAAGCCCCATCATTTTTCCTGTCTCCTGGGAGGGTGCATGTCTTCACCGCTCTCTCTGCCACGCCCACAGCACCAGCACCTCTGGGAGGGGAGGTCTTACACACACCAGTGCCCCGGTTCTTACGTCAGGTGCCTGGTTTTTGAGGCTTCGGCCCAGGGGCTGCCCCTTGATCACCTGGCTCTGAACACCGAGGGCTTGCGTTTCTGGGTCCCCTGGGACTGTAACATTGGAGAGAGTTCTTGGCAGGCTACAACCCAGGGCGCTGCACAGATAACAGACCAAAACATTCGCCCGTCTTTGTGAGATAGAGGCCTATTTGCTGTCCAGGGGCTTTGGCCTGAGGGGCAGGCCTCTGAAATGGCAGGCTTGCAGGGGCCCAAGAGGTGCTCCAGGGAATGGAGGCTGGTGGATGCAATCTTCCTGCCCACCCCCTGCCTTGCTGCACCTCACTGGTATCTCCCAGAGAGGAGTTTATACCCTCTGGCGCCCTGATTTTTGCAGCTGCTGCCAGGCGACACCTCCACGTCACCCGGCTCCAGTTGCCAGTGGGCCTTACACGGACAGGTCCCACAGCACCCGTAACCAGTGGAGGCGGAGTCTCAGACAGCTACCACCCTCAGGGCACAACAAGAGGCAGCAGGCCCAGGAGCTCAGTCTTCCTGTGAAAGAGGCCCTACTGGCTCCCCAGCAAGGCAGAAGCCTGAGGAGCAGGCTGACACTCAACATCTAAGGGCTGAGCGCAAACCTTTCCAGAGACCTCGCTCCAGCACGTCCAGAGCCCACGGCTCGGGGGAGCTCCTACACACCGCTGGTGTCCCACTGTTGCTGCCCCGGGATGCCCGTGAACACCCGGCTCTGGCGGCCAGTGGGCTTGTGCTCCTGGGCCCACAGGACTGTGACGGTCAGAGACAGCTCTTGGCAGGGTCCCACCCCAGGACACCGCACAGACACCACACCGGAACACACCCCGACTCTCTCCGTGAAAGAGGCCTACTTCCTGTCCCGGAGCTTCGGCCTGAGGGTCAGGCTCCAGGTGTGGCTCAGCCCGAGGCCCTGGAACAGAGGTGCTCTCAGGGAACGCGGGCTGGGACACCATCCTATGCGCCCCCTCTGCCTCACTCCCGCTCAGCGGTATCTTCCAGAAAGGAGCTTATAAACTCGTCTAGAGCCCCACTTTTTGCAACTGTTGCCCAGGGGACACCTCAGATCGCCCGTCTGGTGGCCAGCAAGGCCTCCACAGCAGTCCCACAGGACTACATATTTCTATACTGTAAAAGCTACTGCCACAGATACACAACAAGGTCCTACTGTAGAGCGCAGGGAACTATATTCAAAATCCCATGTCAAACCATAATGGAAAAGAACTGAAAAACAATATATATATGTATAACTGAGTCACTTTGCTGTACAGCAGAAATTAAACACAACATTGTAAATTAACTATACCTCAATACAATTTTTTAAAAAAGCTTTTTCCAGAGGACATCAAGATGGAAGAGGAAGAGGACACGGGGCTCACCTACCCCCACAAACACATCAAAATATATCTACATGTGGAGCAATTCTCACTGGAAACTGGCAGAAGGATTCCTCTATAACCAAGGCTGTAAGACAGAGCCCTACAGGGCTGAATAGGAAGGGGGGAGAAGCGATCAGGTCGGGACCTGCGCCCCTGGGAGGGGTCACAAAGGAGGGGGATGACGCTGACTCGGGAGACCCTCCCTGGGGAGTGAGCAGTTGGAACCACCTCTGGGCACCCCGGCCCTGGGGTCCAACACGAGGAGGCCAAGTCCCCTTAGCTGGTTTGAAAACCAGTGGAACCAGCAGTGGGGATGTGACAAACCCAGACTCTACTCGTGAAGAGTGGGCACATGCCTGCTCACTCCCGGGCCAAGTGGAGGAAGCAGACAGAAACTGCCCGGGCTCTGGTCAGTTTGCACACCAACCCGGGCCATGGCCCGGCCCACACTGAGCACCCCCTGTGGCCCCTCTCACTCTGTGGTGCAGCCCGCACCGTACTCAGGAGGGTGAAGGCCGCTGCAGCTGAGGAGAGTGCTTGGTTGAGGAGCCAGAGCTGACTCAACCCAGCACGGCACCTGAACAGGGCGAGGATGGCTATTACTGGCATTCATAGCAGGTCAGGATTGGCTGCAACTGTGACTGGTGCCCGTGCTGCTCAGGCACCCCCCAGCAAGCCCTGGGCACCCGCTCCAGTGCACTCCCCTCTGGAGCAAAGGTGCTGACGCTCGGAGGGAGGGCACACACCTACAGGGAACGAACCAGCTCAGACTGACCCTCAGGGTCTGAGAACCCAGCTCACACCTGACTCTGCCACCTCCACATCCAGCCCCACCTCCTACCAAGGTGGTAGGTGCCAGCACACCCTGGGGGAAGATGTGACTCATGCTCACGTCAGATCCAGCTCTCCCAGCAAAGCAGCTGGCACACGCAGACTGTGTCGGGACATCCCCACACAAGGCCACCCCTCCAAGACTGGGATCGGTAACTGCTTCATCTAGTTTCACAGAGACAGAGAAAGATAAGCAAAATGAGAAGACAGGAATTTGTTTCAAATGAAAGAACACAAAAACCCTTGTGAGAACAACTAATGTAACACAGATAAACAATTTACCAGATGAAGAGTTCACAGCATTGGGAATAAGAATACTGACTGAAAAAAAAGAGATGAACACATGACAGATTTAACAAGGAACTAGAAAATATTAAAAGAACCCCTCAGAACTGAAGAATACAATAACTGAAATGAAAAATACACAAGAGGAATTAACAGCAGACTAGGTGATACAGAAGAATACTAAGTGATCTGGAAGATAGAGTAATGGAAATCACTCATTCAGGACAGCTAAAAGAGAAACATAAAAAAGAAAACAGTTTAAGGAACCTTTGGGACAACATCAAGCATACCAACATTTGAATTATAGGGGTCCCAGAAGGAGAAGAGAGAAAAAGGAGTCAAAATGTATTTGATGAAATTATGGCTGAAAACTTCCCAAACTGCAGAAGGAAACAGATATTCAGGTACAGGAAGAACAGTCCCAAACAAGATGAACCCAAAGACACCCACACAAAGACATGTCATAATGAAAACAGCAGAAGTTAAAGAGAGAATTCTAATGGCAGCAAGAGAAAAACCAAGAGTCACATACAAGGGAACTCCCAAAAGGCTAGCAGCTGATTTTTCTGCAGAAACTTTGCAGGCCAGAATGGAAGGGCATGATATAAAGTGCTGAAAGGGAAAAATCTACAAACTAGGATACTCTACCCAGCAAAATAACCAGTCAGAATTGAGGGAGAGATCAAGAATTTCTCAGATAAGCAAAAACAAAAAGAGTTCATCAATACTAAACTGACCCTAAAAGAAATGCTAAAGCGGAAAACAAAAGGCTACAAGAACAAAGAATCCATAGGAAAGGAAAAATCCCACTAGTAAAGTCAAATGTATATTAAAGGCTGTGATTGACCACTTCAGTAAGCTAGTACAAAAATTAAAAAGCAAAAAATTGTAAAATGAACTATAATAAACAGTTAAGGGATAAACATGAAGATGTAAAATATGACATCAAAAACTCGTAACGTGAAAGTAAGAAAAATGTAGCTCTTTTAGAAGAATCTTTTAGATCTTTTTGAACTTAAATGACTACAAGTTTAAAACAGGTAAAAAAAAAAAACAGGTAGATATAGGTCGAAATATATGAACCCCATGGTAACCACAAATCAAAAACCTACAATAGATACAGAAAAACTAGAGAGAAAGGAACACTAAAGCAAATCATCAAACCACAAGAGAAGAAACTAAAGGAAGACAGAGAAGAACTACAAAAACAATCAGCAAACAAGTAACAAAATGGCAATAAGTACATTCCTATCAGTAATCACTTTAAATGTCAATGGACTAAACGCACCAATCAAAAGTCATAGGTTGGCTAGGGACTTCCTGGCAGTCCAGTGGTTAAGACTCCACGCTTCCATTGCAGGGGGCATAGGATCCTGGTCTGGGAACTAAGATACCACATGCCACACAGCACAGCCAAAAAAACAAAGACCCATATGTATGCTGCTTACAAAAGACTCATTTCAGAGCTAAAGACACACACAGACTGAAAGTAAGGGATAGAAAAAGATACTGCATGCAAATGGAAATGTCAAGAAAGCTGGGGTAACAATACTCATATCAGGCAAAACAGACTTTAAAACAATGTCTATACAAAAGACAAAGAAGGGCATTTTATAATGATAAAGGAATCAACACAAGAAGAGGATATAGGGACTTCCCTGGTGGCACAGTGGTTAAGAATCCGCCTGCCAATGCAGGGGACATGGGTTCGAGCCCTGGTCTGGGAAGATCCCACATGCCGCGGAGCAACTAAGCCTGTGCACCACAACTACTGAGCCTGCGCTCTAGAGCCTGCGAGCCACAACTCCTGAGCCCGACTGCCACAACTACTGAAGCCCGCGCGCCTAGAGCCTGTGCTCCACAACAAGAGAAACCACTGCAATGAGAAGCCCGCGCATCACAACGAAGAGTAGCCCATGCTCGCCGCAACTAGAGAAAGCCTGTATGCAGCAACGAAGACCCAACGCAGCCAAAAATAAAATAAATAAATTTATAAAAAAAGAAGAGGATATAACATTTGTTAACATAAATGCACCTAATATAGGAGCTTCTAGATATATAAAGCAAATACTGAAATACATAAAAGGAGAAACTGACAATAATAAAATAATAATAGTGTACTTTAACACCCCACTTACATCAATGAATATTTCATCCAAACAGAGAATCAATAAGGAAACAGTGGTTATATGACACAATAGACCAGTTGAACTTAATAGATATCTACAGGACATTCCATCCAAAAACAGAAAAATACACATTGTTTTCAAGTGCATATGGAACGTTTTTGAGGACAGATCACATGCTAGGCCACAAAAAAGCCTCACAAATTTAAAAGGATAGAAATTATATCAACATTTTTTTTGGACCACAACAGTATAAAACTAGAAATCAATCACAGGACAAAAAATAGGAAAAGCACAAACATGTGGAGATTAAACAACATGCTACTAAAAAAACATTGGGTCAATGAAGAAATCAAAGAGGAATTCAGAAAATACCTCAAGACAAATGGAAATAAAAACACAACTTTCCAAAATCTATGGGATGCAGCAAAAGGGCAGTTCTAAAAGGGAAGTTTAAAGTGATACAGAAACAAACAAAAATCTCAAATAAACAACCTAACCTACCAGTGAAAGGAATTAGAAAAAGAAGAACAAACAAAGACCAAAGTCAGCAGAAGGAAGGAAATAATAAAGATCAGAGAGGAAACAAATAAAAACAGAGGCTAAAAAAAGAAACAAACAAACAAAAGAAGAGAAATAACAACCAATAACACAGAGATACAAAAATTCATAAAAGAACACTAAGAATACTTACATGCCAACAAGTAAGACAACTTAGAAGAAATGGATACATTTCTAGAAATATACAATCTTCCAAGACTGAATCCGGAAGAAATAGACAATCTGTGAAACACTAATAGTGAAATTGAGTTTGTAGTAAAAAAAAAAGAAAAAAACCTGCCAACAAACAAAAGTCAGGACCAGACAGTGGCACAGAGGAATTCTACCAAACATATAAACAAGAGCTAATACACATCCTTCTCAAACTATTCCAAAAAACTGAAGACAGAACACTCCCAAATTCATTCTGCAAGGCCACCATCACCCTGTCACTAGAACCAGACAAAGACAATACAAAAAAAGAAAATTACAGGCCAGTATCTTTGATGAATATAGATGCAAAAATTCCCAACAAAGTATTAGCAAACTGAATACAACAATATATAAAAGGATCATATACCATGATCAAGTGGGATTTATTCCAGGGACCTAAGAATGGTTCAACATCCACAAATCAATCAATGAGATGCACCACATTAATAAAAGGAAGGATCAACATCACATGATCATCTCAATACACACAGAAAAAGCATTTGACAAAGTGCAACATGCATTCATGATCTCTCATCAAAGTTGCAGCAGACAGAATATATCTCAACATAATAAAGGCCATTACAACAAACCCACAGCTAACATCACACTCAATGATGAAAAGCTAAGAGCTTTTCCTCTAAAATCAGGAAGAAGACAAGGATGCCCACTCTCACCCCTGATATTTAACATAGTACTGGAAGCCCTAGCCACAGCAATCTGACCAAAAAAAAGAAATAAAAGGTAACCAAATTGGAAGGGAAGAAGTAAAACTGTCAGTATTTTCAGAAGATATGATACTATCCATAGGAAACCCTAAAGTCTCCACCACTAAATGATTTCAGTGAAGTTACAGGTTACAAGATTAATATACAGAAGTCTGTTGCTTTTCTATACATTAATGATGAACTATCAGAAAGAGAAAGCCAAGAAAAATCCCATTTAAAATTGCATCAAAAAGAATAAAATACCTAGGAATAAACTTAACCAAGGAGGTGAAAGACCTATACTCTGAAAACTATAAAACACTGATGAAGAAAACTGAAGATGATACAATGATACAAAGAAATGGAAAGATACCCTGTGCTCTTGGATTGGAACAATTAATATTGTTAAAATAGCCATCCTACTGGGACTTCCCTGGTGGTCCAGTGGTAAAGAATCCGCCTTACAATGCAGGGGACATGGGTTCGATCCCTGGTCAGGGAACTACGATGCCACATGCTGCAGGGCAACTAAGCCCGCGCACCACAACTACTGAGCTCGTGCACCTCTACTAGAAAGCCTGTGTGCCGCAAACTACAGAGCCCACGCGCTCTGGAGCCTGCGCGCCACAACTAGAGAAGAGAAAACCCACACGCCACAACTAGAGAGAAGCCCGCGCACCGCAACGAAAAGCTCACGTGCTGCAACAAAAGATCTCACGTGCCTCAACGAAGATCCTGCATGCTGCGACTAAGACACAATGCAGCCAAAAATAAATAAAATAAATTTTAAAAAAAATTTTAAAAAGCTGAAACAGCTATAAAAATAAATAAATGGCCACACTACCCAAAGCAATCTACAGATTTAATGCAATCCCTATCAAAATACCCATGACATTTTTCACAGAACTACAACAAATAATCCTAAAATTTACACAGAAACACAAAAGACCCCAAATAACAAAAAAATCTTGAGAAAGAAGAACAGAGCTGGCGGTATCATGCTCCCTGGCTTCAGACTATACTACAAAGCTACAGTAATCAAAATGGAATGATAGGGCTTCCCTGGTGGAACAGTGGTTGTGAGTCCGCCTGCCGATGCAGGGGACACAGGTTCGTGCCCCGGTCCGGGAAGATCCCACATGCTGCAGAGCGGCTGGGCCCGTGAGCCATGGCTGCTGAGCCTGCGCATCCAGAGCCTGTGCTCCGCAACGGGAGAGGCCACAACACTAAGAGTCCCACGTACCACAAAAAAAAAAAAAAAAATAGTATGGTACTGGCACAAAAACAGACACATTGATCAATAGAACAGAATAGAGAGCCCAGAAATAAAACCACTTACTATGGTCAATTAATCTATGACAAAGGAGGCAATAATATACAATGGAAAAAAGACAGTCTCTTCAATAAGTGGTGCTGGGAAAGTTGGACAGCTACATGTAAAAGAATGAGATTAGAATATTTCCTCATATCATATACAAAAATAAACTCACATGAATTAAAGGCCTAAATATAAGACCTGAAACCATACAACTCCTAGAAGAGAATATATGCAGAACATCCTTTGACATAAATCATAACAGTATTTTTTGGACCTGTCTCCTAAGGCAAAAGAAAGCTTTTGCTTGCTTTTAAGAAGCTTTTAAGAAGCTCCTAAAAGCTTCTGCACAGCAAATGAAACCACTGACAAAACAAAAAGACAACCTAGTGAATGGGAGAAAATATTTGTAAATGATATGACTGACAAGAGGTTAGTATCCAAAATATATAAACCCATCATACACCTCAATATCAATAAAAACAAACATCTCAATCAAAAAATGGGCAGAAGACCTGAATAGGTATTTTTCCAAAGAAGACATACAGATGGCTAACAGGCACATGAAAAAATGCTATCACTAATTATTAGAGAAATGCAAACCAAAACAACAACAAGTGAGATATCACCTCACACCTGTCAGAATGGCTATCATCAAAAAGTCTACAAATAACAAATGTTGGCAAGGATGTGGAGAAAGGGGAACTCATACTAGTGAGAATTTAAATTGGTGCAGCCACTGTGGAAAATAGTACAGAGCTTCCTCAAAAACCTAAAAATAGAACTATCATATGACCTGGCAATTCCACTCCTGGGTATTATCCAGAAAAAAATCAAAGCACTAATTTGAAAAGATACATGCACCCCAACATTCAGAGCAGCATTATTTACAATTGCCAGGATATGGGAGCAACCTAAGTGTCCATCAAGAGACAAATGGATAAACGATACACACACGGAATATTACTCAGCCATAAGCAAAAAATGAAACACTGCCATTTGCAGCAATGTGGATGGACCTAGAGAATATTATGTTAGTGAAATAAATCAGACGGAGAAAGACACATACTGTATGATGTCATTTATTTGTGGAATCTAAACAATAAAACTAATGAATGTATATATCAAAACAGAAACAGGTTCACAGATATAGAAAACAAACTAGTGGTTACCACTGGGGAGAGGGAAGTGGGGAGGAGCATGTTAGGGGGATGGGATTAAGTTATAGAAACTATTGAATACTATGTGTAAAATAGATAAGCAACAAGGATATATTGTACAGGGAATTATAATCATGATTTTGTAATAATTTTTAATGGAGTATAATCTATAAAAATATGTATTCACTATGCTGTACACCTGAAACTAATGTAATATTGTAAATCTACTACACTTCCAAAAAAAGCAGCAAGAGAAAAACAACTTATTACATACAAGAGACCCCCATAACACTATCAGCAGTATTTTCAGCAGAAACTTTGCAGTCCAGTAAGGAGTAGCACAATATATTCAAAGTGCTGAAAGAAAAAAACTTCTAACCAAGAATACTCTACCTGGCAAAGTTATCAATCAGAATTGAAAGAGAGAGAGAGTTTTCCAGACAAGCAAAAGCTAATGCAGTTCATCAGCACTAAACCGGCCTTACAAGAAATGTTAAAAGGATGACTTTAAGCTCTAATTATTAAGAAGAAAACATATGAAAGTGTAATTCTCACTGATAAAGATAAAGGTAAAGGTATTGCATTAATCACTTACAAAGCTAATATGAATGTTAAAAGACAAAAGTAGTAAAAGTAACGATAACTACAATAATATTAAGGGATATACAAGATGAAAGGTGTAAAATGTGACCCCCAACAACATAAAATGTTGGGGGGCAATTAAAATGTAGAGCTTTAGAATGTGTTCGAAGTTAGGTTGTTATCAACTTAAAGTAGACTGTCGTAAATACAGATTGTTAGATGTGAGCCTCAGGGTGACCACAAAACAAAAACCTATAGCAGACACACAAAAGATAATGAGAAAGGACTCTAAGAACAGCACTAAAGAAAGTAATCAAACCACAAGGGAGAGAGCAAGAGATGAAGAAACAGAGGAACTACAGAACAGCCAGAAACCAGTTAACAAAATGGGAATAAGTACATACCTACCAATAATAACTTTAAATTTAAATGGATTAAATTTTCCAACCAAAAGACAGAGTGGCTGATGGATTAAAAAAACAGACCCATCTATATGCTGTCTCCATTACACACAGACTGAAAGTGAAGGGATGGAAAAAGATGTTCCATGCAAATGGAAACCAAAAGAAAGCTGTGGCTGCTATCCTTATATCGGACAAAAGAGACTTTAAAGCAAAGTCTGCAATAAGAGACAAAAAGGGCATTACATAGTGATAAAGGGCTCAATCCACAACAGGATATAACATTTGTAAATATTTATGCAGCCAACATAGGAGCTCCTAAGTATATAAAGAAAATATTGACAGGCCTAGTGTAATTATATACATATAATTTTCATTAATACATATTTACATAAATACACACACATACATACACACAATGGAATACTACTCAGCCATAAAAAAGAATAAACTCTTGCCATTTGCGACAACATGGATGGACCTTGAAGGCATCGCACTAAGTGAAGTAAGTCAGAGAAAGACAAATACGGTGATCTCACTTATGTGTGGGTCGATTGGATTTAATCACCTTTCCCAACTGGTAGCACTGTTCGATGATACACTCCTTGTATTTTTAAAGAACTACATAAACACACTTTAATTTTAGAAAACTTGTAAAATACAGAAAAACACAAAGAAGGGAGTCACATCTCGTCCCGCACCAGGTGCAGCAAGGGCTTCGCAGCCCATCTCCCCGGACACGTAGAGGTCACAGCTGAGCCTCACGGGAGCCCAGACATGCTGAGCGTTAACTGAAAGCAAATGAGCATGGCATCTTGGCACCCATGTTCACAGCAGCTTTGTTCACAGTAGGTAAACCGTGGAAGTAACCCCAGTGTCCATCAAAGGATGAACAGATAAACAAAAAATGGAAATACATATGACCAAATATTATTCAGCCTTTAAGAGGAAGGACACTCTGACACACACTACAACATGGATGAAACTGGAGGAATTATGCTGAGTGAAATGAGCCAGTCACAAAAGGACAAATCCTGAATGATTCCATTTAAAGGAGATCACTAGAGTTGGCAAAATCATACATAGAGACAGAAAGTAGAACGCTGGGTTCCAGGGGCTGGGGGAGGGGAAATATGGGAGTTAGTGTTGAATAGAGACAGCGTTTCAGTTTGGGAAGATAAAAATGTTCCCTGGATGGATGGTGGTGACGGTTCCACAACAATGTGAATCTATTTAAATGCCACCAAACTGTACACTTAAGAATGGTTAAGATGGTAAATTTTATATTACATGTATTCTAACAATTTTTTAAATTGGGGGAAAAAAGGAAACGAGTACAAATTTCTGGTCATAAGCAGTCTAGAAATAACGCTTTGGCGTCTTAGCTGATATGTTCATCCAGGCTCCTTCCCTCTCTCTTCAGGTGCCTGTGTACAAACATCCTTTTGCACACACACACTGCCCTGTTGACCTGTGGTCTGATAACCAAGAATATGTGGAGCAATGAACCATTTTGGGGTCCGTGTATGAACGGGCCTTAAAGGTCACATGACACGTTCCCAGATTACATTAATTTCTCGACAACGCATCTAAGGATCACGCTGGTCTTAGTTTGAGGAACAAAAGGAGTAGCTGCTTTAAGCGTGGTTTGGAGTGTTCCAGGCAGAAAGGTGAGGGCAGTGAGGTCTGGGGACAAGGAATAACTTGAATGTGATGCTTCCTAACTGAATGCAGAATTCAGTACCCAAAGGAAAAGCACAGAATGAACCCCAGACCCTTGCAGCAAAGACAGGACTCATGTGCCACTCAGACTCTACAGGTTTTAAAGAACGAAGCTTTTTACACTGTCCTTGCACGAGCCCAGCTGGCACAGCGATGAGTGAGATACCATCACCCACCTTGGAAGGGCAGCCAGTGTCAGAAGAAGGTGCTCCAGCCGCCCTGGAGGTGTTCGTCCTCGCCCCTGGGCTATGCCTCTGCTGAAGGGGTGGAGCTAGTGTCCTAGGGTTTTGGTGGAGCTGGAGACTTTAATTTTCTCTGAACCTGAAATGAGGTAACGCCGAGGTGTCAGAGCAGGCAGGCTCCAGGGCCATGGAATCACTCACGTCCTCTCAGACAACACTTATCCTGACCTCTTCAAACAGCAGAACGCTTTCTTCAAGTAAGTTCTGGGCTGTCCAGAGCAGAATCCGTCCTCGCTGAAGCCCACGGGAAGGTCTGCTGACGTCAGGGTCGGGGGTGGAGATACCGCCGTCACGTGCACTGCTGTTAGCAGCTTGCGATTTGCTTGGGCTTTAGGGCTGTCCAGCTTTGAAAGTGTTTCTTTCTCACGCTCCTTAACCTTTGTAGGGTGTTCGGCCCTTCCCAGGTTGAAAAACACTGCTGGAGAATCTGAAAGTCAAACATAAGTTGCGTCAGTTTGCCGCTTCCTTCGATTTGTGGGAGTCACATCAGTTTAAAGCAGCAGGCCTGTGGGATTCCTGTTACGAGGACCCCACTTTCAGGTGCTGCTTCAAGTGCTTGCAGGTGTTGCCGGCCTCTTCTCCCTCCCCTCCACCAGTGAGCAACCTCGGCTGCACTCGGGTTGATTGAGCAGCTTCCCCGTTTCTCTCTCACTGAGGTCATCTGTTATCCCACGTTAAAACATTATTTTTTAAAGACTTATCTTCATGGAGAGGTATTGTATGCTAGAAAATAAGTCAGTAACTCCAACTTAGATCTGGCTCTGCCAACCACTGTATCATATGGCCTAAGAAAAGTCATTTACCTCTCTGGGCCGGTTTGCTCATCAGCAAGAAGCAAAGCCTAACTTATCTCTTCCACAGGATTGTCAGACTCAGGTGAGCAAACTGCAGGTACTAAGCAAATGCAAAATACATACTCTCAGAAACATTTTCTACTGAAACATCCAAAAAAAATCACACCTATTTCTTATTGCAACTCTCAAAACTTGCCTTTAAAGAAAGCCTCATTTACCATCAAACAACGTATAAGGCACAAGGAGTATGAACCTTTGTTAAGGAAGCAGCTCAGGAAGGCACGTTTCTTAGTCGACAGGGCACAGGTGCTGGATTCGGGCTCAGGTCACACCTGAGGCAAGTCTGCTCCCTCTGGCATCACCACTGAAGTAGCTGGGAATGACGAATGGATGAGTGAGGTACCTCGTGGCTACAAGTGCCCGTCTACAACCACACTGGTCGCCATCTTCAGTGGCTGCATTGCATACTTAGCATGCCACCGTTGCACGTGATCAAGAGGTTTTGAATATGTATCCTTTAAAATTAATACAAGTCAGAAAGCACCTCAGCCCCTGCTCATTTGTAAAATTCCTGTCAGGTTTTACAAATGGCGATAATGGAAACAAGAAGTTAATCAAATTGAATTAATAGTTACTTCTATTAAGCAACGCTATCAACTTAAAAACATAAGCATTCCATGTAAAAATAGTTTTGCAATTCAAATTACCAAGTTAATAACCAACACTATTCTTTGCACAGTCGTTAAAAACTTAAAAATAAATTTTATTCATAAATCAAATGCACAAATTCAGTTAATCCTAAACTAATGTTTCTTTATTACAGAACGAAGATTCAGACAGGAGTCTTGAAGACTTCTAAGGACAGTTGATGAGTTTGCGGGTATGTTGGATTATATCTCAGACATTGCTGTGATTTAAACACTAAGATATAGTGATTAAATTACCAAGATATTTGGATTTTTAACTAATCTATCCAAATATTCAGATGCCGACCGAATTTGCAACAGAAAAAAAAAGCTCTTTGATCTATTTACCATCTTTTCATTTCAGGTTATGATTTTGTAACTAGCACCTGGCAAGGAATCAATGTTAGGATTTAAATCTCTAGGGCAGTTCACGCTTCAGTCTGTGGCAATTTAACGCCAACTCACAGGTGGGCTCAGGTGAAAATATGAGAACCAATCAGGGGGAAGGGGCTGAAGCAATGTAAACACAGACCCAAGTCACACACGCTTGTACAAACTCCCAGAGCCTCCAGTGACGAGGGACTGAACCACTGAACTCAAAAGGTCCAACAGGAAAGGCTGATTTTGACAAATTTTGGAAACCTATAGTACGTTATACAGTAATGAAGACCACACATTTATCCAAAATCATGTCATCAGAGTAACTTGTTCTAGCCTCACCCTTTTCTTTTAGATTTTAGGTTTGTAGGAACCCTGCACGTCTTGTACGTGAAAGTGCACCTCCCACTTCCCTAAAGCCCCTGAAGTGAGGCAGACACACTTGATGTGTGTAACATATTCTGACAGCTTCAGATGAACTCAACAGTCAAAGCACTTCACCTTGTTTTACTGCGACTCAAGTTGCCCTTTGCATTTTTATTAGCATCTTTCTACTACTGGACATATCATCTCAATCGATATAAACTATGATAGGCAGACAGATATATATAGCACATATCCAGGAAAACCTGGTCCAAAGGTACTTTACTGCTTTAGGAAGAAAAATCTGCAATATTATCCCGATAGTGAAGTACTTATAAAATAATGTTGCTGATAATCTTAGACTATGCACACAAATAGTGTCTTAGCAGTGAGAAACCACTACTGGAAGAATATAACATTACCAAATGTAGGTAGCAGCTTAATTTTTTTAATAAATGAATATTAAATTTTAAATCAAAGAAAATTAATCATTCTGGCACTGTCTTCCTTCACATTGCTTATCCTCATGGGCAAAAGGTCCTGACCATGCGGGGTGCATGGAGAAATGTAATGAAAGACAATCTCTTAGACTTTTATGCTAGTCTACATAGTTTGAGTTACAACCAAATGACCTAGATTGAGGTGGACTTTATATCAGAAGGCAAAAGACTCTTATGGTTACCCTCAAGAATATACTGTATTCTGAACTCTTTGAATCTGTCTAGTCTTTTTTTTAATTGAAGTATAGTTGATTTACAACACTGTGTTAGTTTTAGGCATACAGCACAGTGACTAGGCTTTTTTGCAGATTATATTCCATTATAGGTTATTACAAGATATTGGGTGTCTAGTGTTTTTCTTGTAGACACTTTGGCAACCCTGTAGGGCAGGAATGCATTGATGCCAAACTAATAATCTATTCTTACACAAGTCATTGCAAGGAAGCAGTTAATTACTAATTAACTGTCCAGGAATTGGCAAAGACCCATTCTCTATTTCTAGTGCATTGAAAATAAAACATATGATTATACTGAGGCCATATCTTATGAAACACAGAAGGAATCACCTCTCCCCACCTGCCATTTTGTGAATGGAAAAACAGGCAAAGTACAGCCAGAACCGGCGTAGCTTCTCAGATGGCAGAGTAAGGTTAAGTAGTTCACACCCTGAACTTCTTAAGTGTTGAGAAATTAGATTGAGGATATCATTTAATTACACTGCAACCCTCAGACATTATGGGTATTTTGATCCTGGAAATAAGATATGTTTCATTTGGACAACAGTGTACAATTCTGGGAATTCCCCGGCAGTACAGTGGCTTTCACTGCGGAGGGCGCAGGTTCAATCCCTGGACGGGGAACTAAGATCCCACAAGCCGCGCGGCACAGCCAAAAAAAAAAAAGTGTGCAGTTCTAAACATATATTTAAAGATTCATTTCTAAGTGGGACTCAGATAAGAACCTGTAATCACAGTAATGTCAATCTACTTTGATTACTGAATAGATCTCATAATGAATTTACCAAGATTTTCCATTTTCGTTTTTAAAATTCTGAGTTGATTCCATGTTGTAACAATACATCTACTTTCAGTATCCCAGCTTCACCTTTAGTCATCAAATCATCTAACACAGAATGTTATGTAGAGGCCAAAAAATTGGCAATGCCAATAGCTAGGATATGGTTAGAAAATTCTACGTACTGGGTGTTGATATATGTGTATCCTGCTTACTTCTAAATTAGTGGCTTATTGGACCAAGATGGTCATTACCACCACCTGTGAAGAAAAACAAGGTCAGCAGTGAAATATAAGGCAACAAGGAAACAGGGCACCAAGAACTACTGTGATAACAATGTGAGTTCTGGTGCGAGGCTATTGATCTTCTGATTAGTTATGAGAAGGGCACTCACCTTAGAGCTGAACGTAGTGAAAAGGCCTCTGCTAACATGCCTGGAGTCATGTGACTGGAGTGGGGAGGAGCCACTGGCCCGGCTAAACTTAGGCTTCCCCAGTGAGCTTCAGAAATTCCTGCATCAGCTGCCCTCCTTCTTTTGTGTAAGTTGTCTTATTGATGTACGTAGCCACTCCAGTTAGTTATTTGAAAGCACATATAAAATCTAGACAAAATTAAATTTTAAAAATAACCAAAAATTACCTTCCCTGCAAAACGCATAATTTCTTTAAAATGATCTCATGACTTTCCCAGTGTTAAGAATTCTTAAGTCATCTTCCACAAGACAACAGCAAACTGAGGATAAATCTCCTGTCCTTTTCAGGACCAAAGGTGCTTTCCTTGTAATGAGAAGACCTTGAATCTAAGTCTGCATGGAAACTCCTTCTAGAATCTGTGAGATGTAGTCCAAGTTTGATATCATATTAACTTGTGTGTGTGTTTGTGTGTGTGTATGTGTGTCAGTATCACTATTTCATAGTCAATGTAGGATTTTCCGGGTCTTCAGTCTAACAATTCTGAAAGCTGCTCCACAGAGGACTGGGGAGGCAGAATGAGTCAACTTATCTATAAACTCTAGCAAAACTGTTGTTTTTACGGATTTTACAACTCAACTAACGCTCAAGATAGATCTATATAGAAACATTGTTTTAAGAAAAACTACCGAATCATTATTCGTTGCTATTATTCAATTTTCTCCAGATTATGTTTAGGCAAATGGTAAATTAATATATTAAACTTTCCATATCGTGGACTGTAAACTGTAAGCAACTAATTTCTGAAAAAATATATTCATTTATGACAACTAATTCTGAATTTGCATTTGATAGTATGACCACATGATCTGTCTTAGTTTGTTCATAGCAAACATACCTATATAGCTGGTTTGATTTATAATTTAAACATTGATAAAATTCTAAATTTTAATTGTTAAAGTTTTCCTTCTGAAAAGGAATTTATGTAATTTTTTGTTTGTTTAAAAGTAAACGAACACTGCTCATGATTTTATGAGTCGGATAAAGAAAAGTGGTTTGGGAAGCACCTCCTTTAACGGGCTGTGGAAAACGTGTTAGCTACTGTTTAGCAGCGTTATATACATTTTCCCTCTCAAAACGTGAGCTAGGGGACTTCCCTGGCAGTCCAGTAGTTAAGACTGCCTTCCAATGCAAGGGTTTGAGCCCTGGTCAGGGAGCTAAGATGCCACATGCCTCCTGACCAAAAAACCAAAACATAATACAGAAGCAATGTTGTAACAAATTCAATAAGGACTTGGAACAAAAAAAGTGAGCTAGGCCATCTGAGTGAATGGCGTTAGTGTTTGTTTTCCACCTGCCAACATGGTGGCCTTAAGAGATCCCTGTCAGATACAACAGATTTGGATTTGGATTTTAATCTACTTTACAAGGTAACCCTCCCAGATATCTGATTTTTAACTTTTAAATTTTAAAAACTAAGTAGTAATTAGGACAGGTTATCAAAAACTAGAAAAATTCTAAAGCTGAGATTTAATAACTGCATAACAGAAAAAATAGATTCCAGAAGTATAAATCAGCAGGTGTGCTACAAGGTGAAGCTTTATGTTAAGGAATGCATGTTTAGATATTTACTCTCAGCACCTATGAAAAAGGAATTGGTTTGAGAACATTAAAATTATAACTATCAGTAAGAGAATGAAATTAAGTTTAAGTTTTTAAGACTAAAGAAAAGTGGGACTTCCCTAGTGGTCCAGTGGCTAACTCTGCGCTCCCAATGCAGGAGGGCCGAGTTCAATCCCTGGTCAGGGAACTAGATCCCTCATGCTGCAACTGAGTTCACATGCCGCAACTGAAGATCCCAAATGCCTCTGCAAAGATCCCGCATGCCACAACTAAGATCTGGCCCAGCCAAATAGATAAATAAATAAATACATATTTAAAAACTAAAGAAAAGTTTTCTGGCAGTACCTCATAGTTGGAATTTTTATTCCTTAGTTGATAGTTCAGCAGGGACTCTATTTAGTAACATGGGGAGACATTATAAGATATCTAAATAGCAAATCTGTGTGTACTTCTTTTATTGTTGTTCTAACCAGGACTTCCCTCCTCTCACTTTTCATTCACAACACATCATGTCATTGAGTTCATTACGCAAAGCATTTAGAACAACACCTGGCACACAGAGGGCACTGTTACTGTTGGTGCTGTAACCATCTAGGATCAGGATGCCCTGTATATCTCGACACCCTAAAGGGCTACGTGTGCGTCTAGAGAGAGCAGACAGAGATTTATTACAGACAGTACTGCATCAGTTAAGGGCCATGTCACCGTGGGGGGTGAACTGACCTCTGAGTAGGGTGACCAACTTATCCCCACCTGCCTGGATGCTCCCAGTTCGGGTACTGAAAGTTCAGAGAAATCCCTCAGTCCTGAGTAAACTGGTACAGCTGGTCACTCTACCTTGGATCCCATTTCTTCATCTTTAAAATGCAGGTAAAATAAACCCTACATCCTAAGAGTATTATGAGGCTTAAATGGGGAAATACGTGAACATAGGAATGAATCACACCAGCTAAGAGCATGGCGCTCGGCCCTCAGGTATCGCCCTAGCTCTTTTCACCTAACTAGCTCCCTGCCTTGGCCAACTTACTTAAGCTCTCCATGCCTCGGTTTCCTTTTAGGCAAAACGAGATACTACCGTTTACCTTGTAGGATGGTTGAGAGTTAAAATGCATGTCAGCTGTGCACAGCTGAGTAAGCGCTAAATAGATCCTTATCATTGTCGTTAAAATACTCAGCCCATTTCCTAGCAATAGTAAACTGTGGATAAATGTTTATTATCTACTAGGAAGGTCTGTTTAAAAACAATGTAAAAACTAGGTTAGTGTTTTGGGGCTGTTTTTTCTTTTCTTAATTGGTCGGGGTTGTTGCTTTCTTTAGTGAACTCTTAGAAAGTTGCACATAATCATCATATGTGAAGAGCTGTTGGAAAAGGGTAACAGGAGGTGGGCGACTGCCCTCCCTGGCCACACACCCCTGGGAACTCGGGGGCAGAAGAGCAACTGTCTACTGCAGGCCTGGCCCAGCTGCTGCCCAACTACAGCACAGCGTAGGATTTCCAGAGGTCTTATTTCAATACTCAATGAAGAACCAGAACCACATGGCTTCTGCAAGGGAGACTGAACCGGCCTGAGCTTGAGGGAGAGGATGATGTGTCCACAACACCAGGGAGGCCAACTGACAAGTCTCATATGAGCAACAGCCCTTTCCTGAGAACCACCCAGACCAGGAATTCCTGGGCGAGCTCCTTGGCCCGGGAATGCCAGTCCAGTGCGGTGGTGCAGAAGCCTAGTTTCTGTGGTTACCTGGTGGTACGTGGATGAGGGTCTTCTGGCCCCTGTGGGCTTTTCAGGACCGGCCTGGCCTCTTCACTGATTGGCTATGTTTTGTTTGATCTCATTGATGAGGGGGAAGGGGGAAGAGTGGGCGGACACCACCTATACCATGTAGTCTTCAAGCTACTGTGGTACCAACACTGCCCTTGTACCCAGCACTGTCCTCGACACGGCCACCTCTGCTGTCTGCCTGCCCTCATGCCAGCCCTGTAGCCCACATCACAGAAACTGCAGGCAGGTACTCCTGCCGTTGTGTCGGACTCCGAGGCCTACTGTCCTCGAGAGCTGTAGGGTCCACACTCAGCCCTTCCTACCTCACTCGCCTGCAGCTT
Source organism: Globicephala melas (assembly GCF_963455315.2). Lineage (NCBI taxonomy): Eukaryota > Metazoa > Chordata > Mammalia > Artiodactyla > Delphinidae > Globicephala > Globicephala melas. The sequence continues at coordinate 29,765,393 of NC_083326.1, read as the reverse complement.
TCTAGAGAAAACATTCATGGGCCTTAGGACAAGGTGAAATCAAAGCCAACTTGCTCCTCAGCTGAGTTGCTAAGGCAAAATCCGACAGACTGAGATTTGCTAGCAGTTTCACTCTGGAAGCAGCATGCTGAGGGATGCGTGGGAGAGCAGTGATCAAAAGAAGAAATAACCAAAGGTGTGGGTGGTGAAGGTGCTTATCCTGTCATTTGGTGGATGAAAAGCTTTCTGGAGCACTCCTGAATTACTGTCTCTCATTTATTAGTCACTGTAACAAATGAAGTGATGTGGTTCCTAGTTATTAAAAAATAACACATCCAAAACAAGGATGTGTTAACAGAATTCAGAAGCTAAAATAGTATCCTACATTCTAATTTGTCTTTCACTGAATAGACTTCAAATATGTAATCTGGGGGGGAGAGGGTAGGAGAAGGGAGGCTTTACTACGTGCAGCAAGGAGAACACGGAGGATCTTTCCTAAGCAGTGTCTCCAAATATGAAATATTTTTAGAGTTCATGCTACATAGATTACAAAATGTTTTAACGTATACAATTATTCGTAACTGTGGTAATAAAAAGGATTGTCTCCTTTCCTTCTCAATTTCTAATCTTTTAATGGAGTAGTTTAAAAAACCTCCACCACTATTAATCTATAGTTTAGTTTTTCATTTTCAAATTATACATTTAGGGACTTCCCTGGCAGTCCAGTGGTTAGGACTCCACGCTTCCACTGCAGGGGGCACAGGTTCGATCCCTGGTCAGGGAACTAAGATCCCACATGCCGCACAGCAGAGGCAAAAACAGTACTAAATTTACTCATTTTTTACATTTGCAAGAACTCCCATGTACTTTTTGAAGCTCAACTTATATCAAATTTTGATCCATAAGCCTAAAACATTATTTAATAACCAGTAACTAGCGTAGCATAAAAAGACTCCACATCGAAAGCTGAAATACAATTAGAAATCAGAATTCCTTCATCACAGTGGTTCTCCTCAGGGGCTGATGCTGCCCCACAGGGACACCTGGCAGGGACACATCTGCCAGCCCGGGGGGCCCGGGGGCTGGGTGGAGGTGCCACTGACTTGGAGGGTAGAGACCGGGGATGCTGCCCCGATCCTGCAGTGGACAGGACAGTCACCCGAGCAAAGAATGATCAGGCCCCAATGCCAACAGAACCCCTAACGTGCACAACTGAAGAAGGGAGGGTCAAACCATGCACACGGCAAGCTGCGCCGTTCAGCAGAGCACAACCTGGAGAAAGGCCGACTCCCAGCCGCTGCCAGACACGGCAAGGATCTCTAGCCACATCTATTTTGTGACCCTGTAATTAGTTAGCCCTTTTGGGTTGTGCTTATTTTCACAATGACAAGTAATGTTTTTTAGAAAATAAATATGGTATCTACTTCTACGTTTAGATTGTTCCTGAGTCACCGTGATGTTTTAACAGTTTAAAGAATTAAACAGTTCTACTTGCAGTGGTGTAACAAGTTTTAATTCAAAATAGACACTCTGAAAACAATAGGTAAAAAAAAAATAAACTTGAACAAGCTCTTTGAATTTACAACAGAGCACACCAACAATCACACACCAGTTTCACGACTGCCTCAGAAACGCACATTACAGCAATGACATGCAGCTATATTTTAAAAATCCATACGGTAACATTATCTTATTTCCCAGAGACTGTCTTATCTTCTGCGTATGTTGCACAGGTGCCTCTGCTGTGTATCACCAGCACTACGACTTAAGGTCTAAACTGGATGGTCTCCATTACTGCTTCTGGTGCTTTAAGTTATTTTATATTGTGTGAAAAAACCGAGGCTTAGCTGTCCAAAGGAGAGTAATACACTTGAGCTCCTTAGCAATACCCCATCCCAGTAACCTGGACAACTCGGCTATGGGAAAGCCCATTTCCCCCAAATGAATACATTTACCTCTAGGAGACTGTCAGAGATTTAATACACCAACCGGGAGACTAGCTCCGGTCTACTCATTTCACCTTGTCCCCTGAAAACCTGTGTTTATATTTCAGTTAGTAGCCACACCCAGGGGTCAACATTTTGTTCCTGAGTAACACGGTCCTTCCCTTTCACTGGCTTATGAACAGTTAGGTTAGGAGGAGAGCTTGTGTGTGTTTCCAGTGTTTGTTCTAAAGGCACTGAAGATTTACTGTCATACCTTTGAATGGAGAGAAGACTTATCAGCGTATCAAAAGGGGGAGTCTACACTGAGAAGTATTTTTGTACCTACAGAATTACTTTATTTGTAAAATAACTCTTGACTTATGAGCTTTAATACCAGACTTCAGGTTCAGTATATTTTTAACAAATGAAAACATTTGGTTTTCTGAGTTACAATCAAAAACAGCTGTTAGGACAAACCTGAAAAAACGTAAATCGAAAGTATAATCTAATGAGCAAATACCTTACAAGAAGAAATCAGCATAAGTTAATGCAGTGCATCCTTAAGGAACCAGACATGTCACAGGGGCTTCTACTCACTTCTCTAAACATTTACTGTATCATCTGCTGCTACTTGTGAAGCTGAGGGAGAGCAGTTTTAATTCGCAGTTAATCAAGTATTCTGAAACAAGCTGAAATTTCCTTAAATGAAAAACAAACATATATAGATTTCAGTTTTTATCATACGATACTGACACTACTGGGAAAACAAGGCATGCATGAAATATCAAAAGATTTAATTTACATGACAGAGGAAAAAATGAAAAACAACTGTTACAAAATCAAGCTGCAGGAAACAATAAATTTGAAAGAACTATTCAGTTCTTTATATAAAAGTCTTTCTGAGCACCTGAAATAAATCTAAAGAGCAGCATAAAGACCACTGAAATTGATTAGTTCAACATACTGTGAAGAAAATAACATTTTTAAAAATCTCAGTTGAAAAAGACTACTAAGTATCTAGTACTTCAGATTTCCTAATTTTTTTTTTTACAAGTTTTGTGGTTCATAGTCAAAGTTCAATCTGTGTTTAACATTTTTAAGTTCAGACATATCAAAGCCTAAAAGTACAGAAGGCTTGTGATTTTTTATTGCTTTCATGCAAATATACCTTCTTTTTCCAAAAAATGAAGCCACGTCAATTTTCCACACCCATAAGAGTGAGGATAACAGTTCTATTTCCTTTTTACTGGGATATGGTCTCTTGTGGAAATAATCTCTAAGAAACTGCTTTTTTTCTTCGTAAGAACGGTCTTCGTATCTTTTAGGATTTAACGCTAAAACCTGGAGAGCGTCGTCGTGAACAAGGGGCGCCTCCGTCCTGCTTTCGCTCCTCTGTCTTTTAGAAGGCACGGCGCTCGTCGCCTTCTCCGGGGATGGCTCTCTGTCAGCGCTCGTGGGGACAGGCCGCGCCTCGCCCTCCCTCTGCTCCTCAGCCCCAAACTGGCCGTCAGGCATCTTTCTCTTTACAGAAAAACTGGAGTCGTGTATCACCTCACCATTGACTAAAAGCAGTTCACTGTTCTCAATAAAATTGGGCTGGACCTGCAGGCCTGAGCTGCTGTCCTTCGGAGCACTCCGACAGCGCAGCAGGTGTATGGCAATGGCTGCCAGAGTCATGTTGCCCGTGTAAACCCCACAGCAGTGGATGCACTTGAAAGCCGGGGATTTCAAAATCGTGTGCACCGTTGGCATGATGTGGTGCCGCTCCTTCAGATGCAGCTCGTACGCCTCAGCCGTCACGAAGGTGCCGAAGCAAAAAGGGCAGGTCAGCGCCTGGTTGCCAGGCCTCCCGGGCGCACCCTCGGTCTGCGGCCTCACTTTGATGTACACGGGCACCAGTGACTTGGAGTGTATCCCAGCCAGCACGGCCAAGTAGACCTCCCGCTCACCCAGCTCCTCCCTGGGCAAGATGGTGATGAAGTCGAGGTGGGGAAACAGCAGGCTGCCATTGGCATCGACATCCAGCTGAAATCCTTTGTCGCTATAGTCCACGGGCAGTCTCCTCTTCCCTAGGTGCATAGCCCTACTATGCTCTGAGAGGCCTTTAATATCGTGGAAAGTGCACGGGCAGAACAAGCACCCCAGGCCGTGCACCAGCAAGTGGCGGATAAGCTCCTCCTCTGAGACTAAGCACTTACAGGACAAACACCGCACTGTTTTCTCTCTCATCCACTTTAGAAACGGTGCACATGCCGCCAGCTTTTCCGGCTCCAGTGTTTCAGCGGATTTGGATTCGCTGTGCTTATGTGCCACTTCCATGTGGACCTGGTAGACATTGGAAGGGAAGAGCTCGTTGCAAACTGGACAGGTTTTCCACTGCTTTGCCTGTTTGAGCACCTGATTTGCCTCTGCCACAGACGAAGAAGGCTGAACGAACATATTCTGAGTGGCATTTACCACCACTGGTGGGGAGGGCAGGCTGGCCATGGAGCTGGCCATCTGTGCAGCCGTGCCCGACTGCAGGAGCTGGATGGGCATCTGGGGGGGGGCAACAGTGGCGACACTTCCAGGGGGCACAGGCAAAGTGACAGATACTGGGGCAAGTGTGTATGTGGGAATCCCATTCACTTGTTTCCCTGTGGGTATCAGCTGTCTGAGAATAGAGCCTGATGTTAGGAAAGCGGTGTTTGGCGAAGCCCCGGGTCTGATGGGCTGATGAGCAGGCAGGATGTTGGTACTCACAGACTGATTAAGCTGCAGGACCCCCGGCCTCACTGGCTGGCCCACAGGAAGGACCCCTGACACGACAGGCTGACTGAGCTGAAGAACACCAGAGTTAATACCCTGGTTCACAGGGAGAACACCTGACGAGACCGTCTGGTTGGGAGGAAGGAGCCCAGGTGGGACTACCTGGCCTGCAGGGAGAACCCTCAGTGGGACCGTCTGGCCAGGAGGGAGGACCCGCGGCGGGACTGTCAGCCCAGTGGGGAGCACCCCCGATGGCGCTGTCTGGCCAATGGGGAGAACCCCTGACTGAACCACCTGGCCAGCAGGGAGAACCCCAGAAGTTGCTGTCTGTCCTGAAGGGATAACCCCAGCAGGGGTCATCTGTCCCGCAGGAAGGACCCCTGACGGGACTGTCCGACTCACAGAAATCACCCCTGGCGAGACCGCCTGAAGAACTCCAGGGGTGACAGAGGGATTGACAGGAAGGACACCGGACGCAACAGGTCTATTTACCGAGAGAACTCCAGGCCCGACTGGTCTGCTTATGGGCCCAACAGGCTGGCTGAGGGGCAAAACCCCCGGGCGGATGGTCTGCTTTATGGGGAGGACGCCGGTTCCGACCGACTTATTTACAGGTCCCACTGGCTGACTCAAGGGCAACGCAGGAGGGTTTGCTGCCTGATTAAGTGGAACTCCATGAGAGAGAAAGACAGGCTGAGGTGTTGAGGGCGGCAGAGTGAGGTTGCTCTGGCCCACTGGCAGAGGACTGGAGACCAGAGTCACATGAGACTGGGCAACGGCAGGCGGGGAGTGGGTGAGGCTTCCAGAAGCGCCCGAGGCCCCAGTCACCGGGGGGGGCGCACCCTGAACTGGCTGTACCACAGTTTGGCTCTGACTGTTCTGTGGCAAGGCCAGGTGGAAGCAAGGAGATGTGGCTGGGATGCCCGGAGCACTGCTGTTGGGTGGTACAGCCACACGTGCAGCTGGTTTTGGAGCAATATGCATTTGCTTCAAAAGTCCAGTCTTCTTAATATGTTCTGAGATCACAGACCTAAGCTTATTCTCCAAATCCCTGTGTATATCCGACGTCAAGATGTGGTACATTAAAGCATCCTGGCTGCTGGCGTTGGCGCTGCACTTTTTACAGTAATACCTGTCGGATGGGGGCATCTTCTCTGTAGAACGGGGGTCGTCAGCTCTTGGTTGCTCACCCATCTCCTCAGTTCTCAGGCCAAAGTAGGAATTAATTAAGTAGTGAAAATGGGCTACCAGCACATGCTTCTTCATGCTGTAGTACAGAGTGTTTGAAAAGTTACATTTTAAACATGTAAAACTTATCACATCACTCCTAGATGATTTAGTTTCACCTAAAATATTCACAGTGTGGTTCTGGGCTTTCCGAGCAGGTGCATGAAACATTCTGAAGTGCCTTCCCACAACTCTGGGTTGAGAGGAAAACACACAGTTTGGACAAGGGATCACCAGCTCTTGGTCAATTTCATCTTCATGGTAACGATGTAAATGATTTTTGAATGAAGTAAGCACTTTTGTGGAGTATTTACAGAGGCTACAACAGTATGGTTTTGTTCGATATCTCTGTTAAAAGAAAAGAAAGTCAAGCATAGTTTAATAAAACTATCAGATGCTACACCTTCTACAGTTGACAAGTATATGATTCTTTTTCTTCTAACTGGCTAGATCTAGTGCTGTGTTGTAAGGGGAAAGTACCCACAGATAACGTGTAAGTAACACTAGAGACCCTAATTCAAATTTTCACATGTCACAAAACAGTATTCTTTTCAATTTCTTTCCTTCTCAAACATTTAAAAATGTAACAACTATTCTCAGCATGTAGGCCATACAAACACAGTTTGGCCCCAAAATCACAGTTAGCTGAACCCTGTTTCCAAGCCAGCCATTAAACCACAAATCTCATTACTTAGTCCTATACTTTGAATTGATGCAGTCCTAACTGCATTAATTAAAATAAACTCAATTTTCTGCACGAAAAAGTTATTGTCTCCCCTTCTCATCCCACTTCTCTTAGTTCCAATGCTGTTTTTACTCCAAATTCTAAAACTTCTGGAATTTATCTAATATAACCAAACTTGCAAATTGTTAACCCCATCATCACTGTCTTCCATTTCCCAGATTCCTGGAGAAGGCAGGAGACACACAGACAGCGCATGGCACAAGCAAGTAGCCAATAAACCATGCGACAAGCACTGAAGAAAGAGGGGCTGTGCCTAACTCACTGTGAATAATCCTGAGGTAAGTTCAGGCCACAGACTGTAACTCTGACAGTACGGTATTTCTTTGTAAGGCAAATACGGGAAATTCAACAAGCTTGGGGCACAAGAACAGACATTTGTACAGCAGCTGGCCAACTGAGGAGCACAGTCTGTTCTAGCATCCAGGAAACCTTGCTGGTCTGACAACCTGGAGCAGTATGACAGCCTCCGGACCCCAGAGCTGGTGCCCCAGGAAACACGGGCCCTAGTTTCACAAAGGAGGGAGGTTAAGGTGCGGACAGGTTAAACACTGGGGCAGAGGCCTTCCCGTTCTGCAACCCTTTTTCCAGCTACTGTAGTGGCCACAGGCCACCCCGCTCCTTCCCAGATCTGTGCTCTCGTGACCGCTCTCTCTCATACACACATACACATACTCCCCTCCAGTGGGTTTTGTCACCTTCTCTCCTAGTCATGCAGTTTTCCTCTTGGGTCACTGGTCAGAGAAATCACCCAAACTCATTCAACAACATGTTACTACTGCCTTCCCAGCAATTAGAAATCCCGGGTTCTGGCACTTCAAGGAGGATCTATAATAAACCTAGGGCAACAGCCAACCACAGATCACAAAGTAAAAAAACATTTTTCACTAACTCTGACACACTCTTCCCCCCATATTTTAATATCTCTGAAATCTGAAAACACCTTACAACTGACAGTTCAATGCTGCAACACAGCTTAAGTGTGAAGTATTACTTTAGTTTCATTAGTGGTTCATTTTAAAATGGTGCATCTTATACTCCACAAAATGCTGTACTGAAAAACCAGATACTTAACGAAAATTACACCCAATTAAAGAGTCAATAGCACTTACTAACAACTTGTTACTATCTGTTAGTATTGAACAGATCTTTGGGCTAAGAAAAGATTTCTTAAATATGACACCATAAGTATGATCCATAATAGAAAACAATGATAAACAGGACTTCATCAAAGTAAGAAATCTGCTCTTTGAAAGACACTGTTTAAAAGATAAAAAGACAAACCACAGGCTAGGAGACAATATTTGCAAACCACATATCTAATAAAGGACTTGTGTCCAGAATCATTTTTGTGGACATGTTAAAGTCTCAGTAAGAAAACATATAACCCAATTTTTAGAAAACTGGCAAAACATTTTAAGCATCAAATGCTTTAAAGTAAAGAGGGTATCCAGATGCCAAACACACGAAAAGATGCTCAACATCATCAGTCACTAGGGAAATGCAAACTAACACCAGAGCAGATACCACTACAAACCTATTAAAATGGAAAATAAATAGTAAGTCCATAAGCACAAAATCCCTGACAAAATGTTCAGAGAAAAACTTGTATGTGAAAGTTCTAGGACAGTGACCAATCAGAAACAATTTGAGCGTGAGACCTTGGTTCACTGTAACAGAGTTAGAAAAAATAACCAAGGAGAGAAGCAGAAAAGAAGGGGAGTCAGGTGTTCTGGGTGCTGGTGGAAATCCTGTCCCTGTGATAGTCCCTGTCTCTCTGTCAGCCTAAGGCCTCGTCCTCAGGTCCCACAACAGCTGGGCTCCATCACCTGATATAACCTGAGCGTCTCAGTCCCAAACCCAAAAGTCCAACACATCTCACTTCTGTGCAGCATGAGCCACATAATCCAGCAGGGTCACACTTTTCTGCTATGGTGCCCGAAACTGTCTCTGTTCACATATCCTATTACCCAGAGACAAATTAAAGCAAGAAGCTACCTACGGCACAGAGAGGGGCAAGGTACTACAACGAGCAGACAACACAGCCTCCACCATGCCAGGCAACAGTGGTTTATTGGTTTTTTTTCTCAATATGGTATCTACTTAACAAATTCAATCTCCACTCTTTCATATTGTTATTTAACTTTTTATGCTAGGCCCTATTCACCCGAACAAAAACATAAACTCCCTGAGGAAAAGAACCCTAACTTTCACCTCTTTGTATCAAGCACTCAAAGTTTTACCTAGTTTGTAACAGGAATTCAAAATATGTTTATTGATGAAAAGCATAAATTATAAATTATATTGCATGTTATGTTACAGAATCTTTTAAGAATTTGGATGAGAAAAATCAGGGAGGCCCAAGAAAATATTCACAAAGCCAAGATCTTCAAAACAAGGCATATTTGAATAGCTATGAGCTGTTCTGAGCAGAATAACCAAATCAAAGCAGTTTCAAGGAACCCTGTATCTGTGGGTAGAGAGGGGAGTTTCGGGTTAAGGAGGATAAGAGACACAAAACAGGGCAGAAAGCAGGACTCAGGAGGACAAGGTGACAACGGAAATTTTTTTAAGTAAAATTCTGACGGAGAAATGACTCACTGGCTACAGGAATTTGTTGTTAAAGCCAGAATTCCCAAGGTCAACACGGTCTGGCCAAATGGGGTGGGGGAGCGGTGAGGGGAGGCAGTGACATCATATCTGGGACGCACGATCTGGCCAAATGGGGGTGGGGAGCGGTGAGGGGAGGCAGTGACGTCATATCTGGGACGTGCTGGTTTGACGCTGATGAAGGTGCTATAGTCCAGTGGCTGGGGGGCAGGAAGGGTGTTCCAGAAGAAAACACTTTAAGAAGGAGAATTCAGCGGTATGTCACATATTTTAGCTCGAATCTGCCTAAGTGTGAGGCTTCAAATTATTATAAACTGTGTTCCTCGATTCAAACTCCATATTCTTATTTTAATTTTTGAAACCAGGATGTACCTTCGTTACATATAAAGTCATGACATTTCTTTTTACTGAGAATAGTTATATAAATCAGAAGCCCTTCTTACATCAGAGACAAATAATAATCAAGGACAAATAATAGTTTCACTACATCACCTTACCAACTTGATAGGCGGAAAACTCTCAAAGCATCAATAATCCTATATCACAAAACGTTTAACTTTGTTTTTCTTTCTACTTCCCTGAATATTTACACTACACCTCCTCCTCCTCCCATTCATTCATCTGCAACCCCAAAACATATGATGTTCCTCAGAACTAAATTGACACTTACCCCCAAGTTCTTAGGAAACATGAAAATCAAAAATGAAAATACATACCACTTTCTTTCCAGAAGGTTCCCAGAGAGAAATATCTCCCCATGATGTGTTATAAAAGTACTTCTCTCCTGGATCAAAGCCTTTAAGGTCCTTTTAAAAAGGGAGAAAAAGAGAGATTATTACATAATTTCAGAAGATAAAGAAATATTTAATTAGAACCTGATGGGATTACTTGGCACCTAAGAAATCTACTTGGGAAGAGTGAAATGAAAATGCAGCCCAGGGCAAGTTGTGACAGAGTTCCCATCAAGTTGGAGACCTGGGGAAAATGTTGAAATAATCCAAGTTAATATTACAGTTTTTGTACCTCAGCAGCGGCCTTTTAATTTACACCAAGTACTTACTGAGTTTACACTTGAATAATAAATGAATATGTCTTCCGAGTTTTTACAGTGTCTTAAATTCAATGCACATTTTTTTCTTCCTTTCCCATCCTTTCTTGATTGTAGTTCATTAAACCATCCTATTACAGAGCTGATTTCCTTCCTGGCCGTACTTGTTAGGGTGCTGGATTTTTTTCCATGTATTTAGTCTTCCGTAAATTCAAAAATATATATATATATTTTTTTAAGTTACAGTTTTATAAGAAATAAACAGATGAGATTTCCACAAGTAAGTTTTGAAAGACAGAAACTGCATGAGCAGACACTGTCTTCCATCAGCGCGAGCACCACGGAGAAGAGTGTCAGGGTGGGGAGTGACGTAGGGGCTCAAGTGTGTGGCTAACAACACCACAGGGACGGCAAGACGGAAAGGGACGTGACTCTGAGACACTAAAGCCAGATGCAGCAGGGTTCAGACTGAATTCCGCTTCAAAGAGACAGAGTGTGAAAAATATCTGGGGGCAACTGGAGAAATCTGAATATGGACTGGGTATTAGATAGGATGAACATTTGATGACACAGAAAGATGAAGGTAACTGAAAAAGCATGCAATAAGGAAGAGTGACCGCTATGAGCTCACTGTGGTAAATACTACACGCATTTATATGTTTACACACACAGAGAAAGCTAAATCTCTGAACGGTAGGTACGTGGCATTTAATATTTCTATTTTCTAAAGAAATGATAACCTGTACTTTCTAACTTTCACAGTATATATTACTGGGTTTTTTTAATAATTAAAGACTATTTTAATATAAAATAAAGAATTAGTTAAGCCAGAGAATGACAATTAATATCACATCTGCCTTGGACTATACCTAGGCTAATACATTGCTACCAGGTCAATTCAGAACTAGAGAAAAGTGCAAATTATTACAAGGATTTAAATTGGGTATGGGGCTTCCCTGGTGGCGCAGTGGTTGAGAGTCCGCCTGCCGATGCAGGGGACACGGGTTCGTGCCCCGGTCCGGGAAGATCCCACATGCCGCGGAGCGGCTGGGCCCGTGAGCCATGGCCGCTGGGCCTGCGCGTCCGGAGCCTGTGCTCCTCAACGGGAAAGGCCACAACGGTGAGAAGCCCGCGTACCGCAAAAAAAAATAAAATAAAAAAAAACTGGATAGAACACTGCTTTTATTGTGAGGTTTGTAACATATATAGAGGTAAAATATATGACAACAATAGCACAAAGGCTGGAAGGGGAAATGAAAGCATGCTGCTGTATACTATATGTGAAGCAGTATTATATGAGGAAGGTACCCACAAAGTATAGCTAATAAGCCAGAAATGGAGATAATATGTAATCATAAAAATATTCATCCAAACGAAAGCAGAAAAAGAATAAAAAGAACAAAGAACAGATAAGATAGGTAAAAACAAACAGTGAGATGGGAGATTTAAACCCAATCATGTCAACAATCACATTAAATAACAGGGGCTGGTAAACTGTTTCTGTAAAGAGTCAGATGATAAATATTTAAGGCTTTGACAGCCATGCAGTCTCTGTTTGATACAACTACTCAATCCCACCATTGTGCACAAAAGCAGCCATAGACAATATGTAAACACTAATAAGCATGGCTGTATTCCAAGAAAGTTTATTTACAAAACGGGCAGCAAGCCAGATTTGGCCCATGGGCCATAGTTTGCCTACCTCTGGTCTAAACACTCAAATAAGAGGTAGAGAATGTCATATTGGGTTAAAAACCACGATCCAATTATATGCTGTCTACGAAAGTCTCACTTCAAATACAAAAACAGCAAATTTATCAATGCCTGCAACTTTCTTTGAAATGCATCAAACAATAAGATAAAATGATGAGTGTAGATACATATTCATGTTAATTTTGCAGACTTTACGTGGTAGGTACATGGGTTTTCACAGTACAAGCCTTTCAGTATCTCTGTAGGCTTAAATTTTTCATAAGAAAATACTGGAAAAGGAAGAGGGAAGCAGTAATGTTCTATGACAGGCGATGAGAAGGGTTTAAAGGAAAGAGTGCTTTCCATTGTCAGATGCAGGAAAAAAAAGAGCTAGTAAGAAAAAAACCACAATCATTAGGAAATAAATGGATTAAGAATATTTCAATATATTTTTGTACATGAGATGTAGAAGCATAGGTTAACACATTTTTAAAAATCTGTTTGTACATATATAGGTCTCAGAAGATTGACATGGGGTGGGTTCAGTGCACTCTTTTTGTTTAAGCTTCCCTAATTTAGATGCAGCAACCCCAAATTTGTAAACATTGGTTGAAATGTTCTCATCTAATCTGTAACTTGATGCAAAGAAGTGCACTAGTTGCCTCAGAAATGGCAGCTCTGAGCAGAAAGCACAGAAAGGAACGTGGTGCAGTGCAGTGAGAAGCAAGAGCTAGAGTAGTCAAGCTTTTGCACCAAAGGCAAGACTGGGAGGAAAAAAAGGCTTACAAGGTAATAACCCACAAGGTGACAAAAAGGCGAAAATGATCATGGATCCAAACTTCTACTAGACAGTCAACATTAATTCCTTCTATCTCTAACTCACTCAATAAATCTGATAGATACTTTGACACTCTAACCTAGGGACCTTCTTTTTTTAATCCCCTTTTTCCCTACCGCTTCTTCAAAGCTTTCTGGCCTCCATGTGACAGTATTTGTATCTCTGATAGCTGTTAATTGAGAAAACAGAGGATGACAAAAGCTGATAGGAAGAGTAATACTTTTAAATAAATTTGGATAATATTAATCACCTCAGTATCTATGAACATTTGATATATAACAGTAATTTAATGGGAGAGATTACTTTCAATTCTCAGACAATGCTTCATTTGAATTTGCAGCCACCAGAGAAATTGTAGTACTCCCTAATAACTTCATGATTCCTCAAGGGTCCACATCATACATTAGAAATCTCTCCTCTAAGCAACACACACATCATACACAGAAAGAACATCCAATGTCTCTTCCACTTTCCCACTGATTACATGTGTTTTTTTGTTTTTTTTAATCAAGCAACCCAGTACTAGTTTCCTCTACACTTTAATGAGATTCAAGGGATGGGCCTGCCTAACGAGGCTGACCAAGCAATGAAAAGGATGGTCAGGACCGATCCCTGATGTGGGTCCAGCACACTCAAGACATGCCACATACTCTCCTAGCGCGAGTTCTGAAAAAAAACTTCTTTTAGGGTTTTACATGGGGAAACCTGAGTAAAATAATGAAGGTAATCGAAAACACACTAAGGGCAAGTGCAGAAGAAACTAACACACCATTGTAAAGCAATTATACTCCAATAAAGATGTTAAAAAAAAAAAAAGAACAGAGTTGGAGAGCTCACACTTCCCAATTTCAAAACTTATCACAAAACTAGGGTAATCAAAAGTGTAATACTAACATAAGGATAGACATAAAGATTAATGGACTAGAATTGAGAGTTCAGAAATAAATCCATGCACCTATGGCCAAATCATTTTCTACAAGGCCGCCAAGTCCATTCAATGTGGGAAAAATTAGTCAAATAAATGGCACTGGGACAACTGGATTTCCACATGCAAAAGAATAAAGTTAGACCCCTATATCACACCATATACAAAATTAATTCAAAATGGATCAAAACCTAAACAAAAAGAACTACAACCATAAAACTCTTAGAAAACAACAAAGGAGAAAATCTTCTTGGCTTGAATTTGGCAATGGATTCTTAGATACTACATAGAAAGCATTGCAAACACAAAAATAAATTGGACCGGGCTTCCCTGGTGGCGCAGTGGCTGAGAGTCCGCCTGCCGATGCAGGGGACACAGGTTCGTGCCCCGGTCAGGGAAGATCCCACATGCCGCGGAGCGGCTGGGCCCATGAGCCATGGTCGCCTGAGCCTGCACGTCCGGGGCCTGTGCTCTGCAACGGGAGAGGCCACAACAGTGAGAGGCCCAGGTACCGCAAAAAAAAATAAATAAATAAACAAATAAATTGGGCCTCATCAAAATTTAAAACTTTTGTGCATCAAGATATTATCAAGAAAGTAAAAATGGGAGGAAATATCTACAAAACATATCTAATAACGGTTTAATATCCAGAATACATAAAAAACTACAACTCAACAACAAAAAGACAAACAATCCAATTTAAAAATGGGCAAAAAAGTACAATAGGCACATGAAAAGATGCTCAACATCATTAGTGGCCACAATGGTGAGGGAGGGAGAGAAAGAGGGAGAGACTGAAAGAGAGAACAAATGTTAGCAAGGCTGTGGGTAAACTGGACCCCTCATGCATGGCTGGTGGCAACTGAAAAAGGTGCAGCCACTGTGGAAACAGTTAGGTGGTTCCTCAAAAAGCTAAACAATTATTACATGACCCAGCATTTCTCTGAGGTATATACCCTAAAACTGAAACAGGGACTCAAACAGATACCTGTGACGCAAAGTTCACCACAGCATTATTCACAACTGCCAAAAGATGGAATCAACCTGTGTGTATCAACAGATGAACTGATAAAATGTGGTATATGTCTACGTAATGGAATATTACTTAGCCATAAAAAGGAGTTAAGATTTTGACACATGCCACATTGAAAACATTAAGCTAGTGAAATAAACCAGTCACAAAAGGACCGATACTGCATGACTCCACTCACATGAAATATTTTTAATAGGCAAATCTATAGAGACATAAAGTAGATTAGAGGTTATCAGAGGCTGGGGTGGGACATGGGGAGTTACTACTTCAGGGTTACTGAGTTTGTTTGAGATGATGAAAATCTAGTTGCAAAACAGTGTTAATATCATTAATGCTACTGAACTATACACTTAAAAATAGCTAAAATGCAGAATTCCTTGGTGGTCCAGTGGTTAAGACTTGGCGCTTTCACTGCCGGGGCCCAGGTTCAATCCCTGGTCAGGGAACTAACATCCCACAAGCCGTGCAGCGTGGCCCAAAAAAAAGGCTAAAATGGCAAATTTTATGTTATATATATCTTACCATAATAAAAAAATTCTATAAATACACTTGGAGGATTTAAGAGAAAAAAGAGGTTAAAATATTTCATTACTTATTTTATACTGATTACATACTGAAATAATATTTTCAACATGAGGTTAAATAACTAAATTTTTTTTTAACTAAATTAAAAAAATAAAGAACTGGGAAAGTTTTGAAAACGACCGATGCAGTTGCACAGAGCCCTGTGCTCAGACAGGCCAGTGCTGGGGTGTAATCCCTGTTGTCAGCATTTTGAAAGTGTTAATAATTTCACCTTTGAATTTATTTTATAAAGTGAAGTCTGATAGGACCGTGGAGCATGTGTCAGGGGCCTGAAGCGTCAGCTCACGCGTGATCCTACCTCCACTGTCCTGGGACAGATTCTGTCCCTGCCCTCAGTCTCCACAACCCTCCAAACTCCCCTCACCCTGCAACCACTCCTAGACTCTTGTCCACCACCTGGGGCAACAACCAAGTTGTCAAGAGGTCCATATTCCCCAGTCGCCCTGGTGGGAGCCAGGCAGACCTGGGGAGAGGAGGAGGAAGGTGGTAACCAGCCCAACCCTGGACTGGCAGCACCAAGGTGTTTGGTAGATAACTTGGGGCCTTGAGCCCACCCTGGATCCAGGCAACAGAAGCATCCTGGCACAGAAGTTGCAATCTCTTGGGAGTCACCCATCTGCTGTGGGTTGGGACAGTACGCCTGTGGGGCCTGTCCATGGCCCTGCATTATCGTTTTGCACAGTGTCCTCCAAATTATGTAGGTAGCCTTTAATTTAACTGATCAAATGTTAACTTTTTTTTGAGTATCTTGATCTAATTTATTTTATTTTATTTTATTTTGCGGTACGCGGGCCTCTCACTGCTGTGGCCTCTCCCGTTGCGGAGCACAGGCTCCAGACGTGCAGGCTCAGCGGCCACGGCTTACGGGCCCAGCCGCTCTGCGGCATGTGGGATCCTTCCGGACCGGGGCACGAACCCGCGTCCCCTGCATCAGCTGGCGGACTCTCAACCACTGCGCCACCAGGGAAGCCCTATTTTATTTTTTAAATTTTTATTTTATTTATTTTTGGCTGCATTGGGTCTTCATTGCTGCACGTGGGCTTTCTCTAGTTGCAGTGAGCAGGGGCTACTCTTCGTTGTGGTGGGCAGGCTTCTCATTGCGGTGGCTTCTCTTGTTGTGGAGCATGGGATCTAGGCGTGCGGGCTTGTGGCATGAGGGCTCAGTTAGTTGTGGTTCACGGGCTCTAGAGCGCAGGCTCAGGAGTTGTGGCACATAAGTTAAGTTGCTCTGCGGCATGTGGGATCTTCCTGGACCAGGGATCGAACCCATGTCCCCTGCTTTGGCAGGCGGATTCTTAACCACTGGGCCACCAGGGAAGCCCCAAATGTTAACTTTTTAAAAAACTCCTCAAGATACTCTAAGGAGTAGCAGGGTTTAGATCTATTTTTAGAAAAGGAGATAAGGTTCTTGGAAGAGCTTATTTCCCCTAAGATTCACTTTTCTCAGCCAGGCTTTTGACAAGAACTGTACAGCCTACGATTTGAGGGCCTAACTCTTAGGATAAGTGGAGTCATATATACCTTGGAAATCAGAGAAGGCAGAGTGATTTCTCACTACGAAATCTGAAATGCTGGCTAAGGAAACGGAAAGGACCACATGGACAGGTGTCCCCAGGGCTGACTCTCTGTAAGCACCCACAGACTTCAGATAAATTCCCTCTTGCTTAACTTAACTTGGTCAGTACTGGTTTTCGTTGCTTGAGACCAAGAGACTCTAAATAATACAATGGATTAAGAATAAATGCATTTGACGTGGAAAGAAGTTCTTCATAGGAGATTCAGAGAAAAGTAAGAACAAAGCTACTAGTATAGTATTTTATAGTTAGATCATGTCCTGTTTCTAAAAATCTGGAAAGATATAACAGTGTTTACCATGGAGATTCTGGGGTAATGGTTTACAATTGAGTCATTTTTTTCCTCTAAGTTTGTGTATATTTTCTAATTTTTCTATAATGAACTTCTACATTGCTTGAATTTTCAAAAATTTTGCAAAATATAGGACCAACTACAAATTAATAAAACAAAAATTTTCCCCCAAAAGAAATAGTAAAATTTAACCTAATAGTTAATTAACAATTCTGGTACGCCATTCAAATCTCTTACTTTTCTCTTGTGAAGTATGTATGTTTCTGTGTCACTATAGTCTTGGAAAGAAAAAGTAAACAGTCCTGAACAAATTCAGATGAGTAAACAATTCTTAGGCTGACTGAGGAAGCAAGTTAGTGAGGAATGTCCAGTTTTACGCCATGTCAAAAACAAAGGACTCCAGGATGAAAAATTTTAGTTGTTTCTGGCATTTTACCTAAAAATAAAACTAATTCTGTAAAAATTCCATTTAAAAAGTAAATTCACATTAAAGGAGACTAAAGAGAGATGACAACCAAAGGCAATACCTGACCCTAAATTGGGTCCACCACTGACAGGGGGAAAAAATGCTATAAACGATTAGACAAAAATGTCATATCCATGTTAAATTTACCTAAGTTCATAACCATCCTGTGGCAATATAAGAGACTAATCTTATTCTTAGAAAACACACACTTTAAGTATTTAGGTAATAAGGGTCATGAGATAAGCAACCTACTTAAGTGGCTCAGGGAAAAATACTACACACACACAGCACAGGCAAGAGTGTGCAAATATTAAAGCAAATGGGAGAAAATGTTAACAACTGGTAAGTCTGGGTAAAGGGTAATGAGTGTTCCCTGTACTATTTTTATTCTTGTAACTATTCTGTAAGTTTGAATTATTATTTCTAAATAGAACAGTTTTTTAAAAAACTGAATTCACTTAGCCTAGTGTGATGGGGATTAATCAACTGGGTTGTGATTCTAAATTCCATGTTCCTGAAATATTCTTTCTAATTCCACTGGAGAATCCTACCCTATCTTTAAAAACATGGGGACTTCCCTGGCGGTCCAGTGGTTAAGACTCTGTGCTTCTATCGCAGGGGGCACAGGTTCTATCCCTGGCTGGGGAACTAATATCCCTCATGCCATGCGGCACGGCCAAAAATAAATAAATAAATACACAAATAAAAACAAACAAAAAACAGTTCAAATCTCATCTCCTCCATAAAGGCTGTTCTAGCCTCCTCAGCTAGAAGTGATCTGTCTGTTTCTCACTATGACTGTTTCAAGTTTGTCTCAGCTCCTGCTAGACTGTCAACCCCTTTCAAGGGTAAGTATCCTGACTAATTCTCTACATTCCTTGGAACGAGGACACCGAGGCCCAAAGAGTCACAGATGTGCCCAAGGCCACACCGCTAGCTGCTAGCCAGGACTAAAGTGAAAGCCACGCCTTCATCCCCCAAATATTCCAGAGAGTTTCAGTCTGTTACTGAAGGCACTGCTATACCTTCAGGGCACATTTTTTGAGCATCTACTGCGTGCCAGGCACCATTCCAAAAATTTTCTCATACATTATCATTTGAAATTTCCTCAGTCTATATATATTGTGCTCTTAGCTTGTTATTTTTATATTCTCTGCAAATATTACTTAAACTCACATACTTATCTATTATTAATGGACTATGTGTCCACTATCTACCTTCTCAAACCTGTCTCCAAAAGATTATCCTGCTTTCTTCCTCATGCATAAAATATGACTTACAGACAGAGCTGCAGGAACAATGACCGTGCTCTCACTTTAAGACTGTTCTTGAACAACAGCGTCTAAGAGCTTCCAATTCAGTATCTCCTCCAACCTTTTATTTCCAAATAAACTTTCAGGCACAGTCTGTTATTGAAAGTACTTCTCTACTTGGGTTTTACTTTCATTCATTCACTTGAAAAATATTTGTTAAAAAAAATATATATGTTAAGCATGTACAGGTAATAGAGTGGATAACAAAACAATGTGGTCCATGCCTTCTTACATTCGAGTGAGGGATACAGATAAACAAATAACATCAGGTATTGCAGGAGCTCTGAAGAAAGAACAGGTAAGATAACAAAGTGAAAAGGGCAGCATTTTAGGGGGAAGATCTCTCTGGGGTGGTAATGTTTGAAGATAACTATTTGAGGTCTACCTTTGAGAAATTTTACTTTAGAGCAAAAATCAATTCTGACCATTAATGAGAATCCTGGTTACGTATTGGTCTTTCAGCATCAGAACACCTGAACACCTTTTTATAAATAAAAGTCAATCTGGTTCAAAGTCTGAGATTTGAAAATTAAGAAACTGAACTCTTCCCAGGCCAGTAACACCTTGAATCGAATTCTTCACAAGTCTGAAAAATTCAAAGCAGACACGGTCCCTATTTCAATAGCTATGCTATGAATTAAACATGCATAGAATTATAAGTGGCTATAAAGCTACAAAGCAAGCTTTATTTAACAATTTTTATTTCTTTATGCCAGCCATATATTCTCCAGTTATAAGAAAAGATAAAATTATATGAGACCATAATTTATCAATAAAGTGTGTGACTGTGACCTGAATTTTTAAACTTTTGTAAGACTGAATGTATTAAATTCACAAATCAGAAAAAAACAAAAGAAAACAAACAACCCTATCATACAAGAATGCATCCCCATTTGACGATCACTCTAACAA
This sequence comes from Globicephala melas, assembly GCF_963455315.2. Classification (NCBI taxonomy): domain Eukaryota; kingdom Metazoa; phylum Chordata; class Mammalia; order Artiodactyla; family Delphinidae; genus Globicephala; species Globicephala melas. Next base: position 29,745,484 of record NC_083326.1, on the reverse strand, counting down.
AATTGAGTTAGTTTTCTTCTGATAAAATAATTTATGTAATTCAAGACACTCCCCTCAAAGATCAAAAACAAAAATATGTTGCAACTAATGACTATAAACAGTCCCTCCTAAAAGTAATGTTAAAAACTGGAAGAGGGCTTCCCTGGTGGCGCAGTGGTTAAGAATCCGCCTGCCAATGCAAGGGACACGGGTTCAATCCCTGGTCCGGGAAGATCCCACATGCCACGGAGCAACTAAGCCCGTGCGCCACAACTACTGAGCCTGCACTCTAGAGCCCATGTGCCGCAACTACTGAAGCCCACGTGCCTAGAGCCCGTGCTCTGCAACAAAAGAAGCCCCTGTTCACCACAACTAGAGAAAGCTGGCGTGCAGCAACAAAGACCCAACGCAGCCAAAAATAAATAAATAAAATAAATAAATTTGTAAAAAAAAAAAAAACTGGAAGAGCCTAAAGTAGCCCACTTTAAGTCAAAGACATGAATAAAAACGAATGCTATTCCCACGCCTCATTTCAAGAGTCGGCAATTTCCATCTTGAGGCATCTTACCCAGTCTCCAAAACCTCCCAGTTCAAATCTCACCACCCCCAGTATCTCCAATATTACTGTCTTCTCTTAATCTGTTACTTATGTCTTCTTACCTTCAGCAACTCCTTGCAGCTGTCAAGCCCAATATCCATAAGAATGCTTTTCACCTTTTTCCGTACCTTCCTGATGTTGTCAAGATTCTCCACGGGAATTTGAAACATTTTTGAAATTTTCCTTAAAAGGGAAGAAAACAAAACTGTAATAAGTACATATACACATACACACATAAAATTTTTTAAAACAGGGCTGGTAAAGCAGAGTAATTTTTACTCTGGGACAATCAGATTTCCACATACAAAAGAATGAAGTTGGACTCTTCCCTTATACCATATACAAAAATTAACTCCAAATGGATCATACATGCACATGGTGAAATTTTAAAACTCTCGGAAGAAAACATAGGCATAAATCTTCATGACCTTGGATTTGGCAATGGATTCTTAGATATGACACCAAAAAGCACTAGCAACAAGAGAAAAAATAGATAAGTTGGACTTCATCAAAATTAAAGACCTACCTGCTTTGAAGGAAACCATCAAAAAAGCAAAGAGAATCCACAAAATGGGAGAAAATATTTGTAAATCTTATTTCTGATAAGAAACTTATATCCAGAATACATAACAATAATTAAAAGGCAAATAAAAAACCCAACTTAAAAATAGGCTAAGGGGACTTCCCTGGTGGCGCAGTGGTTAACAATCTGCCTGCCAATGCAGGGGACATGGGTTCAATCCCTGGTCTGGGAAGATCCCATAAGCCGTGGAGCAACTAAGCCCGTGGGCCACAACTACTGAGCCCATGAGCCACAACTAAAGAGAAGCCCTGGTGCCTCAACGAAAGCTCCCACATGCCTCAACAAAGATCCTGTGTGAGGGAACATTATGCTATGTGAAAGGAGCCAGACACCAAGGACCACATATTATATGATTCAATGTATATGAAGTATCCAGAACAGACAAATCTATAGAGACAGAAAGGAGAATACTGGTTGCTTAAGGCTGAGGTGGACTGGAAGGTGATGGCTAAGGGGAACAGGGTTTCCTTTTGGAATAATGACAATATTCTAAAATCGACTGTGGTGATGTATGCACAACTCTGTGAACCTACTAAAAGCCACTTAGTAAGTACACTTTAAATAGGTGAACTGGGGACTTCCCTGGTGGTCCAGTGGTTAAGACTCCACGCTCCCAATGCCGGGAGCCTGGGTTCGACCCCTGGTCAGGGAACTAGATCCTGCATGCCGCAACTAAAGATCCCGTGTGCCTCAGTGAAGATCCCACGTGCCGCGACTAAGACCCGGCAGAGCCAAATAAATAAATAAGTAAATAATTTTCTTAAAAAAAGGTGAAGTGTATGGTATGTAAATTACATCTCCATAAAGCTGTTTTAAAATACCTGAAAAAGCATAAAATTAAAATAAATCCTGTGGTACTTGACCATGATAAGAGGTATAGCTGTGACCTCATTATTTTTAACACATACATAGATTAAAAATAAATACATTTGTTAATGTGTCTGTGTATATTGTATAGCTCTGTCCACTGCAAGAGCCTGGAAGCAGTTACACACCCCAGTAGCAGTGAGCACTCCTTGGGCCCAAATCTTACTTTTCTTTTCTTTTTTAATTTTATTTATTTATTTACTTATTTTTGGCTGCGTGGGGTCTTTGTTGCTGCGCCCAGGCTTTCTCTAGTTGCGGACAGAAGAGGCTAGTCTTCATTGCAGTATGGGGGCTTCTCATTGCGGCGACTTCTCTTGTTGCAGGGCATGGGCTCAGTAGTTGTGGCACACGGGCTCAGTTGTTGTGGCTCACAGGCTCTAGAACGCAGGCTCAGTAGTTGTGGCTCATGGGCTTAGTTGCTCCACAGCATGTGGGATCTTCCCAGACCAGGGCTCGAACCCGTGTCCCCTGCATTGGCAGGCAGATTCTTAACCACTGTGCCACCTGGGAAGTCCCTCAAATCTTACTTTCTAAATACCACTTTCCATTAAAAGGAAACAGGGCTCCTTGGAAAAAACGGCTGATTCTAGGGCTGGAGCACATAAAAGACAAGATGAGCCTAGAATGTCTTATGCCAGAAAATAACGAAGTTGCTCAAAGAATGGTGAGACATGTCAAAAGGACTCAAAAGAAGTCAAGCGCTTGAAGAAGTTCCCACAAGCCAAATGTGGGACAATGTGGGTACCAAATAAGTAATGACAATAACAGATTAATCTGTGGCACTGAATTTTCCAAAGATAGCGTAACAGGATCTCCCATCCCACATGCTTTCCTTAAAATATGTCCTTGACACTCCTCCCAAAAAGTAGGGGCATCTATGCTCCCACCCTTAGAACCTGGGCAGAACTTTCTGGCAACCTCAACCAATAAAGTGTGGCAGAAGTAATGCCATGTGAATTCCAAAGGTAGACCATAAAAATGCCACATGCTTTTGCCTGCCCTCTGGGTACCATTACTCTTGGAATCTAGACTCCTTATTGTAAGAAGTTCAACTAGCCCACATGGAGAGGCTCCGCATCAACTAGCAGACACAAGAGTGAAGATGCTCTAGAGCCTGCAGCTGTCCAGTCACCCTGAGCCTTTGAGTCTTTCCAGATGAGGCCCCAGACATTGTGGAATATAAACAAGCCAGCTTCCCTGCTCCCACCTGAACTCCTGACCCAAAGAATTACTGAGTTTTTTTAATAAAATGTTTCATTCTACAAAGTTTTGGGGTGGTTTGGTATTCAGAAATAGTAACCAAAATATAACCCACTAGAATGTAAACTTAAGTCCATGGTAACATAAACAATTTAATAAATTGAAAGTTTAGTGAGGAATGGGATATTTTACATGGTTTCCAAGCATCTCCCCACAAAATACTTGTTAATAACCGAAGGGGAAAGTGTAATTCACAGAAGTCTGGCAGACATTCAGTTAAGAGACACTGTACAAAATATCTAAACTGCAATCTTCAAAAGTGTCCAGATGATACAAGGGCGCACTATTCATAATAGCCAAAATGTGGAAACAACCCAAGTGTCCACCAAATGTTGACTGGATGAACAAAATACGGCATACCCATACCACAAAATAGTATCTGGCAATAAAAGTAACTAGGTACTGATGCACGCTACAACATGAATGAATCTCGAAAACATGACGCTAAGTGAAAGAAGCCAGACGCAAAAGTCCTCATACTGTCTGATTCCATTTACATGAAATGTTCAGAAAAGACAAATCTACAGAGATAGAAGGTAGATTAGCAGTCAGCTGCGGGTGGGAACGGGTAGTAACTGCACATGGATAGGTTTTTGGGGAGAGTGCTGGAAATGTTCTAATATTAGATTGCGCTGTTGGTTGCACAACTCTATAAATTTACTAAAAATCAACTAATTATACACTTAGAAAAAGATCATGGAAGGAAAAACTAAGAACTGTTCCAGATGGAGAGAGACTAAAGATAACTGAATTCAATGCGCAATTCTAACTAGATTCTTTACTATAAATGATGTTATTGGAACAACTGGCAAAATTTCAATGGAGTCTGAGGATTAGATGGTAATAAATTGATCTCCTGATTTTGATGGTTGTGTTCTGGATATATATGAGAATGTTCTTATTGTAGGAAACAGACAATATTGGGGGTAATGTGGCATCATTTTTGTCAACTTAGTTTCAAATGATTCAGGGGAAGAAGTTCTTTGTACTGTACTTGCAACTTTCTATAAATCCGAAACTATTTCAAAAAAAGTTTTAATGTGCAAGCTATAAAACAAAATCAGTTAAACTCGAGTTAAAGAAATGCCAGGTAAAAAAATGAATGCCAATTTTTTATTATCAAAACAGTAACTTAAAGATTGATAATGTCCACTGGTAGTGAGGATAAGTAGAAAAACTGTACTTTCTGCATGTTTACAGGACAACTGGCAGTACCTCCCAAGATCTTAAATAATTTCTGTAAGCCCGCAATTCCGCTTCTATACCCTCTTATAACCCCTCCTCCCTCAAGGATAAGCTTGGTGCCCCTCCGAGGAATTCCCAGAGTGGCCAGTTTATACTTATTTCATTGCACTCACCTCACTACGTTGTAATTATCTACTTCTACACCTATTTTCCCTATTGGACTGAACTTCTTCAGGGCAGGAATCATGTTTTCTTTGCACATCTGGGCCTATCACTGAGGTTCAAAATGGAAAGGCTATGGAGGGTTGGTGACTTGGAGTCCAAGACATTCCAAGTGAATAGATCAGCATCAGAAAATGACTGAGGTAAGGTAGTAAGAGTCTGAATATACTGGGCAAAAGGTAAGTAAAACCAAAAGGTGGACTGGAATAAAACGAGAGATGAGCGGGGCAGGGAGGGTTAACAGTGGGAGGAACTTTTCGTGGGTAATAAAGAAACATGAAGTGTTTGAGAAGCTGATTTGGAACAGACACGCTTTTCAGACAAGTTATCTATGTGAAAAGTATATCTCAGGCTCAGTAGAAAGTGAGCTTGAAGGATCATTTAGCATTTTAGAACTGGGAGATATAAAAATCAGAGGAAGTAAAGTTAAAAATAATAAAATTAGGGCTTCCCTGGTGGCGCAGTGGTTGAGAGTCCGCCTGCTGATGCAGGGGACACGGGTTCGTGCCCCGGTGCGGGAGGATCCCACATGCCGCAGAGCGGCTGGGCCCGTGAGCCATGGCCGCTGAGCTTGCGTGTCCGGAGCCTGTGCTCTGCAACGGGAGAGGCCACAGCAGTGAGAGGCCCGCGTACAGCCAAAAAAAAAAAAAAAAACTAATAATAAAATTATTAACAATAAAATTCACTGAATTGGGTTCTAGCCTTCAAAAGCATAATTTAACAGAGGAGCTGTCAAGAACCTCGTGGTGGCATTCCTAAGTATTAAGCACAAGGTCACTTTCAAGCCCAGACTGGCTTCCTCGGCCAGAGCATGCCTCAACAAAAATCCTTCTTTATGCTTTCCACTCACTTTATCAGACTTGCCGTTATTTCCTCCTTAAAGTCCCACTATCCTCTCTATCCTTTGGGGTTCTTCTTTCCCCAAAGCTGGTAAATAGAACTGTCCAAGGTTAAGACCACCATCCACATATATCCAAAACAAAAAAGCTGAATTTTTTGCTTGCAAAGAAATCTGGCCTTACAAAGCAAGTGCTGATCTTATCACAGTTTTGAGAAGCAAGGAGTACAGGGATTGGTGCACTCTCAGAAGCAGTTTAGGGATTGGCCAATTTTCACAGGATGGTTCCCAAGGCTGCTACCGACAGGCCGACCCTCAGGAGGAAGGCACTGAAAAGAGGCTTCCAGTGACTGGGCAAGTTTTAAAAGGCTCGGCAGTTACTTGTTCAAGGCTTGGGAGGAGGGCCAAGGAAGTTTGTCTTCTTCAATTTGGAGAATCAGAGCTTTTTATTCTCAACTGTAAGTGCCCCATTCCCTCATCATCGCGATTGTGGTTCCCCGCCCCCTTCCAAAACAAGTACACAGATCCATGCTTAATTAAAAAAAAAAGTTTCCCCTTTTCAGCAGTTTGCTGTTTTAGGGAAACCAAGTAAAGATAATAAAAAATAAAACGTAGGTAAATCACAGAAGTTTCATAACCTTAAAACAATTCTTTCAAAATCCTTGGTCTACTGTTGCCAATCACTTTGGGGAACAGAAGGTGACTTTTACCATTATTTCTCCATTCTAAGAGATGCAAGATTTCATAAAGAGGACCTAGTGGATTAATTAACTAGGAAAGAAGTTGTTCAGTGCTTCCATATCTATAGATCCTTTACTGATGCTGTTCTCTATATATTCTTAGTACTCGGTTAAACCTGTATCTTCACCATTAGAAAACAGCAGGCTAATGCAGCTGCACTAATCTATCCACCTCTGTTCATAGTAAATTACCTTTAATTTCACAGTGTGTGGTAGACACGGGATTACCAAAAACTGTGCTGATGTGCACAAGAAAATATTACTTCCCAAAGAGGCACTTAAAGGGTTTCTTTTGTTGCTTTTTAGTATCATGATTATTTAAGAATATTCCATTATTGAAAAAATACACTGCAAAAAAGAAAATCATTCAGGTAATATAATACTTTTTAAAGCCACAGAACTTTCTTTTCAGTTCAGTTCAGTTCTTTTCAGTTCAGTTTCTTTTCAGTTCTAAAAAGATTTCACTTCAGAAGCAACCCCACACAATCATCTCACGAGCAAAAGATTCTGGAGCTGCACTGCCTGAGCTCAAATCAGCTCCACATCTGACTAGCTGTGTGATCTTCGACAAGTCACTTAATCCTGGGGCCTCAGTTCCTTCTGCACAACCTACTCTGAGAAGCACTTTTGAGAAAAGAACAGTTTAACACAAGAAAAGCACTTAGAACTGTGAGTTGCCATTATCTAACTCCAAAAAATCTACATGAAATGTCCCAACTATTGGAATACAGGTTTGTTGTTTTTTTGTTTTTAAGTAACTTTGAAAACACATAATATTCAGGGATTTCCCTGGTGGCGCAGTGGATAAGAATCCGCCTGCCAATGCAGGGGACACGGGTTCGAGCCCTGGTCCGGGAAGATCCCACATGCCGCGGAGCAACTAAGCCTGTGCGCCACAACTACTGAAGCCCGGGAGACACAACTACTGAAGCCCGCACGCCTAGAGCCCGTGACCCACAACAAGAGAAGCCACTGCAAGAAGAAGCCCACGCACCGCAAGGAAGAGAAGCCCCGGCTCGCCGCAACTAGAGAAAGCCCGCGCGCAGCAACGAAGACCCAACGCAGCCATAAATTAATTAATTAATTTTAAAAAGAACACACACAGTATTTGTACAATGCATGAAAGCAAGATTCAAAGGTCTGGGTTCAAACACAGGAAGACCCCTTCTCAGACTTGTGGCCTTCAGCAAGTCATCATCTTTCAGTCAGTCTCCCCACTTGTTAAACACTGCCCTAACAGGTGTGTGACATCCAGAGTGGCGGCCACGGCAGAAAGCTGGGGCGTGACCCCTCAAAGAGACTTCAACCACAAATTCACCAAAAGCACATCGCAAACCTGGGTTCAAGTTAAAAAGGTGTCCCAGATCTCTGCAGCTAAAAATCTTTTAACAACTCCACCTTCACCTCCCGTCACCGACCTTCAATTCCTAACCCTAAATCCAGCTCTCACGTCCTCACCACTGCTCAGACGGACGGGTGAGCATCTCCGCCCCACCCTCCAGGCCAGCACCAGTTCCCTTCCTGCACACAGGTCTGTCACTTCCACGCCTAAAGACCACTGGCTCAACACAGCTGCATCTCCAACCGGAATATCAAAGTTCGTTCAGCTCTAAATAAGTCACGCACGCATTACTTCACTTCCAAAGATGAACACGCACTTCCCAGAAGCCGCACTTTTCACGCGGTCCTCTCCCCACAACCTTGACTCCCCGCCCCACCTATCTGGCGAGACCGGGGTACCCGCCGCTGTCTGCCGGCACTTGCCCATCTGCATTGTAAATCACCACACAGAAGAGTCCTTCAGGTCTCAAGAGGCTGCCATCACCCATTCCATTCAATCAGAACGAGTTTTAAGAGCATTCAGGTAAGCCTCCCATTCAAATTCAAAGAAAATACTTTAAATATTTAACTACTTATCATTTTGCAACTGTGTACAGGGTGAACTGGTGGCTACAGGTTTGGACGTTCCAAAGCCAAGTGAGAGGAGAAATTCTGCACCCAGACTGTACGTCAACGCAGGAAGCGACGACATATGAAAAGTTAAAACGTTCATGTCAACAACTGCATGTGGTCAATATTCACACCAAACGCTCAGGGGTGAAGGAACTGGGCTTTGCTACCGGCTGTTCTCTCCTCCCGAGACAGCCGCCACAGCGCAGGCCGGGTGAGCTCGCATCCGCTCGGCCCGCGTCCGCACTCGCTCCGGGCGGCTCCCCGGGTCCCCGTCCCGCCGCCCTCCGCACGCCCGGCCCTCCCCTGCCGCCGCCCAGTCCCCTTGTCCCCCTCACCCCGGTCCCGTCCCCCCGCCCCGCCCCCCGAACCCCCATCCCCGCCCCCTCCCCACCCCCGGCCCCCACGTGACGCGGAGGAACGACGGGCGCCCTTCTGGCGGCTACCCCGCGCCGGGAGAACGTCGCGGGATTCATGAGGCGGCCCCGGGCCGCGGGGTGTGGGCGGGATGGGGCGGGGCCGCCGCCGGGACTTCGCGGGCCGGGCCGGGCCGGGCCAGGGGCGTCGGCGCAGGCCAGGGTTACCTACCGCTGGGCGACCGCAGCGCCGCCGCGTCCCCCGCCGCTCTCGCCGCGCCCGCTGGGGCCCCGCGCCCGCCCGCCTCAGCCCCGCGCGGCGGGACCCCGGCTCGGCGCGCGCCCACCCCGCGCGACCCCGTCCCCTCCTCCCAGCTCGGCCAGAAAGAGAAAATGGCGCTCGATTGGCCTCCGGAAGTGACGCGCGCCCTCATTTGCATGCCGGAGCAGCCAGCCAATGGGGGAAGAGTGTGCATGGGACCCCTGGGCACTGCCCCACAGGCCCCTAGGGGCCCCTGTCTTAAGCTGGACTGGAGACTCAGCAGTGGGAATGGGGGTCTGTATTGAAGCTCCCTCCCCTGACCCCCCCCCCTCCTGCCACAGTGGACTGGCCTGCCAGCCTCTCACCAGCATCTGTGCAAACTCTCGTGAGAGTTTGAGAGGGTGATGATGTCATTTGAGGGGGTGGGGCGAGTGTGTCGTGCCACGTGACCAATCACGTGGCTTCACCAAAGCTTTGATTTCATTTGCATGGGGTGGGGTGGAGCTAGTGGCAGCAGCAGGAATGGGTGGCCCCGCCCACATCTCAGAGCCAATGGGAAACCAGATGTGAGGAGAAGCCTGCCCTGCCATTGGAGGATAGAACTTGGACTATCAGAACTTTGACAAGTATGCCCTTGATTGACACATCTTGGTGAACTGACTGGATAGGGTCTCCTGACTTTGTAATTATTTTCTGAGAAAATTAATGTCACACCTTTTCTTGAGAATTCTGATTTTTAAGTTAGAGCTACTACATGTTGTGTAGGAGAAAAGTTAATTGCATACATGTGTTAAATCTCTTAAACGGCCTAGAAGTTCACTGATGCCCAACTCTTTAAAAAATTGTGAGGCAATAATTATTTTTCAAAATGAATGAAATCATGGAGTAGGAGGCTTTCAAAATGCCTTTGGGTCTTCCTTCGTGGAGTCAAGCGCCCAAGGGGGAAGAAAAGGGCCACATCGCCCTCAGAGAACTTGCAGTTTAACGAGAGGCCTGGTGTGTCTGCACACAGCTACTTTAATTTATCGCTCCTCAATAACTATTCCAGACCTTTCTCACTTCATTGAAGCTGCCGGAATAATCCTCAGCTTCCTTTTCAGCAGAAGACCAAGTCTCCTCCTTCTTCCAGAACACCAAGACCATCAGACCTGGTCTCCCTGGAACCCGCTCCTGGCCCCACGCACACGCCTGTTTCCTGAGCAACCGTCCTGATCAGAGGCTGCGTCTGCTCACACCCATGGCCAGCACCTTCACCCCTGGCCTGTTTGCCCTGCCCAGCACCTCATTGTCCAGCCCTCCCTCTCCCATAATTCCAGCTTCTCTCTTTCTACTGGTAACTTCTGTTCAGTTTAGCCCAGTGACTAAAAACATGACAGGCACTAAATAAATGTCTGAGTTAATTTAAAAATTGTGTTGAGGGCTTCCCTGGTGGCGCAGTGGTTAAGAATCCGCCTGCCAATGCAGGGGACACGGGTTTGAGCCCTGGTCCGTGAAGATCCCACATGCCGCGGGATCCCACATCCCACATGCAACTGAGCCCGTGCGCCACAACTACCCAGCCTGTGCTCTAGAGCCCGCGAGCCACAACTGCTGAAGCCCACGCACCTAGAGCCCGTGCTCCGCAACAAGAGAAGCCACAGCAATGAGAAGCCCACTCACTGCAAAGAAGAGTAGCCCCCGCTCGCCACAACTAGAGAAAAGCCCGTGTGCAGCAACGAAGACCCAACGCAGCCAAAAATAAATACATACATACATAAAATTTATTTTTAAAAATTGTGTTGAATGCTGGGCTGATGTTACTTAGCCACAATTTGCTTTTTTCCTACAGGAATACAGGCCATAATTGAAGGAGAATTTGCTCTTTATAGTTATTTATGAATCATGATTTAATTTGATAATAAATCACAGCAGTAAATGGGTATGACGTCCCTAGATATCCTTCTTCAAGTAATTATGGGTGTGATGAAAAGTTAAAGCCTTCCAGTCACCCTTGATCTAGACCACGGCGCTCCAGTATGGAGGAATTGTGTCACATTTCTCCCGATGCCTCAGCTGCTTCCACTCCTCACCCTGTGCTCTCTTGTCCCCACCCTCTGCACTCTGTAGATATCCCTTGGCTACCAGTGACCTCCCGACTGTTACACCCATGAACAGATTTTAGCCTCATCTTTTATTTGTAACCTCCTCCCTGTCCTGAAACACTTCCTTCCCAAACATGACCTTTAATCTTCTCCACCCTCTTTGATCGGTCCTTACACCTTTACCAGCTTCCCTTTCTCAGCCCATCCTTGAATGTTTGTCCCAGAATTCTTCCCACTTTTGTTCATATTCATCACCACGTCCTATGTGCCAGGCACTGTTCCAGGTATTGGAAACCCCATCCCTTTCAGTTATCACTCTCCATACTCTCCCTTGTTAGTCTCAACTGCAGATTCAAACTTCATTATTTCGATTCCAGTAATGAAGTGTATCCACCTCTTCCCTAAGTTTCAGCTTTGTTTTCTGGCTGCCAACTTGGCAGCTCCACTTGGGTGCCCCAGGTGTTCAAGGCTGAGCCCATCATCCCTCAACAGCCCCTCTAACTGTAAGCAGCGTGCTTACCACCCTTCATCTTTCCCATCTCCAGTTTTCTAATTTTACATCCTAATGCTCCTCAAATCTGTTCCCCCACCTACAGCCCTCTTGCCATGTGTGCATCTCCTGACAGGAACACCTGCACAGTCAGGCACCGACCTGACCTCCAGCTTTGGTGTCTCAGGGATGCTCTGCAGTCAGCTAGGTAGAGACGCAGCAAAAAGCGAATCTGACCCTGCCGTTTCCATTCTTACCTTCAGCCATTCCACCTCCCCCCACCACCAAGGAGCAAGCCCAGCTGGCCAGCTTGGAACACAAGCTCCCCAGAGCTGACCAGTCCAGCCCATCTCCCGCTGCTGCAAACACTATACAGGGTTTGTTCATGGAATTCCTTCCTTCCCTACTACCTGACCTGATCTCTATCCCATTGCCATTCGAGGCTGAGTTCTGGTGGCTTCTCTTCCAGGAAGATCTCCCTGACCAACACCACCGCACAAATACACATGGCGAAATGTGGTGGGTTCTTCTTGACACGCCCAGAGAAGTCTGTGTGTATCTATCACTTCACTCACCATGCTGTTTGATCATCACCTGCTGACGTGTCTGTCTCTCCCAGCGAGTGCTGTACCAAGAGGAGCCATGTCTTCTGATCATCACTGTATCCCTGATGCCTAGGTTACTTTAATAAAATTTATATTCATAAATATTTTAATAAATATCACAAGGTTTTAATAAATGTTGAATTTTCTCCCAACATCTTATGCAAAACTTTGAACATACTGAAAAGTTGAAATAAATGCACAGTGAACACCATCACCTAGATCCTTTTTTTAACAATTATTTTTAAGAGTATCCAGTATTCTTTTCTGTTTTTAATTAATTTATTTATTTTTTGCCTGTATTGGGTCTTCGTTGCTGCACGTGGGCTTTCTCTAATTGCGGCGAGCGGGGGCTACTCTTTGTTGCAGCGCGCGGGCTTCTCATCGCGGTGGCTTCTCTTGTTGCGGAGCACGGGCTCTAGGTGCGCAGGCTTCAGTAGTTGTGGCACACAGGCTCATTAGTTGTCGCTCAATGGGCTTCAGAGCTTGGGCTCAGAGCTTGAGCTGTGTCACACGGGCTTAGTTGCTCTGCGGCATGTGGGATCTTCCCGGACCAGGGCTCGAACCCGTGTCCCCTGCATTGGCAGGCGGATTCTTATCCACTGCGCCATCAGGGAAGCCCATCACCACCTGGATCTTATAATGAACAATTTTACTCTATTTGCTTTATCACCCAGCTATCTAACTATTCATCTCTTTCAATTCTTTTTTTTATTGAGGTATAGTTGATTTACAATGCTGTGCCAATCTCTGCTGTACAGCAAAGTGACTCAGTTCTACACATACAGACGTTCTTTTTTTATATACTTTTCCATGATGGTTTATCACAGGGTATTGAATATAGTTTCCTGTGCTCTACAGGAGGACCTTGTTGTTTATCCAACCTGTATACAACAGTTTGCATCTGCTAATCCCAAACTCCCAGTCCTTCCCTCCCTCACCTCCCTCCCCCTTGGCAACCCCGAGTCTGTTCTCTACGTCTGTGAGTCTGTTTCTGTTTCGTAGATAGGTTCATTTGTGGTATATTTCAGATTCCACATATAAGTGATATCGTATGGTATTTGTCTTTCTCTTTCTGACTTACTTCACTTAGTGTGATAATCTCTAGGTCCATCCATGTTGCTGCAAATGGCATTATTTCACCCTTTTTAATAGCTAAGTAATACTCCACTGTATATATATACCACATCTTCTTTATCCATTCATCTGTTGATGGACATTTAGGTTGTTTCCATGTTTTGGCTAATGTGAATCAACTATTCATCTCTTGTTCCATCTTTTTTTTGTTGTTTTTTGGATGCATTCAAAGGAAATTGCAGACATTGGTCTACTATGTCGCTAATGTCGCTAAACACTTGAGTATGCATGGATATGTGACAAATGACATTTAAAACTACAATCAAGGGCTTTGATGTTGAAAGGACTGTCCCTCCCCATGACAGAGGAATGAGCAATATGACCCAGAGGGACTCAGTCATCAAATCATTCAAAATCAGAAGGTAGACCTGAGGACTTATATGCTGGGCACGTCGTAGCACAAACAAGTTTGTTCTGCTTCTTCTCAACCTACTTGGTGTCAGTACGAGTACAGATGCTTTGATTTTAGCTTCAGTTGAGTCTACAGATGTGCTGGGCTTTTCCTACTCTCTCATCTGGTTCCTTCTATAAAATCAGCATCAGCTTTTGCAAAACTCACTGTCCACCGTAAAAAGAGCAAAATCTGGGTGACCACAGAACGGAGAGAAGTCTTAAACTGGCCCCAGAGCCTGACACGTTGGCCCACAGAGGGAGCCCTTGGGCGTGTGCTGCCCTGAGGGCCCCACCCAGCTTCCAGACAAAGAAAGAAAGAGAAAGGAGTGTCCCTTCCTCTGGGCGGAGCTGGGCTAGCACCCTCTGCAACTGCATCTGGCAACACACAGAGACAACTGTCCACGTGCTCACCTACAATAAAATTAATTGCTACGCTTAATCCAAAACCGCTGAAATGTCTATAGAAGGGGAGATGATATTCCTTGTGAACCCGACATGGGATCTTCCCTTTCTCACCTTGGTTTTACGTTTATTTGTGTGTCTACTAGACGCCAAGGAGACGGCGATGAGCAGAAAACAAAAGAAGCTCAATCCCTGCTTTCACAGAGCTTAGAGAACAGTGAGGGAGATTGTCATTAGTGAAATAAGTACACAGTGAAAGTTTAATTACCAGCTGAGTAGAAGGTAGGCTCTCCAGGTATCTATAGCCCAGAGACCTGATCCGGCTGAGCAATCCTGTTGCAGTGGCAACCTGAGGTCAGAGGGCAAGGAGGCATGAGTTGATCAAGGCAGAGAGAGGTGGTGAGGGGAGATGACTCCAGGCAGTGGGAACAGCCCTGCAAAGCCCGGTGCCTGGGGCAGGTGTGGCACAGGCTGACCAAGGAAACCAGAAGGACTGAATTACAGGTCAGGTCACAGGAAGAAAGTACATTACGAGGGGAAGCTAGGAGCCAGATCAGTAAACCATTTGGGTCTTTTTTAAGACCAGTGAGAAGCCAGTGAAGTGTTTTCAGTGAGTGGGATGACAGCGTGCGATTTGCTTTTGGAGAGTACAGCTGGCTCTAGTGTGGAGGAGAGCAGGTGTGGGAATCAGAGGAGAGTGCCGGAGAGGTGCAGGGGGAAGACGATGGCCATTTGGAACCGGGATTTGGCGGGTAGCCCTGGAGATGGAGAGCAGATAGCTCCAAGAGGTATTTAGGAAGTGAAGGGAACCAGACCTGACAGTGTGGACGGGGCTGTGAGTGAAGTGTCAAGAACGAGGGCAGTGAGGACAGATAGTGGAAACACTGGAAAGAGAATGAAGGGATCACAAGGTTGGTCTTGACATTGTTGAAGAAGGCTGTTGAGACCTCTAGATGCTAAAATCAAATAGTTGGAAATACAGGTCTGGATCTAAGAATGCAGGTCTGCGTTAGAAATATAAAGTCACCATAATACAGATAATAATCGAAGCTGTTACTGAACCAAAGTTGGGTCAGCCGGCCTACGCACAGCAAAGCCAATCCACTGCCACTGGGCTGCGGTGAAGGAAAGGGCAGCGTTTATCGCAGGCACCGTACAAGGAGTCCAGGGTAGCTAGTGCTCAAGAAACCCGAACTCCCTGAAGGGTTTCAGCAAAGCATTTTTAAAGGCCAGGTGAGGGAGGGAGTGGGGGTCGCAGGGTATGTGATCAGCTCGTGCACAATTCTCTGACTGGTTGATGATGGGGTACCAAGGTGGTGTCACAGGGGTTCACCTTAGGCTCAATCCTTAGGCTCCAGGAGGCCTGGGGGCTATATGCTCATGGTCATCAGGTAGTTAATTTCTCCCACTTGGTGGTGGTTTTAGCATCTGTAAAACAACTCAGGAAGCGTGCATCAGATACTATTATTCAGAGAGGAGCTGCAGCAGAGGATATGGGGGAGGGGTCTGTCCCGAGAAGACCCCATAGGGTCCTGCTCAGTTACAAAGCCATGAACATGGGTGAGAGAGAGTAAAGAGTGAACCAGCACAAAGGAATGTACTAGATGGGACTTGTTCTTGAAGTCACTTCTACCCTGAGATTCTATGATTTTAATATAATAATAAAGTTAAAATACAAAACACTTTGTAGACAACTGCCTTCCTAGGTTAGTTATGACAAATAAGATAACGGAAAAGTTGAACTGTACAGTCAGTTGGTGGTACTATGTAATCAGCGAAGCATTAGATCCCATACTGATAGAAAATAATTCTAGAAATAATTTCTTCAGAGGAAACGTTTCAGATATGTTCATTCAGATTATCTAGATAAGGAATTGCAAAACTACTGTGAGGGCTGATGGGATTAGGCTTGGTGTGGTGTATGACCACTATAATTTAGCTTACAGTTGAATGGTGAACACAACCAAATAATCAGCGGGAAAATGGTCTGTTACGGTAACAAGAGGAGGAGCAATTAACACAGGCCGGCATGGAGGCGAGCTGGCCAGACAAAGTGATGTCCGTGCGCACACCTGAGGGGCAGTGAGGATGCATCCAGTTGAAGAGAGAAATAGGGGAGAAATCCAGGTGGAAGAAGCTGCCTGTCCCAAAGCCAGGAAGGAAAAGAAAGCAAGCACGTTCCAGAAAATAAAAGGTCAGTTTGGTTACCAGTGTAAGGGAGAGAGGCTGGAAGCCAACCAAGATAGCTTAGAAGAGCAGCGGCAGGGGAGGCAGTAAAGCTCTAAAGCAGGGCGGGGGCGGGGATCTAAATAGCACAGGCTTCGGAAAGGCCACTCCAGGTTCAGTTGTCAGCATCCTTCTTTTTCAGACTGTTTCACAATCTACATAAGTCCAGTTTGTCACGTGGAAAGAAATGAAGATCCCCCAAATGAGAACAAACAGAGGCTGTTTATCTGGGTCTGGCTGTAGCAGGCGTGTCAGCCGCCATCACCTGTGTTTGGTAGAGACTCAGAGGCAGGCAGATGAGTGAGAAACCTTCGGAGCGAAAAGGGAAGGCTTCAGGCAGGTGCCCTGGGGAGCTGCAGGCGGCTAAGTAGAGTTGGGACCCCTCGTGTTTGTGGAGCAGACCGGGCTAGGGAGCGCATTTGGCTTTTTCTGGCTGGTCCTAAGTTGGAAGTGGAAGCAAAAAATAATAATAATAATAATAATAAGGAAGCTGGCAGTCACTGACGAAGTCCTGATCATTCCGGGCTGATCGCTGCAGAGGCTGTGAGTCAGAGACTGTCAAAAATGGTCTGACCCTTGTCCATTTGTGTATTTAGTCTCTCAGTCCCCTTCCCACTTGGGTCTCTGTCTCACCTGTGGGAAGCTGATCAGTTCAGGGAAGGTGAGGGATCCAGGTCTTCACAGCTTGGGGATTCTCTAGCTGTCTCCATCAACAATCATATCACGGGATTTATTTTTTCTTTTAGTTGTCCCGTCATGGCAATCATCTGAGCTGATGAGGGAGCAGCTGCACAGAAGCCTGTGAGGCTGGATAGAACGTCGTGACCACAACAAAAACAAGAGCCGTCAGTAGTCCCTGTAGGTTGCTTTGAACTAGGAATAGCAGCTGCCCAACCTAGGGCGAGAGAAGAAAGTCCCGTAGACCATGAGGATTAACCCTAAAGAGACAAATGGCTTTTTCTTTAAGGTGACATACCATGTGTTCTGCCTGTTTCATTGATCCAAGCACAGCAAGTACTAGCAGTGGCACATGACTGGCCAACCCGAAATCTAGAGCACTGTGGTCATCTCTCTCTGCCCTGCCAGTCTGCAGTTCCCGGGGGTGGGGAGGCGGGGGTGGGGGGGGGGTGGTCATAGCTTCCCCAGAGTTAATGGTAACTCTCTTAGAGCCTCTCTCTTTGTATGGTCCCACATTTGGGAACACTGTTCTGGTTGTTGGCATCACAATGAGTCTGATTCCTCCAGGAAAATTGTCTGAGTAATCAAGGTGGCCTCATTTCAGAGCTCATGTCTCAGTTAGAATTTCCAGCCTTAGTGACTTCTAGATTTAGGGCCTCTGTGTATAGACAAGTCTGAGAAACTCTTCC
This sequence comes from Globicephala melas, assembly GCF_963455315.2. Classification (NCBI taxonomy): domain Eukaryota; kingdom Metazoa; phylum Chordata; class Mammalia; order Artiodactyla; family Delphinidae; genus Globicephala; species Globicephala melas. The sequence goes on along the minus strand of NC_083326.1, from coordinate 29,727,946 downwards.
TAAAGTTCATGAGGATTTGGTCTGAGGCAGCAGCACCTAAGGTCCTGGTCCCCCAAAACTAGTGCCCAGGAGGGGCCCATGGAGACCCAGTTAAAGAGAAGTTGTCTGGGACGCAAGGCCTTACCTCAGCTGCTTACATGCTTTGGGCTCTTTCAGGTGGCAAGTGTTTGGCCCATTGCTCTATGAAGGTTGTTAAATTCAAATTTATAATTACCTAGAATCTGATCAATAGATTGTTATAGGGCTTCCCTGGTGGCGCAGTGGTTGAGAGTCCGCCTGCCGATGCAGGGGACACGGGTGTGTGCCCCGGTCCGGGAAGATCCCACGTGCCGTGGAGCAGCTGGGCCTGTGAGCCATGGCCGCTGAGCCTGTGCGTCTGGAGCCTGTGCTCCGCAACGGGAGAGGCCACAACAGTGAGAGGCCCGCGTACCACAAAAAAAAAAACTAAAAAAAAAACCCAAAAAGTTAGCTGTTTTCAGAAACCCTGAGGTCCTTGGACCAAGAGCACTCCAATAGCCCTATGGGCATATGGTTGACTCCTCCAGGGATACATCAGTCACCCTATGATCTGATAACAGGGAAGGCCGATGCATTTAGGGGTTTCACCTCCAACACTAGACTCCGCCTTCCTGCACACAGGTCACGGCGAAACATTGCAAAGGACTCTCTACTACACCCAGCCCCGTCATCAGCGGCTGAGGCCGCCTCCCCGCAGCATCATCCTAAGCCGTCCCTTCATGATCTTCAGCTCAGGGGGCCCGTCTGTTGGAAGAGACACCTGAGAAAACTGCTCCTAAATTTCACTGAAAGGCCCCTTACCACCCACTGTTAACAACAAAAGCCGGCAGTTAAACTCCAGAGTCCCATTTCACAGCTCGGTTCATGATTCCCAACTAGAGAAGCAGTCCGGAATTCCATCTAGCTGGAAGACTATTTCAAAAGGGACCTCAAAATCCAGGGATTCCTTAGAAGCAGCCCATTCAGACAAGACATTCAGAGTGAGCTGATGACCTCGACAGTGGAGCAATTCTGCCCAGGTCTCTAGTGAGTGATGGGTTTGCTGGTTCCCAGGACGCCGAGTTAAAATTCCAAGGGCTCGTCCAGACTGCTTCTCCGCAAACAGACAATGGGGAGTTTGTAGCCAGGATGTGCAGGGAAGGAGGCTGGTGAAGAGCTTTCTTCAGGTTCTGAATGCCTGTTGATGTTTGGCTCCAAGAGGAAAAGGACCCTCACTGAGGACTTGCTTCGTAAAGACATGATACAATCTTAGAAAGATTTGGCCCCCATTGTCTGCAACATCCAGTTAAGCCTAGAAGTCCTCCCCAGTGTCCTCTGGTGAGGGGTCTGGGATAAGTGCGGCCCGTCTTTAGTCTGCCAGGAGTGAGCCTTCCTCTTTAGATAGGTCATACCCTAAATAATGGACTGTTTTGGTAAAATTTGGTAACTTATCTTTCAAAACCTTAAGTCCCTTTCCTTCCAAAGCTGAGAGAAAGTGAATGGAGTCCTTCTCACAGGCTTTGTTCTCTGAGAAAAGTAGGAAATCGTGTACATGTTGCGCCAGCACTAAATCATGAGAGAACTTTAGATCCTTCAAGTCTTGATTCAGGATCCGGGGGGCAGCCTGAAAGGGGCAGAGGTTCACCACAGTGGCCAAGTGGCTTCCAGAGGAATTGGACGTAGGATGGTATCTGGGCTCTACTGGGAACTGAGAAATCACAATTTTGCTGATGGCCCTGAGGCCTTGAACAAAGCAGTGGCCTCACTCATTCGGCTCCTTTGCTTGCAGGACGGAGTGTTGCGAAGGCTAGCGCAGGATGTGAGAAGCCTGTGGACGTAAGGCCTTCCACAGAGGTTTGATCTCTTCCTTTGCTTCTTGCTTCAGGGAATATGGGGGAAGCTTAGGAACGGTTTGGTAGGTCTGGTCCAGTTATGTTTATCCTTGTCAGGTACTGCATCGAGACCTCTATCTGGGGTCTGCATAAATATCATGGGGGAGGCAAAGGTATACCCAGGGCAGACACAACTTGATTGTGAATACAGGAGTCTTTGGGGCTCAAGAAATAGTCCCTGTGGTGTGCATTTCACCTTCCAATTCCATTAGCAGAATACGTCGCTCCCTATGGCATTTGCTGGAGTGGTACCACAGAGCAGGAAGGAATGCTTCTCAGCCAATGGCTCAGACATTACAGTTAAGGGCTGAGAGATCTGGAAACTCTGGGGGTCATCAGAGATACCTCCCACCTGTTGTGATGTGTTGACTAAAAGGTAGCAGAGTTTAATGTAGGAAGGGTAGCACCCGTATGGACCGGGAACTGATGAAGTTGACCATAACCTCCGTGATCTTAACTGAGTTAATTCACCTTGTTTCAGGGCACTGCTCCCTCCTTGCAGCACCCTCAGGGATCTGAGTCGAGGCTTGGGCTTGGTCTTGGTCTTTCTTTTGCAAGAAGGGATGATCTTTGTTCGAGTGTCCCTCTGTGTACGGTATCTACACACGTTCCGTCAGGAGATGGTTGGTTGGGGGGTGGGCCAGCTGGCTCTTTGATCTGCAGGGTCCCAGGTTTATTCTGGGTCCTGCCTCATTTTTGTTCTAAAGCCAGGTGCTGTCGTTCAGGTGAAGGGCTATTTCCCGTTCTGATTTCTGTTCTTGAATTAGGCCTCCAATCTCAGGTCTAACTGCATAGACCAGATGAGACAAAAGAGCTGCTGTTTCATCAGCACCTTCTTTAACTCCAGAATGTCCTCAAAATCTCCTATAGTTTCACCTTTCTTTGTTTGCATGATGAATTTCGTCCAGTAAATTTTTACAGCAAATGTTTCCTGTATGGCTTTTAGGAAACTCTGGCCTACTTATCTGGCCTTCTTTGCACCCTCAGGTTTATTCTGCAGATCCCTCTCCAAGTCAGTCCAGTCAGCTTTTGCCATCCAGGATTTAGAACCTGAGGTTCTGTTGATATGGGTCAGGCAACCCTGGCTCATATGAGTCCAAAAGAATTTGTTTATTTTTAAAATATTTACTTATTTATTTATTTAGCTGCGACATGCGGGATCCAGTGCCCTGACCGGGGATGAACCCGGGCCCCCTGCACTGGGAGAAGGACCGCGGGGCCACCGGGGGGCCCCTGAATCTGAAAGAACTTAAATCCTATGAAGAGTTGCTGGTTTTATCTGGGTTCAGGGAAATCCTTAATTATAGTTTTTAATTTGGCTTGAGTCCATGGTTTACAGTCTACAGCTGCCTACATATTTGGCTTATGAAAGGTACCTGCCAATTTGGGGTTTTAGGAGAGTTTTGGGGAAAGGCAGGGGGCCTGGACGGGGGAAGAGGCAGGGAGAGTGGATGCAGGTGCGGAAGGGAAGTGATAGGAGTGGGGGAGGGAGACCTGGGTGCAGGAGGCCCCTCGGGACGGGGCTTCCTAGGGAGGTGAGTAGTTGGTGGGAGCTGAAGTTTGTCAAGTTGTTCATTAGCTTTGGCCAAATACACTTCCAGCGAAAGAATTTGGATTCAGAATTTAATTGGGAGGCCTCTACTAAGCAAACAGTGCTGAGATCTCTCAGCACCATTTGAGCCTGAGAAATCCGGCTCCCTTTCTCTTCTACATACCTCTCAAATGGACTTCTTTTCAAGCCGGATGTTCTCCAGAGGGGCCACTGAAGGCCCAAGTTGTCCTTGGTGAAGTGATGTCATTGAGAATGACAGGTGCAATAACTGTAGCTACAATGAGAGGACATGTAAGAAGCAGGGGTTGTCCTGGAAGCGGGGTGGGGCGGGGGATGTAGACTTGGATGAGCCACAAGAGCTGCTGACAGTCGGAAGGAATGTGATGCTCTTGAACATGGTGCCTTTAGCTCCCCCCTGACCGTTGGCCCCAGCAGGTGGAAACCAGAGAGAACCGCTGTCTCTGGACCAAAGCCAGGCTCTCAGGACACAAGCTTGAGATGAAAGAACAATCTCATCCTATGTCGCTGCCGACCCCAAGCAGAGTTTGCCCAAGAGGACGCTGGTCCACAGGAATCACAGACCGCTGGTCTGGGAGGCCAGCTCCAGCCACAGGTTCATGGGACCTATGCCAGGTTCTACCCTGTGATTATAATTATGACCAAATTACTTTTAGTCAGCACAGCGCAAAACAGCAACGCCAAGACGGCAAAAAGGGACAGAAAGGAATGGTCTGATTCCAGCAAGGATGCCGCACAGATGGGAACCAATAACAAGACCTGGGCACCAAGCGCAGTAAACGCTTAGGAACTCACATCAAAGAGAGTGGGACCTCCCGCAAGGGTTTCTGTGGGGACCACAGCTGGTCAGAGGCAGGGGTCCGCGGTGACAGGCAGGACAGACTGGAAATGAGAGCAAGCAGAGGCTGGGTATCAGAGCTGCTGTGGCCAGGGGTCAGCCGCCCCCGTCACAGGCTGGTGGGCCGTGGGAGAGCCTTGGAGTGGGTCAAAGGGAAGCCTCTGTGTGTTGCAAGGAGGCTCCGGGACCAGGGCGCAGCAGGTGGCTCCTTGAAGCAGGGCGCCCCGTGTCTCAGGCTTCGCCTTCTCTGAGCTGGAAGCAGGGTGAGCGACCAGGCGGCTGCATCACTGGCCACGTCCCACCTCCTCTCTCAGGCCCTGGAGCTGGGGCTGAAGCTCGGGGTCTTTGCGCTCACCTGACCTGTGCGCAGACAAAGGAGCGTAAGTCAGGGGAACCTGGCCTCCCCTGAGGCGTCTGTGCTTCAACCCCAGAAAGTCCTTAAGACGCAGGGAGTGAAGTTGTGACGGTGGACTGGTGGCTCTCGGGACCTGCTCACCTGAGAAAGGGTCCGTTCCTCCTGACCCCTAGGGCCGTCCAGGCCCCTTTGCGGCCACGCACTAACAGCCCGGGGACAGGCAGCCTCACCCTGGGCGTCCAGTCCCCCGCCTTGGACGCCCCTCTGGGCAGTGACTGCGGCGGGACCCCACTGCCACCGCCACATTTATGAGCTGGCGATCAGATTTATCTCAGGATTTTGTGTGAAGGTGGAATGAGATGTCGTTTCTAAGCATCTGGGCACAGTGCCTGAAACCAGCCAGCACTCGGGTGACCTGTCTCTCTGCTTGCAGACGTGTATCTGTGTCAGCTGAGTGCTATCAGCCTTACTTCTAGAGAATGGTAGCATCAAAGATAAGTTGTAATTGTCCATTACTGATTGGAAGATGGCAAAAGAGTCCCAATAATTTACTTTATTACCTGATTTTACAAGATTATGTAGATGGAGAAGGGAGAATGGGGGGGGCTTCAACACATAGCAATATGTCACGGCAGTGTGTACGTAGGGTCAAAAATCTAAGCGAAATTGTCATTTTTGAGTGAAGATGATGAGAGGAAGGCAGAGGGTGATCCACGGATCACTCATGTTTGCTTTCACTGTGGTGAAGTTTATACAATGTACACTGAATCATTTCAAAGTGCACAATTCAGGAGCACTTAGTGCATTCAGAGTGCCATGCAGCCACTACCTCTTTCTTGTTTAAAAACATTTTCATCCCCCCAGGATCACGTTCGTATCCATGAAGTAGTCACTCCCCCTCCCCCACCCCCAGCCCCTGACAACCACTGGTCTCTTCTGTCTACGGGTTTGGCTATTCTGGACACTCATATAGAAGGAATCAGACAATATGTGAGCTTTTGTAACTGGCTACTTACGTTTAGAATAATGTTCTTGAGGTTCGTCCGAATTATAGCATCTATAGCATCTATCATAACTCATTCCCTTTAACGGCTGAATAATATTCCACTGTACATATGCACACTTTTTAATCCATTCATCCACTGATGAACGTTAGAGGTATTACCATGTTGGGCTATTAGGAATAATGATGTTATAAACATTCATGTGCAAGTTTTTATGAGGATATATGTTTTTATATCTTTTGGTTATATATACAGGAGTGAAATTGCTGGATCATGTGGTAATTCTGTGTTTACCTTTTTGAGGAACTGCCAAACCCTTTTTCTATAGTGGTTTCACCATTTTACAACAATTTAGGAAAGTTCCAATTTATTCACATGCTGCCAATACCTGCTATTTTTCATTGCTGTTATCGTTGCTGTTGCTGTTTTTGTTGTTGTTACCATCCTCATGGATGTGAAGTTGTATCTCATTATGGTTTTGACTTGCATTTCATTAATGACCAGTGATGTTGAACATCTTTTCATGTACATGTTGGCCATTTATATACTTCTTTGGAGAAATGTCTACTAAGATTCTTGACCCATTTTTTAAAATGTGATTTATTTATTTTTGGCTGTGTTGGGTCTCCATTGCTGTGCACAGGCTTTCTCTAGTTGTGGCAAGCAGGGGCTACTCTTCGTTGTGGTGCACAGGCTTTCCCTTGCAGTGGCTTCTCTTGTTGTGGAGCATGGGCCCTAGGCACATGGGCTTCAGTAGTTGTAGCACTCAGGCTCAGTAGTTGTGGCTCATGGGCTCTAGAGCGCAGGTTCAGTAGTTGTGGCACACGTGCTTAGTTGCTCCACGGCATGTGGGATCTTCCCAGACCAGGGCTCGAACCCGTGCCCCCTGCATTGGCAGGCGGACATTTAACCACTGCATGACCAGGGAAGCCTGTCTTTACCCATTTATAAACTGGGTTGTTTGCCTTTTGTTGTTGAGTTGTTAGAATTCTTTATGTGTTATGAATACTAAACTTATCAACACATGATTTGCAAATATCTTCTCTACTCCGTACTTTTATTTTTATTTGTTTGATGATGTCGTTTGATATACGAAAGTTTTGATTTTGATGAAGTCCAGTTATTATTTCTTATGTTGCCCATGTTTTGGTGTCAAACCTAAGAATGCCTTTTTCCAAATCCAAGGACAAAGAGATTTACCCCTATATTTTTTACAAAGAGTTGTATGGTTTTAGCTTTCACACTTTGGCTGTTGATTTTGAGTTGATTTTTGTATACGGAGTGAGGTAGGAATCCAACTCTATTATTTCCTGTGTGCACATCCAGTTGCTGCATCACTATTTGTTGAAGAGACTCTTCTTTCTCACACTGAAGGGTCTCAGCACCCTTGTCAATTGGCCATAAATATATAGGTTTATTACTGGACTCTTCTATTCCATTAGTACATGTGTCTATCCCTATGCTAGTACCAATACCGTTTTGATTACTGCAGCTTTGTGATCAGGTTTAAAACCAGAAGTATGAGTCTCCCAAATTTTTTTCTATTTGTTGTTGGTTATTTGGGAACCCTTGCAATTCTTTTGAATTCTAATGAATTTGAGTAGTGGCTTTTCCATTTCTGCAAAAAAAAAAAAGGCCATTGGAATTTTTATAGGGGTTGCATTGAATATGTAGTTTGTTTCTGGAGTATTGTCATCTTAACAGTATTGTCTTCCAATTCAAGAATATGGCATATTTTCCCACTTATTTAGGTCTTCTTTACTTTCCTTCATTAATGTTTTGTAGTTTTCAATAAACAAGTCTTTTACCTCCTTGGGTAAATCAGATCCTAGGTATTTTGGAGAGATGCTATTGTAAATAGAATTGTTTCTTAATTTTCTTTTAGACTGTTCATTATTGATGCAGAGAAACACAACTGCTCTTTGTATATTAATCTACAAGCAACTTTGCTAAATTTATTTATTAGCTCTACTTTTTTTTTATTATTCTTTGGGATTTTCTATATGTAGAATCATCTGCAATTCGAGATAGTTTTACTTCTTTCTTTCCAATTTGGATGCCTTTTATTTATTTTTCTTGCATAATTGCTCTGGCTAGGACATACAGTACAATGTTGAATAGCAGTAGTGAAAGGGAGTATCCTTGTTTTGTTTCTTATCTTTGGGAGAAAGTCTTTTACCATTGAGTAGGACGTTGATTTTTAGTAGCTGTGGATTTTTCATAAATGTCCTCTATCATGTTAAGGAAGTTTCTATTTCTAGTTTGCTGAGCATTTTTATCGTGAAAGAGTGTTGAATTTTGTCAAGTGTTTTCTCTGCATCTATTAAGGTGATCATATGGGAGGGGGGGTTCCTTCATTCTATTAATATGGTGGGTTACATTGATTGATTTTCTTATGTTGAGCCACCCTCACATGCCTAGAATAAATCCCACTTGGTCTTGGGGTATAATTCTTTAATGTGCTTTTGGACTCAATTTGCTCAATTTTTAGGTTATGAATTGAATTCTGTTCCCCTGAAGAAAAGGTATGTTGAAGTCCTAATCCCAGATACCTATGAATGTGACCTTATTTGGAAATGAGCTCACTGCAGATGAAATTAGTTAAAATGAGGTCATACTAGAGTTGAATGAACCTCTAATTCAATGTTCCAGATGTCCTTATAAGAAGACAGCCATGTGAAGACAGAGACACAGAGGGAGAATGCTATGTAAAGATGAAGACAGAGACTGAAGTTATGCAGTGCAAACCAAAGAACACCAAAGATTTCTGACAAACCACAAGAGACTAGGAAGAGGAAGGAAGGATTCCTCTACAGGTTTTGGAGGGAGCATGGCCCTGCTGACACTGACTTTGGATTTCTAGTTTCCCAAACTTTGAGACAATGATTTGTGTTGTATTAAGCTACTTAGTTTGTGGTACTTTGTTACGGAAGGCCTAGGAAACTAATACACTATACTCATAAGAGACATTGGTCTGTAGTTTTCATTTCTTGTGGTATATTCATCTGGCTTTGGAATCAAGGTAATAGTAGCCTCAGAAAATGTGTTAAGAAGTGTTCCCTCTTCTGTTTTTTGGAAAAGTTTAAGTATGATTGGTGTTTAAGTCTTATTTAAATGCTTGGTACAATTTATCAGTGAAGCCATCTGGTTCTGGGCTTTTTTTTTTTTTAACTAACTAACTAATTAATTAATTAATTAATTTAGTTTTGGCTCTGTTGGGTCTTCATTGCTGCACGTGGGTGTTCTCTAGTTGTGGTAAGTGGGGGCTACTCTTCATTGCGGTGCGTGGGCTTCTCATTGCGGTGGCTTCTCTTGTTGTGGAGCATGGGCTCTAGGCACGTGGGCTCAGTAGTTGTGGCTCATGGGCTCTATAGCACAGGATCAGTAGTTGTAGTGCACGGGCTTGGTTGCTCTGTGGCATGTGGGATCTTCCCAGACCAGGGCTTGAACCCATGTCCCCTGCGTTGGCAGGCAAATTCATAACCACTGTGCCACCAGGGAAGGCCTGGGCTTTCCTTTTGGGGAGAGATTTTTGTTTATTGATTCAATCTTTACTTGTTATAGGTCTGTTGAAATATTCTATTTCTTCTTGAGTCAGTATTGGTAATTTGTCTGTTTCCATGAATTTGTCAAATTCCCCCAGATTATCTAATGTGTTGGCATACAGTTGTTCATAGTATTCTCTTCTAATCATTTTTATTTCTATAAGTTAGGTAATAATGACCTCCCTTAATTTGTAATTTTCGTTATATGCATCTTCTCTGTTTTTTCCTTTGTTGATCTAGCAAACGTTTGTCAGTTTTGTTTTTTTCAAAGAACCACCTTTTGGTTTCATTGACTTTATCATGTTTATATTCTCTATTTCATTTAAATCTGCTCTAATCTTCATTATTTTCTTCCTTCTGCTGGCTTTGGGTTTGGCTTGCTCTCTTTTTCCTCATTCCTAAGGTGTATAAGTTAGACTGTTGATATCTTTCTTTTTTTAATAATGTAAGCATTTGTAGCTATAAATTTCTCTGTGAGCACTATTTTCACTGCAGGCCATGAGTTTTGGTATATTGTGGTTTTGTTTTCACTCATCTCACATTATTTTCTAATTTGCTTAGCTATTTCTTCTTTGGTCCATTGGTTGTTTAGGAGTATGTTGTTTAATTTCCATATATTTTTGAATTTTCCAGTGTTCCTGTGTTATTGATATCTAGCTTCATTCTACTGTAGTCAGAAGAGATACTTTGTATGATTTCAACCTTTTAAAATTTATTGAGAATTGTTATATGCCTTACATATGATCTATCCTTGGAAAAGTCACTGTACAGATGACTGAACCCCTCAACAAGCAACATCACCAATCCCTGTGGAAGGGGAAGAAGTTGATTTTCAGAATTACCACATAGCAATGTTCAAAATATCCAGTTCTCAACAAAAAATTTACATGGCATACAAAGCAACAGAAAAATGTGGTGTATTCACAGGGGGAAAAAAGCAACTGGCCATAAACATCTCTGAAGAAACCAAGACACTGGATTTACTAGATGAAGACTTTAGCTGTCTTAAATGTGCTCAGGAAGCAGAAAAAAAACATGCACAAGGAACTAAGGGCAATCAGGGGAACAATGCACAAACAGTAGGAAATATCAATAAAGAGATAGAAATTACAAAAAAGGAACCAAATGGAAATTCTGGAGCTGAAAAGTACAATAGCTGAAATTAAAAATTCACTAGAGGTACTTCCCTGGTGGTCCAGTGGTTAAGACTTTGCCTTCCAATGCACGGGGGTGCGGGTTTGATCCCTGGTTGGGGAGCTAAGATCCCACATGCCTCGTGGCCTAAAAAAAACATAAAATAGAAACAATCTTGTAACAAATTCAATGAAGACTTTAAAAATGGTCCACATCAAAAAAAAAATCCACTAGAGAGATCTAGCAGCAGATTTGAGCAGGCAGAAGAAAGGATTAGCAAACTTGAATACAGGGCAACTGAAATTACCCAGTCTGAGGAGCAGAAAGAAAAAAAGACCTACAAGACATCAAGTGTATCAATATCCACATTATGGAGTCCCAGAAGAAGAAGTAGGATAGAAAGGAAGCAGAAAATATTTGAAGAAATAATGGCCAGAAATTTCCCAAATTTGAATCTACACACTCAAGTTCCATGAACTCCAAGCAGGATAAACTCTAAGAGATGTCACTGAAACATGTTACAATCAAACTGTCAAAAGACAAAGACAAAGAGAGAATCCTGAAAGCAGCAAGAGAGAAGCAACTTGTAAAAGCACTCTTCAATAAGCCAATAAGTCAATTTCTCTTCAGAAACCACTGAAGCCAGTAGGTAATGGGAAAATATATTTAAATTACTGGGGAAAAAAAACTGTCAACTAAGAATTTTATGTCCAGCAAAATTATCCTTCAAGAAGGAGAAATTAAGAAATTCTCAGAGAAACAAAAGCTAAGAGAATTCATCACGGGTAGACCTCCCCTACAAGAAATTCTAAAGGAAATTCAGGGTGAAATTAAAGGAACCTAGATGGTAACACAAAGTCATACAAAGAAATAAAGATCTCTGGGAAAGGTAAATATATACATAAATATAAAAGTTAGTATTATTGTGTTGTTGGGTTATAACTCCTCTTCTTTTTTTCCTATATGATTTAGGAGACACATGCATAAAACAATTATTCTACATCTATGTTAATGGGTACACAACATATATAGATGCAATTAGTGATGACAGCAACACAAAGGGGAGATGATGCTGGATCGGAGCAGAGTCAACATATGCTGTTGAAGCTAAGTCTGTGTTTATTCAGTCTAGAGTCATGTAAATTTAGAATTTCACTCTAATCCCCATAGTAACCACTAAGAAAAAACCTAAAAATTATACAGAAAAAAAAAGGGAACCAAAATCAATCCCAAAAAAAGGTGGCAGTATCAGAGGAATTAAAGAACAAAAATAATAACAAATATAGAAAAGAAATAGCAAATTGGCAGAAGTAAATCCATCATTGTAAGTAATCACTTTAAATGTAAATAGATTAAACTCATCAATTAAAAGGCAGATATTGGCAGAATGGATTTTAAAACATGATCCAACTATGTGCTGCCTACAGGAGACTCACTTTAGATGCAAAGAGAAAAATAGGCTGAAAGTGAAATGATGGGAAAAGATATTCTATACAAATATTTACCAAAAGAGCCAGGGTGGCTGGTTATACTAATATGAGACAGTAGATTTAAGTCAAAAATTATTACAAGAGACAAAGAAGGGCGTTACATATTGATAAAACAGTCAATTCATCAAGAAGATATGAGTAATATTTACAATAGCCAAGACATGGAAGCAACCTAAATGTCCATTGACAGATGAATGGATATAGAAGATATGGTATATATATAGATATAAAACGGAATACTATTCAGCCATTAAAGAGAATGAAATAGGTTGGCGCTGCTGCCGGTGGGTGACATGTAGGCCATGCCTGCTCCAATCCCTCCCTCCTCGCCAGGTCTGTGGATCTGTCAGCGGTCAGGCTGTCTTTGCGGACACTGCCCCATGACTGGGAGGGACCTGGCAAGCCTGGTGTGTGGTGCGGACGAGGACGCGGTGGGGCAGCTGCCTGCTGGCATTCTCTGCACTGCCCTCCGCCCCCCGACCTGGCATGGGAAGTAAATATCAAACCGAAAGTGAGGAAAGCACAGAGGCAGGAGCTGGCAGAGTGATGGGAAGTGCAAGAACCAGGGCCGAGAGCCACGTGGCTTACAGGGTCTTGGTGCTCTGGCCGGTTGTCAGGCCTGAGACTCTGAGGTGGGAGAGCTGAGTTCAGGACATTGATCCACCAGAGACCTCCCATTCCCTCATAATATCAATCAGCAAGAGCTCTCCCAGAGATCTCCATCTCAACACTAGGACCCAGCTCCACTCAACGACCAGCAAGCTACAGTGCTGGATACCCCATGTCAAACAACTAGCAAGACAGGAACACAACCCCACTCATTAGCACAGAGCGTGCCGAAAATCATAATAAGTTCACAAACACCCCAAAACGCATCAACAGATGCAGTCCTGCCCACCAGAAAGACAAGATCCAGCCTCATCCACCAGAACACAGGCATCAGTCCCCTCCACCAGGAAGCCTACATAACCCACTGAACCAACCTTGCCCACTGGGGGCAGACACCAAAAACAATGGGAACTACGAACCTGCAGCCTGCAAAAAGGAGACCCCAAACACAGTAAGTTAAGCAAAATGAGAAGACAGAGAAACAGAGCAGATGAAAGAGCAGGTAAAAACCCACCAGACCAAACAAATGAAGAGGAAATAGGCAGTCTACCTGAAATAGAATTCAGAGTAATGACAGTAAAGGTGATCCAAAATCTTGGAAATAGAATGGAGAAAATACAAGAAACGCTTAACAGGGACCTAGAAGAACTAAAGAGCAAACAAACAATGATGAACAACACAATAAATGAAATTACAAATTCTTTAGAAGGAATCAATACCAGAATAACTGAGGCAGAAGAACAGATAAGTGACCTGGAAGACAAAATAGTGGAAATAACTACCACAGAGCAGAATAAAGAAAAAAGAATGAAAAGAATTGAGTATAGTCTCAGAGACCTCTGGGACAACATTAAACACACCAACATTCGAATTATAGGGGTCCCAGAAGAAGAAGAGAAAAAGAAAGGGACTGAGAAAATATTTGAAGAGATTATAGTTGAAAACTTCCCTACTATGGGAAAGGAAATAGTCAATCAAGTCCAGGAAGCACAGAGAGTCCCATACAGGATAAATCCAAGGAGAAGCATGCCAAGATACAGGCTAATCAAACTATCAAAAATTAAATACAAAGAAAAAATATTAAAAGCAACAAGGGAAAAGCAACAAATAACATAAAAGGAATCCCCATAAGGTTAACAGCTGATCTTTCTGCAAGCAGAAGGGTGTGGCAAGACATATTTAAAGTGATGAAAGGGAAAAACCTACAACCAAGATTACTCTACCCAGCAAGGATCTTATTCAGATTTGACAGAGAAATTAAAACCTTTACAGACAAGCAAAAGCTAAGAGAATTCAGCACCACCAAACCAGATTTACAACAAACGCTAAAGGAACTTCTCTAGGCAGGAAAGACAAGAGAAGGAAAAGACCTACAATAACAAACCCAAAACAATTTAAAAAATGGTAATAGGAACATACATATTGATAATTACCTTAAATGTAAATGGATTAAATGCTCCAGCCAAAAGACACAGACTGGCTGAATGGATACAAAAACAAGATCCATATATATGTTGTCTACAAGAGACCTGCTTCAGACCTAGGGACACATACAGACTGAAAGTGAGGAATGGAAAAAGATATTCCATGCAAATGGAAATCAAAAGAAAGCTGGAGTAGCAATTCTCATATCAGACAAAATGGGCTTTAAAATAAAGACTATTACAAGAGACAAACAAGGACACTACATAATGATCAAGGGACCAATCCAAGAAGAAGATAGCGGGGCTTCCCTGGTGGCTCAGTGGTTGAGAGTCCGCCTGCCGATGCGGGGGAAACAGGTTCGTGTCCCAGTCCGGGAAGATCCCACATGCCGCGGAGTGGCTGGCCCCGTGAGCCATGACCATTGAGCCTGCGTGTCCAGAGCCTGTGGTCCACAGTGGGAGAGGCCACAACAGTGAGAGGCCCGTGTACCACACACAAAAAAAAGAAGATATAACAGTTGTAAATATTTATGCACCCAACAGAGGAGCACCTCAATACATAAGGCAAATGCTAACAGCCATAAAAGGGGAAATCAACAGTAACACAATAATAGTAGGGGACTTTAACACCCCACTTTCACCAATGGACAGATCATCCAAAATGAAATAAATAAGGAAACACAAGCTTTAAGTGACACATTAAACAAGATGGACTTCATTGATATTTATAGGACATTCCATCCAAAAACAACAGAATATAATTTCTTCTCAAGTGCTCATGGAAAATTCTTTAGGATAGATCATATCTTGGGTCACAAATCAAGCCTTGGTAAATTTAAGAAAACTGAAATTGTGTCAAGTATCTTTTCCAACCACAACGCTATAAGACTAGATATCAATTACAGGGAAAAAAAACTATAAAAAATACAGATACATGGAGGCTAAACCATATACTACTAAATAACCAAGAGATCATTGAAGAAATCAAAGAGGAAATCAAAAAATACCTAGAAAGAAATGACAATAAAAACACAATGACCCAAAACCTATGGGATGCAGCAAAAGCAGTTCTAAGAGGAAAGTTTATAGCAATACAATCCTAACTCAGGAAACAAGAAAAATCTCAAATAAGAAAGAAATTAGAGAAAGAAGAACACAAAAACACCAAAGTTAGCAGAAGGAAAGAGATCATAAAAATCAGATCAGAAACAAATGAAAAAGAAATGAAGGAAACAACAGCAAAGATCAATAAAACTAAAAGCTGGTTCTTTGAGAAGATAAACAATATTGATAAACCATTAGCCAGACTCATCAAGAAAAAAGGGAAAAGACTCAAATCAATATAATTAGAAATGAAAAAAGGAGAAGTAACAACTGACACTGCAGAAATACAAAGGAAAATGAGAGATTACTACAAGCAACAATATGCCAATAAAATAGTCAACCCGGAAGAAAAGGACAAATTCTTAGAAAAGCACAGCCTTCCCAAACTGAACCAGGAAGAAATAGAAAATATAAACAAACAAATCACAAGCACTGATATTGAAACTGTGATTAAAAATCTTCCAACAAACAAAAGCCCAGGACCAGATGGCTTCACAGGGGAATTCTATCAAACATTTAGAGAAGAGGTAACACCTATCCTTCTCAAACTCTTCCAAAATATAGCAGGAGGAGGAACATTCCCAAATTCATTCTTCAAGGCCACCATCACCCGGATACCAAAACCAGACAAAGATGTCACAAAAAAAGAAAACTACAGGCCAATATCACTGATGAACATAGATGCAAAAATCCTCAACAAAATACTAGCAAACAGAATCCAACAGAACATTAAAAGGATCATACACCATGATCGGTGGGGTTTATCCCAGGAATGCAAGGATTCTTCAATATATGCAAATCAATCAATGTGATAAACCATATTAACAAACAGAAGGAGAAACACCATATGATCATCTCAATAGATGCAGGAAAAGCTTTTGACAAAATTCAACATCCATTTATGACAAAACCCCTCCATAAAGTAGGCACAGAGGGAACTTACCTCAACATAATTAAGGCCATATATTACAAACCCACAGCCAACATCATTCTCAATGGTGAAAAACTGAAACCATTTCCACTAAGATCAGGAAGAAGACAAGGTTGCCCACTCTCACCTCTATTATTCAACATATTTATGGAAGTTTTAGCCACAGCAATCAGAGAATAAAAAGAAATAAAGGGAATCCAAATCAGAAAAGAAGAAGTAAAACTGTCACTGTTTGCAGATGACTTGATAGTATACATAGAGAATCCTAAAGATGCTACCAGAAAACTACTAGAGCTAATCAATGAATTTGGTAAAGTAGCAGGATACAAAATTAATGCACAGCAATCTCTTGCAATCCTATACACTAACGAGGAAAAATCTGAAAGAGAAATTAAGGAAACACTCCCATTTACCATTGCAACAAAAAGAATAAAATACCTAGGAATAAACCTACCTAAAGAGACAAAAAAACAGTATGCAGAAAACTATAAGACACTGATGAAAGAAACTAAAGATAATACAAACAGATGGAGAGATATACCATGTTGTTGGATTGGGAGAATCAACATTGTGAAAATGACTGTACTATCCAAAGCAATATACAGATTCAATGCAATCCCTATCAAACTACCAATGGCATTTTTCACAGAACTAAAACAAAAAATTTCACAATTTGGATGGAAACACCAAAGACCCCGAATAGCCAAAGCAATCTTGAGAAAGAAAAATGGGGCTGGAGGAATCAGGCTCTGGGACTTCAGACTATACTACAAAGCTACAGTAATCAAGACAGTATGGTACTGGCACAAAAACAGAAATACAGATCAATGGAATAGGATAGAAAGCACAGAGATAAATCCACATACATATGGTCACCTTATCTTTGATAAAGGAGATAAGAATATACAATGGAGAAAAGACAGCCTCTTCAATAAGTGGTGCTGGAAAGACTGGACAGCTACATGTAAAAGAATGAAATTAGAACACTCCCTAACACGATACACAAAAATAAACTGAAAATGGATTAAAGACCTAAATGTAAGGCCAGACACTATAAAACTCTTAGAGGAAACCATAGGCAGAACACTCTATGACATAAATCACAGCAAGATCCTTTTCGACCCACTTCCTAGAGAAAGGGAAATAAAAACAAAAATAAACAAATGGGACCTAATGAAACTTCAAAGCTTTTGCACAGCAAAAGAAACCTTAAGACGAAAAGACAACGCTCAGAATGGGAGAAAATATTTGCAAATGAAGCAACTGACAAAGGATCAATCTCCAAAATATACAAGCAGCTCATGCACATCAATATCAAAAAAACAAAAAACCCAATCCAAAAATGGGCAGGAGACCTAAATAGACATTTCTCCAAAGAAGATATACAGATTGCCAACAAACACATTAAAGGATGCTCAACATCACTAATCATTAGAGAAATGCAGATCAAAACCACAATGAGGTATCACCTCACACTGGTCAGAATGGCCATCATAAAAAAAATCTACAAACAACAAATGCTGCAGAGGGTATGGAGAAAAGGGAACCCTCATGCACTGTTGGTGGGAATGTAAATTGATACAGCCACTATAGAGAACAGTATGGAGGTTCCTTAGAAAACTAAAAATAGAACTACCATACCACCCAGCAATCCCACTACTGGGCATATACCTGGAGAAAACCATAATTCAAAAAGAGTCATGGGGACTTCCCTGGTGGCACAGTGGTTAAGAATCCGGCTGCCAATGCAGGGGACACAGGTTCGAGCCCTTGTCTGGGAAGATCCCATATGCCGCGGAGTAACTAAGCCCGTGTGCCACAACTACTGAGCCTGTGCTCTAGAGCCCACAAGCCACGACTCCTGAGCCTGTGTGCCACAACTACTGAAGCCCACGCACCTAGAGCCCATGCTCCTCAACAAGAGAAACCACTGCAATGAGAAGCCTGCACACCGCAACGAAGAGTAGCCCACGCTCGCCGCAATTAGAGAAAGCCCATGGGCAGCAACAAAGACCCAATGCAGCCAAATAAATAAATAAACAAACAAATAAATAAGTTTTTAAAAATTATAAAGAAACAAAGGTCATGTACCACAATATTCATTGCAGCTCTATTTACAATAGCCAGGACATGGAATCAACCTAAGTGTCCATCGATAGATGGATGGATAAAGAAGATGTGGCACATATATACGATGGGGTATTACTCAACCATAAAAAGAAATGAAACTGAGTTATTTGTAGTGAGGTGGATGGACCTAGAGTCTGTCATACAGAGTGAAATAAGTCAGAAAGAGTAAAACAAATACCGTACACTAACACATATATATGGAATCTAAATAAATAAATAAATGGTTCTGGAGAACCTAGTGTCAGGACAGGAATAAAGATGCAGATGTAGAGAACGGACTTGAGGACATGGGGAGGGGGAAGGGTAAGCTGGGACGAAGGGAGAGAGTGGCATGAACATATATACACTACCAAACGTAAAATAGATAGCTAATGGGAAGCAGCCGCATAGCACAGGCAGATCAGCTCAGTGCTTTGTGACCACCTAGAGGGGTGGGATAGGGAGGCGGGGGCAGGGAGATGCAAGAGGGAGGGGATATGGGGATATATGTATACGTATAGCTGATTCACTTTGTTATACAGCAGAAACTAACACACTATTATAAAGCAATTATACTCTAATAAAGATGTTTTTAAAAAAGAATGAAATAATGCCATTTGCAGCAACATGGATGGACCTAGAGATTATCATACTTAGTGATGTAAGTCAGAAAGAAAGAAAAATACCATATGATATCATTTACACGTGGAATCTAAAATACGACGCAAATGAACACAGCTATGAAACAGAAACAGAGTCACAGACATAGAGAACAGCCTGGTGGTTTCCAAGGGTAGGGGGGATGGAAGGATTGGGAGTTTGGGATTAGCAAATACAAACTATTATATATAGGATGGATAAACAGCAAGGTCTTACTGTATAGCACAGGGAACTATATTTAATATCCTGTGATAAACCATAATGGAAAAGATATGAAAATATATATATATATACAGAAATATATGAGTGCATATATATATATATATATATATAACTGAGTCACTTTGCTGTACAGCAGAAACTAACACATTGTAAATCAACTATACTTCAGTAATTTTTTAAAAAGATATAACAGTTATAATTATATATGCACTAAAAAGGTGGAGTCTCAAAACATATGAAGCAAATATTGACAGAATTGGAGGGGAAGAGAGACGGTTCTACCAGAACAGTTGCAGATTTCAATTCTCTACTTTCAATAATGGATAGAACATCTAAACAGGAGATCAATAAGGAAACAGAGGACTTGAACAACGTTAAAAACCAATTAAACCTAACAGACATATACAGAAAACTCCACTCAACAGCAGCAGAATACACATTCTTAAGTGCATGTTGGTCATTAAATTTTGAATCAACAGTGAATGTCTGTTCTTTTTTTTTAATTAATTTATTTTTATTTATTTATTTTTGGATGTGTTGGATCTTAGTTGCTGCACGAGGAGCCTTCCTGTATCACAGAACAGTCTAATTTTTCTCTCACCACCCTATGACCGCATCTAAAATGAGCACCTTCTCCAGAGTTCCTGCTACCCAAGGAGAAAGCAATAATGAGGCTTGGCTCTGATTCTGGATAAGAGACACCCACCCCAGGACCATCCTCAGGCTGAGGCAAGAGAGGCATCAAATTGTGCATGTGCAGCAGCATCCCATTCTCAAGTAGAAGTGGATTATATTAGTGTTCTCTTCATTAATATATTTCTCCATGCTTTGGTAAGAGTGTCTCAGTGCCTTCCTACCAGAACCTAGGGAGGAAATGTATAAGTGGGTCTTACTTGACATACCCATTCCATTATTTTTTAACTCCTTAAGCCAGGAGATTCCTTTGTATACATTAAATCAAGAAAGCTATGGATCTCAAATCCATTTAACGTGGCCACCAATTACTCTGGCTGTCAGTCAACCAACTAAGAAAATTGTGAGAACAACTCCCAGCTGCTGAGGCTAACGCTGAGTCCAGAATATCTGCTAAGTGCCCCATATCAATAGATTCTGTTCAACCCAACATTGTTTTCCTCCTCGTATAATATCAGTAAAATCCATTTTCAAACGTTATGCTCAGATATCCGTTGATAACAACTAGAACAAGCCTTTTGCACACCTCTCTCCCCAGGCCAGACTTGGTATGCATCCCCCATGCACAGGGATCTGACTGTGGTGGGTGGGTCTTGAGAATGGCATTCTCTTGAAAGCTAATTGCCTCGCTGAGAACATTGCAAAGTCTTCACAAGGGGAGGTTGGTCTCCTCGGATGGGAGAAGGACGCTGGACTCTAGCAGTGAGGGAGGTGCAGAGGAACTTGGAGATTCAAGCTTCTCATACTCATCAGAATCCACCCAAAGATCCCTATTCCACTGCTGAGGGCTCCTCTCTTCCCCAATCAATGCCCTTTTGGTAAAATGCCTGGAGAGGTGTGACGTCATCTTGTGTTGTTCTTCAGAAACCTGAAGGATAAGATTTGGGTCAAACACAGAGAAGTGGGCTCTTTTACAGCTTGGGGCCCAGCCCACCTCCTTTTGACTCTAAGTGAGAACAACTTAGGAAAATATAACCAACCTGGTGTCCTTGGGACTCTTGTGTGCAGGAAGTTCCTGCCCAGCCCATCAAGCCCCTTTCCCATCAGTACATCCAAGACCTCAGTTCCCGCACAGTATTCCTTGATTTCCTTTTGGCCCCTTTCCACAAGCCCTGCTTTTATTACTCTGAGAAAGTTTCTTGCTCTGAGCTCTCCTCTCTGGATCCTTCACCTCGTTTATGTCTTCATTACTGTTTTCTGTCTCCACCCTACCTGAGAGTTATCTGAGACAACCCTGAAGGCCCCTCACCCTTGAGGGGATCCTCACGGGCTTCTCTTAGAGATTGTAATGAGTTTCTCTTAGAAGCTCAGAAAAGCTCCATAATTAAAACACACACACACACACACACACACACACACACACACACACACCCCTTTTTAATGCTGTCAGTTCATGTTTTGTTTGATTTAGTGCTTTCAAAAGCCAGAATAAAGGTCTGACCATTTTAGGAGTCAAGGTAGTAAAATGAAGTGGCCCTGTGTGAACAAACTCCTTTTAAGAGGAAGTAGAGAAATAGAAAAATTCTTAGAAAGGTACAACCTTCCAAGACTGAACCAGGAAGAAATAGAAAATATGAACAGACCAATCACAAGTAATGAAATTGAAACTGTAATTTAAAAACTACCAACAAACAAAAGTCCAGAAGCAGATGGCTTCACAGGTGAATTCTATCAAACATTTAGAGAAGAGCTAACACCTATCCTTCTGAAACCATTCCAAAAAATTGCAGAGGAAGGAACACTCCCAAGCTCATTCTATGAGGCCACCATCACCCGGATACCAAAACCAGGCAAAGATACCACACAAAAAAAGAAAGAAAGAAAATTACAGGCCAATATCTATGATGAACATAGACACAAAAATCCTCAACAAAATACTAGCCAACAGAATCCAACAACACATTAAAAGAATCATACACCATGACCAAGTGGGATTTATCCCAGGGATGCAAGGATTCTTCAATATATGCAAATCAATCAATGTAATACACTACATTAGCAAACTGAAGAATAAAAACCATATGGTCATCTCAATAAATGCAGAAAAGCTTTTGACAAAATTCAACACCCACTTATGATAAAAACTCTCCAGAAAGTGGGCATAGAGGGAACCTACCTCAGATAATAAAGACCATATACAACAAACCCTCAACTAACATCTATCTTAATGGTGAAAAACTGAAAGCATTTCCTCTAAAATCAGGAACAAGACAAGAATTTCCACTCTTGCCACTCTTATTCAACATAGTTTTGGAAGTCCTAGCCAAGGCAATCAGAGAAGAAAAACAAATAAAAGGAATCCAAACTGGAAAAGAAGAAGTAAAACTGTCACTGTTTACAGATGACATGATACTATACATAGAAAGTTCTGAAGATGCTACCAGAAAACTACTAGAGCTCTTCAATGAACTTGGGAAAGTTCCAGGATACAAAATTAATACACAGAAATCTGTTGCATTTCTATACACTAACAACGAAAGATCAGAAAGAGAAATTAAAGAAACAATCCCATTTACCATTGCATCGAAAAGAATAAAATACCTAGGAATAAACCTACCTAAGGAGGCAAAAGACCTGTACTCAGAAAACTATAAGATGCTGATGAAAGAAATCAAAGAGGACACAAACAGATTCAGAGAGATATATCATGTTCTTGGATTGGAAGAATCAATATTGTCAAAATGACCATACTACCCAAAGCAATCTACAGATTCAATGCAATACCTATCAAATTACCAATGGCATTTTCACAGAATTAGAAAAAAACATGTTTACAATTTGTATGGTAACACAAAAGACCCCGAATAGCCAAAGCAATCCTGAGAAAGCAAAACGGAGCTGGAGGAATCAGGCTCCCAAACTTCAGACTATACTACAAAGCTACAGTAATCAAGAGAGTATGGTACTGGCACTAAAACAGAAATATAGATCAATGGAACAGGATAGAAAGTCCAGAGATAAACGCATGCACCTATGGTCACCTAATCTATGACAAAGGAGGCAAGAATATACAATGGAGAAAAAGAAAGTCTCTTCAATAAGTGGTGCTGGGAAAACTGGACAGCTACATGGAAAAGAATGAAATTAGAACACTCTCTAACACCATACACATAAATAAACTCAGAATGGATTAAAGACCTAAATGTAAGGCCGTATACTATAAAACTCTTAGAGGAAAACATAGGCAGAGCACTCTCTGACATAAATTGCAGCAATATCTTTTTTGATCCATCTCCTAGAGTAATGAAAATAAAAACAGAAATAAACAAATGGGACCTAATGAAACTTAAAAGCTTTTGCACAGCAGAGGAAACCACAAATAAAAAGAAGAGACAACCCTCAGAATGGGAGAAAATATTTGCAAATGAAGTGACCAACAAGGGATTAATCTCCAAAGTACATAAACAGCTCATGCAGCTCAATATCAAAAAACAAATAAACAAACAACCCAATCAAAAACTGCGTGGAAGATCTAAGTAGACAAAAAAGACATACAGGCGGCCAAAAAGCACATGAAAAATGTTCAACATCACTAATCATTAGAGAAATGCAAATCAAAACTACAACGAGGTATCACCTCACACCAGTCAGAATGGGCATCATCAAAAAAATCTACAAACAATAAATGCTGGTGAGGGTGTGGAGAAAAGGGAACCCTCCCACAATGTTGGTGGGAATGTAAACCATTATGGAGAACAGTATGGAGGTTCCTTAAAAAACTAAATATAGAACTACCATATGACACAGCAATCCCACTCCTGGGCATATATCTTGAGAAAACCGTAATTTGAAAAGATACATGAACCCCAATTTACACTGCAGGATTATTTACAATAGCCAAGACATGGAAGCAACTTAAATGTTCATCAACAGAGGAGTGGATAAAGAAGATGTGGTACACATATACAATGGAGTATTACTCAGCCATAAAAAAGAATGAAATAATGCCATTTCCAGCAACATGGATGGACCTAGAGATTGTCATACTGAGTGAAGTAAGTCAGAGAAAGACAAATATCATATGATATTGCTTCTATGTGGAATCTAAAAAACTGTACCAATGAACTTATTTACAAAACATAAATAGAGTCACAAAGGTAGAAAACAAACTTATGGTTACCAGGGGATAAGGTAGGGGGGGATAAATTGGGAGATTGGCATTGACATATATACACTACTATGTATAAAATATATAACTAGGACTTCCCTGGTGGGGCAGTGGTTGGGAATCTGCCTGCCAATGCAAGGACACGGGTTCGAGCCCTGGTCCGGGAGGATCCCACATGCTGTGGAGCAACTGGGCCCGTGCGCCACAACTACTGAGCCTGAGCTCTAGAGCCCACGAGCCACAGCTGCTTCACCCGAATGCCGCAACTACTGAAGCCCGCGAGCCTGGAGCCCATGCTCTGCAACGGTGGGGAGTCCACCATGGTGAGAAGCCCGCACACCGTGGCGAGGAGTGGCCCCCGCTCGCCGCAACTAGAAGAAGCCCGTATGCAGCAACGAAAACCCAACACAGCCCAAAATTAAATAAATAAATTTTTTTAAAAAAATAGATAACTAATAAGGACCTACTGTAGAGCACAGTGAAATCTACTCAATACTCTGTAATGGCCTATGTGGGAAAAGATTCTAAAAAACAAACCAAAAAGTGGATGTATGTATAACTGATTCACTTTGCAGTACACCTGAAACTAACACAGCATTGTAAATCAACTATATTCCAATTTAAAAAAAAAAAAAAGAGGAAGTACAGCGTCATTCAGAGAAGAGGAGGAGAAAGTTTCCAAAACTGTCTGGTGTTTCGGAAAACAGCAGCGATGGCTTAGAAGCAGTGAAGGCTTAGGAGAAGCTAAGTGGGGACCTTCACAGCACAGAGGTGTGGAGGCCGCAGCTCACATGTGCATCACAGACCAGAGCTGAAATACGCTGGAGGGTGTGGGGCAGAGGCCCTAGAAAGCCTAGGGCAGGCTCAAGGTCAAGAGAAGAAGCGAATTTAGAAGAACGCAGTCACTTTTGCTCCTTGAAGACTTTGCTGGGTTTATTCTGCTTTCAAATAGAAAGTAAAGGGGAATTCCCTGGCGGTCTAGTGGTTAGGGCTCGGTGCTTTCACTGCCAGGGCTCAGGTTCAATCCCTGGTTGGGGAACTAAGATCCCACAAGCCACGTGACGCGGCCAAAAAAAAAAAGAAAAAAAAAAAGAGTAAAAACTTGCTGTTACTAAGGAAGCTTTCTACCAGTGAGGTATGAAGTGCACATCCTTCCTGGGCCACCCAGCCAGCGTCTCGAGAGCGGCACCCTCTCTGGTTCCTCCCGGGAGCCTCGCAGCCTTTGACTACAGGGCTGATTTCTGAGTATCCGCCGCGTGCTCTGGACACCCTGACTTAGCTGACGTGGCACAGGCCACACTCTGCCTTCCTGTTTCAGCTCACAGGTACACATATTCTTTTGTGGTCCATTTAGTGACACTTTTTTTGCATTTTGGTGCCTTTTCTTTGTGTTTTCAGGGTTCCTGAGCCCAGGAGGAGAAAACACAGTGTTAGATGAGCTGCATTCAGGCTGAATCAGGCGCTGCTGGCCACAAGGTCAATGTTAATGCTTCAACAATATGTAGAAGAAGGGCATCTTTAAACAAAAGCACACACAAAGCAAGGTTCTGTTGGTCGGGTGAGGAGAATGCTGTGACCAGAGGCCTGGCGGAAGCTGCCCGGGTAATTCCCGAGGAGCCAGGCTTCAGGGTTCACAGTGGCTTTTTGTGCGTAAGGACCTCAGATCCTAAGAATCAACTGTATGTGCCCCTGTGGTGCTCTGCAGAGCATGAACCCCTGCCCCTTTGACGGAAGAGAACACAGCCAGCAATGCCCCACCACAGAGCAGACTGTTAACAGAGCAGAGTGGCTGCATCCCGAGCCCTCCTCGCTTCACCATTTCCTTTCGTGTTTCCAGTCTTTCCTCCAGTCATTTCCTTCTGCTTCTCAGGTTCCCCAGAATTAAGTCTCACGAGCTGTTTTAATCAGATTCATCCCGCCATAATGGAGAAATAGCAAAACATTGGGAACTTCTGGCCTCCCAGTGGTATTTTTAAGTTTTTATTAGAAGAGGGATACAAGTGGGACTTCCCTGGTGGTCCAGTGGTTAAGAATCCACCTTCCAACGTAGGGCATGTGGGTTCGATCCCTGGTCGGGGACCTAAGATCCCACATGCTGCGGGGCAACTAAGCCCGAGTGCCAAAACTACAGAGCCCGCATGTCACAATGAAGACCCAGCACAGCCAAATAAAAAAATCTTAAAAAAGAAGAGGAGGGCTTCCCTGGTGGCGCAGTGGTTGGGAGTCTGCCTGCCGATGCAGGGGTCACGGGTTCGTGCTCCGGTCCGCGAAGATCCCACATGCCGCGGAGTGGCTGGGCCCGTGAGCCATGGCCGCTGTGCCTGCGCGTCCGGAGCCTGTGCTCCGCAACGGGAGAGGCCACAGCAGTGAGAGGCCCACGTACCGCAAAAAAAAAAAAAAAAAAAAAAAGAAAGAGGAATGCAAGTATTTTTAGGGGGAAAAAGTCATCATTTAAAAATTGGTTTACACACACTTATTCCCAAACTAAAAAACAAACACACAGTTATCATAAAAGGTAGCAAAGGGAAAGGAGAATTAATACTTAATTCTCAAAAATCACAGAGATGTTATTTTCTCATTTTACAGGTGAGGCAACTGCAACTCAGAGAGACGAAGGAGGTGACTGAATTCACACCCCCAACTGTGTGCAGAGACAGGCCACCGGACTGCACACTCCTGGTCCTTCCCATTTTCCTGCACGACTGCCACAGGTGTCATAATCACCTCCGACACCGGAACGGAGCCCGCACGGCAGGTGGAGTGCAAACCCCCCATGAGGCGCGGAAGTTGAGCAGAGAACTACCCGAACACTGAGGTCTTCTAAACCGCGTTTTTGGTCATCTTCTCCCTCCATATCTAATTTAGGTTCACTTTCTGGGTTTGGTTCAAGTTCAGAGCCACCACTTCATGACACTGGGACTTGTCTGCCAAGTCATTCCTCCGCGTTCTCCCCACTGTGATTGAAACAGCTTTTACTGCCCGACACACCTCTCCACTCCCGCCTTTGTCACTGCCTTTCTTTTCTTTCATAAAGTGTTGGTCCCAACCAGCAGGAAATGGAGGTGATTCTTGTTCATTTACATACCAGAACACACTTTCTTTCAAAAAGCCATGGGAAAAATAATTTCTGAATTGTTTAGAGGAAAAGTTTATGACTGCGTTTTAAAATAAAATGTCAGTGAGGCTCACTTTGAGAACTCATTTGAACTCACTCAGCTAAGAGGATGGCTCTGCAGGTAACATGCATACAGTCACACCTACTCTGCCGAGCACCCTGGCAGGCGCAGATGAAATGGAATGCAGTGAAGGAAGCTTTAAAAGTAGACATTTACAAAAACGCAAACTATATATTTTATATAGAAAACAAAACAGTACAATACCTAATTCAGAATTTCTCCTTTATCGTAATTGTCATGTTTTAATAAATTTTACTCCTTTTCCTATAAAAGCAGAATGCTCACCATTCTTCAAACAGGCACAAAGCTTAAAACTTAGGCTTTAAGATAAAAGCAATCTCCCCCGTCCCCAGCATCGCATGTCACACAGAAGCTTGTCTGCACAATGTAGTGTAATTTTTATATGTGTCGTCTATTCACTTCTTTTTTCTTCCTTAGTGATCTTCTCCTATCCTTCTCCTTTGGGGTTTTACTGTCCTTTTTCTAACTCCAAATTATAAAATTAGAAGTAAAATTTGCGTCTGGCCTTGCCCTGCTACACTGCTAATGCTCAAAAATCATAAACAGGAACCTACATCGTCTGCCCTGTAGACAGTTTGGGTTTGCACTAGCTCTTGGCCGTCCTGGGGGACAGCTGCGCCCCCAGCGGCAGCTGCAGGAGGGTGAGGACCAGCGGGCAGTGCAGTCCTGTTTTGATGTCCTGCGACAGCGCCTGCTTCCAGCCTTTAGAGGGGCCTCCAGGGCCCCAGCCTCCCAAAGTCCCTCAGACTCAGAACGGGGAGGCACAGCCGCTGCCAACAGGAGTCCCTGGGCCTCCTGCGCCCCTTTCTAGTCCAAGACAGACGCTCACCAGGGCCCCTCCCTGGTCTCCCCCCACCAAAACAACAAGCCACCCAATTAAAAAACGGGCAGAGGACCAGAATAGACATTTTTCCAAAGAAGACATACAGATGGCCAACAGACACATGAAAAGATGCTCAACGTCTAAACATCAGGGGAATGCAAACTAAAACTACGAGATGTCACCTCACACCTGTTAGAAGAATGGCTATTATCAACAAGACAACAAATAACAAATGTTGGTGAGGGTGTGGAGAAAGGGGAACCCCCATGCACTGCTGGTGGGAATGTGAATCGGTGCAGCCTCTATGGAAGTTCTTTTAAAAATTAAAAATAGAACTACCATAAGATCCAGCAATCCATTTCGTGGGATTCACAAGGACAGCTGAGCAGAGGGCTCCTGGGTTTTGGCTCTCAGACCAAGAAAACGCAAATGGATGTTCTGCTTATAATCGTCAGCTCAGAAAAGACCACACTACCCCGTCCTTTGGCGCATTCCTTCCCAGGACGAATGATCCAGTCCCTTCAAAGTCGCTCAGGAATCTGGCGAGAGCACCAGAGACCGGGCTTCACACTTGAGGGGTTTCTAGCAGGTGGTCCGGTCCCCGCCCCCTTTACCTGCTGACTTTCACAAAACACAGGAGAAAACCATCTGCTAGATTTTCTTTTAAACAAGGGACTAACGTCTTTTCCCCTCGACCTTGCTTCCACGTTCTGCTTTACAAGCCTGCGAAGAACATTTAGCGGTTCTCCCACCTAGAGCCGCCGAAGCCGACAGGCCTGGGCGGGATCTGCGACCTCGCGGGCAGCAAACTCTGGGAGCAGGCTCCCCCCCAGCTGCCCCACGGCCCAGGGTCAGAGACTCCTCTTCCCGACCCCGCCCCGCGCCCCGCCGTCCCCCGCCCCAATCCAGGCTAAAGAGAAGGTCCGCTTCCCGGCTAAAAGGGGGTGGGCGGTACTTGCAACAGCTGGAGACCCGCGTCTCCGCCGGCACCCGCGCGGCCAGAGCACGTCGCCCTCGGAGTTGCCCGCCCGCGGTCAGGGGAGGGGGACAGCCCGGGGTCGCCGGCGCCACGTGTCCGGGGCATCGGGCGGGGCCGGCAGCTGCTCCCGCTCGGCCTGGGGGAAGGCTGCGCCGGCCCGCAGCGCCCTGCCACTGCCACTGAGCCCCGCACGCGCCGTGTCCCGGACCCACCCCGCGCCGCACCTGCGTGAGCTCCCAGGTCCGCCTGCAGGTGAAAAGCGCCGGGACGAGGGGGCCGGAGCGAAGGTCGTCCACTTGGCTCGGCGGCTCGAGTAGTTTCCTCCTCAGACCTCGGAGCAGGCGAGGCTTCAGGGTTCCCGCCCTTCCTTCCACCGCTGCAGGCGACCCCGGCCCGGGGCGCGGGAGAGGTGGACGGCTGCCGGGCCGATGGAAGACCACCCTCCTGAGAGCCGGGCGGAGCCGGAGCCGCGGAGCCGGGGCAGCTAGGCGGCCAGCCTCGGTGCGCAAGACCCACGCACGTGCATGGGCGCAGCCTGGGCGGGCGGGGCGCGGGGCCTGCTCTCGGCGCAGGAGCCAAGGACTGAAAGGTGCGGGAGGCGGTCGGGGGTCGCCCGGACTATAGCCAGGGGCTGGGCGGTAGGGAGGGGCTGGGGGCGGGGCGGCGGGAGGGGCGGGGCGGCGGGAGGGGGCCGGGGATGAGGCCCAAAGATAATACACCTGTGCGCGCTCAGGGGGCCGTCCTGGGCCGGGGCTGCGGTTCAGGGCGGCGCGGACGCGGCGCCAACTCCTACCCGCTACCTCTGCCGGGCCGGTATCGCTGGCCGGAGGCTGGGGGCCTTGTCCCCAGACCCAGACGAGAGACGGAGGTTCGCAAGGGGAAGAGGCTCGCCCAGGTCTCCAAGCCCTGAGCCTGGGTCCGGACGCAGGTGTGTCTCGGTCACTCCGCGGCGGCCCGCGCTGCGCTGGCGGCCCCGAGACGGCCAATGTTGCCCATGAGAGCTCCGGTCCACGCGTGCAGCCGGTCCGCGCGCAGCCCCCGTGGTGCAGCGGGGAACGGCGAGTGGTGCTACCTCCTGGGAGAAGTTCTCCTGGACATGCCTCGGTGGTTTGCAGAGTGTACTTCCTGGGCCGGCAGCATGCGTATCTCCAGCGAGCTCGACAGAAGTTCAGGTGCTCAGGCCTCAGGCCTGCGAATCCGGAGGGCTAGGGTTGGCCTGCGTCTGATCTTACCAGCGCCCCAGGGGTGTACACTGAAGCTTGAGAACCGCTGACCTATCTAACAAAATAACAGGCGCTGATACAATAGTTTCTCAGACTGAAACGCGTAGATTCGTTTCGCGTTTCAGCAGCCATTTCGCAGCGAGAGGTGTTTGCAGAGAATGGGTTCACGGATGTGCTCACAAAGCTAGTTTGAGGACTTCACTAGATCAGCACTTCCCAGCCTCTCGTGCTTACTGTGGACTGAGGTATCCGGGGGGCTCGGGAAACCCCCAGGTGTGGACTGTCTCGCAGGACAGGGAGCGAGGTTCTGCATCTCTAACTGGGTTCACTCTGCGAACAGCAAGATCTAGGACAGTATCTCGGAGACGTGCCCACTGCTGCCCTTTTGGAGACACTAAGCACTCGCTAGTAGGAGCCCGGCTCTGACCCAGACACTGGTCAGCTCCTCCGGCGCAGCATTTCACCTCTGCCTGGACCTGTTTCCCTGTTTGTAAGATGAGGACTGAGCTTGCAAGCCCGCGCCTTTCTGTCCCGCTCTCCACACCGACCCCCCCCCTTTTGCCTTTTCCCGTCCCTGGATTTCTCCAGTGTGCCGGCCTCACCGCCCCGGGACACACCAGTCCTGTCACACGCTGGAAAGGACCCCAGAGACAAAACGAAGGCAACAATATCTCTGGTAGCAAGAAAATAGCCTGCCCATCTTAGGTGTGTCCAGGGATGCACGCTTCCCCTACTAAAGGTGGCATCAGAGCGCCCTCTCCCCGCCCACAGATGAGGGTGCGCAGCGGAGGTCAGGACGGCAGGCTGCCTCTGGCTCTGTGGCCTTGGGCTGGTTATGTAGCCTCTGCCTCAGTGTCCTCATCTATAAATAAAGGCGATAATGGAGTCTGCCTCCGCGGATGCCGAAAGCGCTCTATTGTTACTCTCCTTGGCACCATAGGCTTCTGCTCTCAAATGTGGTAGGTTGTGTCTAATAAACTCATCACCACTGAGGTGTTAATGGCCAGTAGTGAGTTAGCCTATCCCCCTCCGTGCAGCATCTGGATTTCAGTTGGGGAATTCTCAGGGATTACATCTGTCAGGGTACGTCTGGACGCAATTGACAGGACAAGTGAATGTGCTTTAACAGTACAGATACTCTTCATCTCACTAACGAGAGAAAGGGGCAGAGTTGCCCAGGCCATGGTTCTCTGTGCTGCGTCACGTCTGCCCAGCACACCTCAGCCACGGCGTCCAGAGGCAGAAAAAGGGGCGGTCTCCTCTGGCCCCCACTTCTCATCGGCCGAGTGTCCATTTCTAAATCCAGTGCTGGCACGAAGAGCAGGGAACACATGCTGCCCCAGTAGGATTTTGGTTAGCAAGGAGGGGGGACCCCATTACCCCCATATGCTGTGATGTTTCGACCCCAAGAAGCCCACCAGGAACAGTGGGACTTTGGTCAAACTGGTGGACAGTCCAGACCTGCCAGTTACTAGCAGAGTTACTGCTACGAGTCACTGAAGCGCCCAGAGCTAAAGAGCTTCCTCTGTCATGTGGGGTTGCCAGCACCTGCATCCTCGGGTTGTTGTTAAGGAACACCCAAGACTGCCCTCGGTCAGAGTGTGGTGAATGTCAGCTGCTACGACTATCATTACGTCCTTTCTCCCAAGGGCCTTCCTCTACTTAAACTACTTAGTGTGGATACTTAAATGCTTAACTGCATAAATATTAATGTTTTGACCCAGTGTGCTGCTGCCTCAAACCTTAAGGATTTCAGATAAGGGATCACAGGCCTATGGGTACTTTTCAGAGGTGTTACTAGTATAAATAAGATAAAATTTTGTCTTTCTTGAATCTTTGTATGTCAGCTATTTGCACACATTTTCCCAAACTTTTTATTGTGGTAAAATATACGAAACCAAATATACCATCCTAACTATGTTTAAGTGTACAGTTCAGTGGTATGAAATATTCATATTGTGGTGCAACCATCACCGCCATCCATCTCCGTAACTCTTTTCATCTTGTAAAGCTGAAATTCTGTAAGAATTAAAAACTAACTGCCTATCCCCTCTCCCCTCAGCTCCTGGCAACCACTACTCTACTGACTGTCTCTATGATTTTTGAGCACTCTAAGTACTGCATATAAGTGGAATCATACAGTAATTTGGGTTTTCGTCACTGGCTTATTTCACTTAGCATAATGTCCTCAAGGCTCATCAATGTTGTAGCATATTGCAAAGTTTCCTTCCTTTTTAAGGCTGAATGATATTCCACTGTATGGACATACCACATTTTGTTTATCAATTCTTTGGGGTGTATACCCAAGAGCGGAATTGCTGTATCATTTGGCAGTTCCATTTTTAATTTTTTGAGGAACAGCCATACTGTTTTCCACAGTGGCTATACCATTTTACATTCCCAGCAACAGTGCACAAGGGTTCAAATTTCTCCACATTCCCGAGAACACTTGTAATTTTCTGTTATTTTTTAAAATAGTAGCCATCCTAATGGTTGTGAGTTGGTATCTTGTAGTTTTGATTTGCATTTCCCTAATGATTAGTGATATTGCGCATCTTTTCATATGGTTTTTGGTCACTTGTACATCTTCTCTGGAGAGATTTCTATTCAAGTCCTTTGTCTGTTTTTGAATTGTTTTGTTGTCCTTGTCATTGAGTTGTAGTCATTTTTAATATATTCTAGATATTAATTCCTTATCAGATATATGATTTGCAAATATTATCTCCCATTCTGTGGACTGCCTTTTTATTTTACTGATACTGGCTCTGCACAAAATTTTAAGATTTTCATGAAGTCCAATTTGTCTAATTTTTCTTTTTCTTTTTGGCCACACCATGCAGCATGCAGGATCCTAGTTCCCCGACCAGGGACTGAACCCGCACCCCCTGCAGTGGAAGCGTGGAGTCTTTTTTTTTTTTTTTAAATCTATGAACCAATCAGGATTCATGAATTTCTTTTTATTATTATTATTTGGCTGCATTGCGTCTTCGTTGCTATGCACGGGCTTTCTCCAGTTGTGGCAAGCGGGGGCTACTCTTCATTGTGGTGTGCGGGCTTCTCATTGCGTTGGCTTCTCTTGTTGCAGAGCAGGGGCTCTAGGCGTGTGAGCTCAGTAGTTGTGGCTCGTGGGTTCAGTAGTTGTGGTGCACGGGCTTGGTTGCTCCGCGGCATGTGGGATCTTCCTGGACCAGAGCTCGAACCCGTGTCCCCTGCATTGGCAGGCAGATTCTTAACCACTGCGCCACCAGGGAAGCCTGAAAGCACGGAGTCTTAACCCCTGCCACTGGACCACCAGGGAAGTTCCTATTTTTTCTTTTGTTGCCTGTGCATTTTGTGACACGTCCAAGAAATCATTGCCAAATTCAATGTTCTGAAGCTTTAGTCCTATGTTTTCCTTTAAGAGTTTTATAGTGGGTTTTGTTTGTTTTGCTGCATTGCACGGCTTCTGGGATCTTAGTTCCCCAACCAGGGGTCGAACCTATGCCCTCGGCAGTGAAAGCATGGAGTCCTAACCACTAGACTGCCAGGTTACTCCCTATACTGTTAAGTCTTACATTTAGGTCTTTGATACATTTTAAGTCAATTTTTGTATTTGGTGTTAGGTAAAGGCCCAACTTCATACTTCTGCATGTGGATATCTAGTTTTCCCAGCATCATTTACTGAGACGACTCTCCTTTCCCCATTGAATGATCTTGGCACCTTTGTCAAAAATCATCTGGCCAGGGACTTTCCTGGTGGTCCGGTGGTTAAGAATCCGCCTTCCAATGCATGGGACATGGGTTCGATCCCTGATCAGGGAACTAAGATCCCACATGCCACAGGGCAACTAATCCCGTGCACCACAACTACTGAGCCCACGCACCACAACTAGAGAGAAGCCTGTGTGCCGCAACGAAGATCCTGTGTGCTGCAACTAAGACTCAATGCAGCCATAAATAAATAAAAAGTAAAATATTAAAAAACAAAAATCATCTGGCCATATACGTGAGGGTTCACTTCTGGGCTCTCTATTCTATTCCATTGGTCTATATGTCTGTCTTTAAGCCAGTAGCACCCTGTTTTGACTAGTTTTTGCAGTAAGTTTTGAAACTGGGAACCGAAAATCATCCAGTTTTGTTCTTTTTCAGGATTGTGTTGACTATCAGGATCCCTTGAGATTCCTTATGAAATTTAGTATAAGTTTTACAATTTCTGAGAAAAAATCATCAGGATTTTGATCGGGATTGCACTGAACCTGCAGAACACTTTTGAGTAATATTGGTGTTTTAATAGTAAGTCTTCCAATTAGTGAACACAGGAGGTTTCCACTTATTTCTCTTAATTTCTTTCAGAATGTCTTGTAGTTTTCATTGTACAGGTCTTTCTCCTTCTTGGTTATTTCCTAAGTATTCTATTCTTTTTGGTGCGATTGTAAATGTAATTATTATTGTAAATGTAATTATTATTGTAATATGGTGGGGGGGGGTGCTTGTTTGGCTGCACCACACAGCTTGTGGCATCTTCATTCCCCAACCAGGGATTGAACCCAGGCCCTGGCAGTGAAAGTGCTGAGTCCTAACCACGAGACTGCCAGGGAATTCGCTGTAATGTCTTCAGATCATTCATTCCTCATGTATAGAAATGCAACTGCTTTTTGTGTGTTAACTTCTAATCCTGCTACTTTGTAGAATTCATTTATCAGATCTAACAGCTTTTTGCATGTGGTATCTTTATGATATTCTACACATAAGACCATTCATCTGCAAACAGATGAGTTTACTTTTTCCTTTCTAATTTGAGGCCTTTTCTTTTTCTTACCTACTTGCTCTGGCTGGAACGTTCAGTACTATGTTGAACAGAAATGGTGAAAGCAGGCACACATCTTTTGTCTTGTTCCTGACCTTAGAGGAAAAGTTTTCAGTCTTTCACCATTATTATGTTTGCTGTGGGTTTCTCATATACAGATATTATAAATATTAAGGTCTCCTCCTATTCCTATTTTGTTGAGTGTTTTTTCATGAAAGGCTGTTGAATTTCGTCTCATTTTTTTCTGCATGATTTGAGATGACCATGTGTTTCTTCCTATCATTTTGTTGATGTGGCATGTAACACTGACTTTCCTGTGTTGAACTTTGCATTCCAGGAATATATCCCACTTGGTAATGGTGTATAATCCTTTTTTATTTTTTTTTAAGGCTAGTTTTTTAAAGTTTTAAAATTTATTTACTTTTGGCTGCTGCATGTGGGCTTTCTCCTGTTGAGGCGAGTTGGGGCTACTCTTGGTTGCAGTGCACAGGCTTCTCATTGCAGTGTCTTCTCTTGTTGTGGAGCATGGGCTCTAGGCATATGGGCTTCAGCAGTTGTGGCACACGGGCTCAGTAGTTGTGGACAGTGGGCTCTAGAATGCAGGCTTAGTAGTTGTGGCACACAGGCTTAGTTGCTCTGTGGCATGTGGTAACTTCCCAGACCAGGGCACGAACCCATATCCCCTGCATTGGTAGGCAGATTCTTAACCACTGTGCCACCAGGGAAGCCCTAATCCTTTCAACATGCTGCTGAAACCTGTTTGCTAGTATTTTGTTGAGGATTTTTACATCAATGTCCAAAGGATATTGGTCTTTACTTTTCTTACTTTGTAGTGTCTTTGTCTGGCTTTGGTATTGGGGTTATACTGGCCTTCTAGAGTAAGGTGGGAAGCGTTCCTGCCTCTTCATTTTGGGGGAGGGAAAGTTAGGATACAGTGCTCTGTTATATGTACTACACTGCCAGCCTCTAAGAGTTACACAGATGGAATTCAGGCAAGATTTTGCAATGAATCTTTTGTCATTTCTCAATGGTTCTTTCTCCACTTTTCCTCTTCTGGTCACTAAAATACACTCTCACACAATCATTCTTGGCTTTGTGACCAAGATTAATATATCTCTGATGAAACCTGCTCTGAAGATCCAGTAGTTGAGCATGGGAGCCAGATGGGGCTTCTTGATCCCAACAGTGTGTGATGCAGCCATCCAGCCCACAAGCCAAGTTGCAAGTCGTGGGCCTGAGCAGGGACTGACATCAGGAATTCCACTTATCCAGATGGAAGGACCAGCCTACGCAACACAGATGCCACCATCATGCTGGTCACGGTATGAACACAGCTGGCTGCTCTTCTGCCATGGCTCAGCACCCGCCCACCAGCCCCCACCCCACATCGAATGTTTGCCAGCTTCAGGGGCATCTCTCCCCATTGCATTTCACTAATTTCTGCAGAACCTGCATCAAGCACGTTTCCAAAGCCAGTGCATGAGCCATCTGCATGCAGTGGAGGCACAGAGGGGAATTTTATGTTTGGGGCTGAGTGAAGCAGCTTTATTGGACATTTGAGAGTTCCTTCTATACACATTCTTCCCAGAACAGCTTACTTTAAAAAGCTGTACTTAGTAATGTCATGCTCCATGTTGAGAGGTGCTAGGCATAAGTGAATTTGAAAATATGTACAGAAAACAGTGTTGCAGGGACCTGCATTCTATAAAACTGGGAACCGTTGTCCAGAGCTAAATAAAATATATTGTAGGCTACATTTTTTTCCTTCAGTTACTGAAAACCTATTTTTTTTAAAACAAATGTAAATTAGATTGCTTCCACATTTACCAGGAACACTTGGATTCTGATCTCAGCAGTTGTATAGTGACTGCATGTCATCTTGGATTATGTGGCACAATGAGACGTCCCACATCCGTCTTCCATCAAAGATTCCTCAGAGCTGTGAAGGGAAGGGAGTTCTCTTAACACTGGTCTGATTACCTGTGTGCACTTCACGGAGGGTAAGGGGAGACGGTGAAAGGCTGAGTCAGAACTGCTTCCCACACAGCATGGCCAGCAAAGTGCCTCGTTAGAGCTTAAGTTTTCTCAGGGAAAGAAGCTGCTGCTTGGATGTTTCTAGAGGTGAGTCGTTGGGCACCCAAGCACCCACCCCCAGGGGAATGTGACAGTACCTTCCATCTGCCCTCTGCACCTGGGGGACAGAGAATTCACTCCTGACACCTCACATGGCCGAAATCTGGAAGATGGGCCAATCTGCATAGTTCCTGTTCTAGAAGGGAAAGAAGCATGATTCCCTCCACCCTGCCTCCAACCCTTGTCGCACCAAGATTCAGAGTTTCAGAAACCAAGGCCTGGTGGCAGGGAAGGCTACCAAGACGCTTGCACTAAGACACTGCACTAAGAGTGTGTGTGTTGGAGGGGGGGATTAAAAAGGGAAGGTGCCCCGATATCTAGGAAAGCTGGAATTCTGCTGCCATCCTACTAGACTTGGCCAGCTTGGTGCTGTTACCACTGCAAAGCAGGGGTTCCTCCCAATGCAAGCAGAAGACATGTTTCTTCAACATGAATGCTACTGCAGCGCCATGAATTTTCATGCAGAACTGAGACGTCATCTCTTCAGCCTCTGAGGGCATGAGTGTGAGGTCTGGTCTCGGCCTGGCAAGACAGGAGCGTCAGAAACGCCCAGGAGGCACCCAGAAAGACAAGGCAATGTATCCGAGCACGTGGAGCTTGAGGCCTGCAAACGAGCCAAGCTGGGGAGGGAGGTTTGGAAACAAAACAGAGAAGTCCCTAACGGGACCTGGTGGGTCTTCGTTGACCACTGGCCTTGGACTGTGTGATGCTCTGTTGCATCTTTTCATCTCCTCCATACTGTTTATCCTGGATGTCTGAGTCCCATCTCCTCCGAGGGGGCTCCTGAGACCCCATGACCGGCTTAACTGGGTGGACTGTGGCCGCAGCTTGGGAATCTCAACATAGGAGGTTATAAGGAATCCACACCTAAGAATCACACTAAGCTTCACTTTCCAGAATGAAAACAACTTGTCAACATTCAGCTTCCTGTTCGGGTGTTATTCAAGTCTAGTGCTGGACGGTATTCAAATTAATGCAGAAGAGCCACACAGGGGTACTCACGTTTCAAAGACAAAACCTGAGAGAGAAGGCTGTTTGTGCTTCTGCTTTCCCAACAGGGTTTATTTTGGGGTTGCAGAGATGTTTGCATAAATAAGGCTCTTCAGGTGTATCCTTGGTGCTCTGGGTTCTGATCAACAAATTTCACTTCTAACAGGCAGACTTTGATCTCCTCCTTTCATCTTCACGTCCCAAAGACATGAAAACCTGGCCACGTGTACCATTCGGTCACGTCTGTGGGCCCACCCTGCAGAGGCCCAGCCAGCTCCAGCCAGGGGCACCTACAGTCCTGCTCTGCCCGTCCTCACGAGGTAGACTGTGTGCATCTCCACCAAAGGACATGACGGAACCAACTGCCCCCCTCAGTCCCTTTACTTGTCACTGAAACCAAAGCCCTAGGAAGGCAGCACCGAGAACTGGGACTCGTGGAGCACATACCATGTGCCAGGCTCTGCTAAGTGCTGCCACACGTGCCACCCAGGCAGTCCTCCCAGTGACCTCTGAGGTAGATGCTACCAGTATCCCGACCACGGAGAAAACGGAGCAGAGGCCACTCCGCCACCAAGTGTCAGATCCAAGCACTGAACCCAGGGCAGCAGGTTTAAGAGTCACATGGCTGGAAAGCCCTTCTCTGCAGCACACTGCCTCTTCCGCCTGTCGGACCTGGATGACCCGGGGCTCCACCCTCCTTGTATGCAGAGAATCGTGTCTTGTCTTCTTTCTGCTTCTCCCACTCACCCTCAAACCCGGATTTTTTCCAGTGATCCTAATGCCCAATGTCTGTCTGGTTTCTTGGCTCCGCATCTGTTTCTTCTCTGCTTTTCTCAGGCACAGGGTGAGAAAGAGCCTCAAAGCCACTCCTGCGTTTGCTGCTTGTCTTCTCCTTCCTCTGAGCAGCAAGAACGTCTGCCTTCGACTCTGGGGCAAACCTGCACGGCAGTCCACTGCTGGCGGATCGGCACGTGCTTCACTCTTGCCTAGCAGGTCTCGAGGACCGTGGCTCTCCCCGAGAGGCTGACGCTCACATTTCAGGGCCTTGGGGACAGGGTTATGGGCATGTGGGCTCTTCACCATCGAAGTCCTGTTTAAACTCGGCTCCAGGGTCCGGAGCCAGAGTGACAGCCACCCCCGCCAAGCCGCAGCTTCCATCCACAGCCCCAGCAGCGCGCCCGCCTCAGCTCAGCCAGAACTCAGTGGGACCACCAGACCCTTTTCACCTAACCCACAATCCTGTAGCTTATTAACATTTTAAATCTCAAACACAGGAGTTTGTGTGTATTCCTGTCAAATTTCATCTGATAGATTTTGGTTCTTCATCTCGAACTGTCTTTAAAAGGCAAATTTGAGCTCTACTTTGTCACATGACGCATTATTCTTTCCAGTGTTCCATTCACACAGCTTTGATAACCTTCAATTAAGTGTTGAGCAAATTCTGAAACGCGACCTTCGGATACGGGCGTCCACACCTCTCAACAGGCTGGTGTCGAGCCCACAGGCAGGTAGGCGATGGGGCAGTTCACTTGCTCAGGCTTTCCCCATCTTTTACTCTAGAGCTTAGATACGACACAGTTTTGATGGTGATGACTTGAATATGCTTTTTAAAACATATGATGAAAACTACTTACTCTTTTTATTAAAAAAAAACAACAGAAAACTATACGTATCACAAATTCTTGAACAGAAGATGCCGTAAGAAAATTTTAGGTATTCTGAACTTTACCGATAGGACTTGGAAGGCCAAGACATCAGAGGAAAACTCAAGGCAGAAAAACCCTTTTGAAGAACATGAAGTTTTTCAAGACTGAAAGTAACTTTCGTGGGCAGTGCTCCCCTGGAAGACTGTCAATTTTTCTTTCCTATTGGCTGTTTTCACATGCTTAATATTCGGTCATCTTCAGCTTTGTTCTTTGGCTGCTCAGAGGGCCCTTTCTAAGATATCCATAGTCAGAGTCCCTTTGTTCTGTCTTCAGTAAGTTTAAGTTGTAGGACATCTGGTTGCTAATGAGCTCCACCTGCAGGTCACTGGTTTACTATGACAGGATGTAACCCGGGAACAGCCAGATGGAAGAGGTGCACAGGACGAGGGACGGGGAAAGGCACGGAGCTTCCCCCCATCTCTGAGCGGCCACTCCCAGCTCCACGTGTCCAGCAGCCTGGGAGCTCCTTCCATGTGCTCTGAGGAAGCAAAGTTCTATGCCCTTTGAATAAAACGAAAGGTGAGCTGGGTGCGTCCTGTATTCAGTTTTGTCTCTTTTCACATCAAATGAGCAGCGTGCTTGCAGCTATTACACGGCATCTGCACTTGTGGTGAGGTGCCTGGGGCAGGTGCAGGGCTGTCAGGGATCAGCCGTCCCAGCACCGGCATTCCAGGGCCTGTGGAGGACATCCAGGGTCATGTCCCAGGCTCCTTCCTTTTACACCGTCTGTCTGACTCCTGGCCCCTCTTGTACCCTTACAAACCACTGTAACTCCTTCCTGTAAGAGTATGGAGCAAAACCAAAAACTCCTGGTCTGAGCAAAAAACTCCTGTTCCTGCCACTTAACTTCATAGAGAACTTAGGCTGGGGCACAGGCAGGAAGAAGGGCAAGCGGCATCGTGCACCCGCCTCTCCTACGGTCCCGGCTTCTTGCACTCACAGGGCCGGTGCACTCATCGCCTGCCACCACGCTTGCCCCTTGCAATTTGGGATCTGGGCACTTTCTGCAGTGTAGGCCCAGACGCAGTCAGTGGAGAAGACTGCTCAGTGCTGTCGGGTATTAACCACGGTGTTTATTTTCTGTAATGTTCTGACATCCTGGGGGCCTGTGGGCTGGGGAGAGACCCCTCCGCAAGCTGGCTAGCTCCCCGTGAGCGCACCACTCACACGCAGACCAGCCAAGCCCGAGCCCTCCCCAGCCAGTGTCTCCTCTGCCCCAAGTCACCCCAGGGCCAGGGACTGGACAACTGGAAGCCACCCCTAGAGCCCGGAGCCTGCTGAAATGACCAAGCTGTCCGACCCCAGGCCTGCCCAGACGTGCTCACCCTACCTGGCCCACTCCGTCCTCCAGGAGCCTCGGGACGGGTTCAGCCACGCTTCCTCCTCACCCTCGGCCTGCTGACAGACCCTGGCGCTCCTCGTGGGCCCTGTGCAGCGTGATGCACCCCTCCTCTCGGGAGCTGTGAGTCAAGAACTCTTCTTTCAAGGTAGCAGTTTCCAACTCTGTCATCTTACCACACCTGATCAGGACACATCCCGTGCACATTTTAACACAGGTCAATCCTCCCTCTGGACATTTCTTCTCTGGTCGTAAGAGGCTGTGTAAGCAACCCACACTCCTAATGGAAACAGCCCCCACACAGGCTACGTGCACCCTTCCGGGGCAGGATCCCACAAGCACCACTCAAACAGCAACATGCCTGGAGCATCCACAGGGCGGCCCGTGATGCCGTCCCTTCAGAGGGGGCCAGTGTCCCGGCAGAGACGGAGCTTCCCGGTGCCATATCCCTGCTGGGGCATCACACCTGGTCCCAGATGCCGACACGGAAAGTGGCATTTGGGGCTTGCCACTGCTGCAGAGGCAAGGCAACGCTTTCCTTCCTGAAACAGTTTACAAGCAGGGAAATTACACTCCCTGAAAAGCCACGTTACAGGTTTCCTTGCTTTAGCTTAATAGTGTACCTTTCTCCAATCATCTGAACTTTATCATTTTCAGTGTTTCAAGGTCAATGATAGTTGGGAAATGGAGATGCCCCAAGCCCAGGACAACGTTTCTGTGTCAGAATTAAATGATTATTTATTTCCTAAAGAGGCTCATCTAACACGTGCTTTCTCTAGGAAACACATCACGGCCTCTTGCACTTAGGCACCATGAGTGAAATCTCTGTCAGAAGGCACTAACGTGGTGCTAACCCGATCAGAGAGGGTGGCTGTTCACAGCCCAAGATGAACAAAGCAGACAGAGCAGTGCCTGGTGTGACCACAGGCCACATGTGCATCCCACTGGTCTGTGCGTGTCCAAGAACGACCATGAAAGTGCCACAAGTATGGATCTGGGGGCCGTGGACAAACTCTAGTGAGCAAGCGAACATGCAAGCCTGGAACCCCAAATATGGACGGCAGACCGCACGCCATTGACCTAAGAGATTTCACACCCTCTCCACAGCCTCACCCCATCTCTCACTGTAGCACAGCAATAGGTCTGAAGGGCTCAGAGGTGACACCCGCACAGCTCAGCCTGCACCTGCACGAGGGCATCCCGGGGGCACCAGCAGCACGGGTCTCTGTGTGCTCACGGGAGCGGGTCAGGACCCGCGATCCTTTCTCTCTGCCTCTGGTTCCCCTCTGCCCCTGGAGCCCCCTTGCGTCCTGGGGTGTGCTCCTCAGGAAGGGCCCCGCCGTCCAGGGGCCCGTCACTCCCCGTCTCCCACAGGCAGTCCTTGGGCGGGAGGTCGTCGTCCACGCAGGGCCCGGCCTTCCTCTTCCTCATCAGCTCAGCCGTGGGCTCCAGCCACGCTGGGCCCGTGCTCCCACACCCCTTCTCTCTCCTCCTCTTGTACTCCAGGATCTGCTTGTTGAGAGCCTCGTGGTCGATCCCACACAGACTTGACGGTGCGGCAGGGCCCAGGGTACCACGTGGCGATGTAGTGTCCAGGGCCTCGGGGGCGCTGGAGGGGAGAAGAAATCCACACCATGCACAATACGTCCTAGAGCCATTTGCTTATGCACTGTCCTAGCACCTCTCTAAGGGAAACTGTGGAAACTGGACAGAAGGGGAGTTTGGTCTGGCGTTCTCCATCCAGAACCTCTCGGCCAGCACTCTTGGAGCCCGTGTGTGGCTCAGGCCAGCACACTTCTGGTGCAGCCACTGTGTACTGACATTAAATGTGCTTTCATTTCCCCACTTAAACGCGGCTAGTACACTAGGCTAGTTAAACAGAGTTACTGGGGGGACGGGGGGGTTCTTTAGATCTGTCGCTCAGGTTACTTGATGAACCAAAAGAGAAGCATCTATTCTGAGAGCAAAACCAGAGCAATCTTTTCAAAACCCAAATCTGGCCACATCCTGCCTCTAACCCCAACTCTCTGATCTGGAAGGGCTCCCCACCCGCCTCTCCCCACGTCCACTCATTGCTGATCTGGAACCCGGAGACTCACTGCCGCCTGGGGCCTCTGCTCTAGCTCAGGGGTCTGAGTGCTGCAGCCCATCCCTTGGCAGGCTGGCTGGGGGTCCCCACCCCGAGGCCCTGACGGTACCCATATGATGCTGACACAGTTGATCTATGGAACTCAGGCCAGACACGTGGTGCAGCTGCTTCCTCACCTGGAATGGGGCTCCCCCCACCTCCGAATCCTCACGTCACCTTCTCAGAGGCCTAACCTGACATTTACTGTTCACAGATGTTCCCTAAGTATGAGAACAGGGCCTGCCAGGCAGCAGTGTGCCAAGGGAGTGGAGAGGATGAACCGCTACTGCCAGCACTCAGAGTCCAGGCCCCAGCACTTCTGTGTGGACCCCCAAGGCCCTCCTGACAGCCTCGCCCAGCTGCTGGGTAGCTCACCAGTTGCACGCCGACACCGGGCTGGGCCCCAGGGCAAGAGCCAAGCGCACAAAGCAGGACCTGCTGCCCCTTAACACCTGGCTGGGGATAGGCAGGACTGTGCAGCTTTTGTGGAGACCAG
Source organism: Globicephala melas (assembly GCF_963455315.2). Taxonomy (NCBI): domain Eukaryota; kingdom Metazoa; phylum Chordata; class Mammalia; order Artiodactyla; family Delphinidae; genus Globicephala; species Globicephala melas. Next base: position 29,684,461 of record NC_083326.1, on the reverse strand, counting down.
CAAGTCCACACCTGGGTGTCTGCCCGAATCAAAAACATATGCCCACACATATCACCTGAAATCATTTTGCTCAAAGTCTTTTTCATCCGGGGGTCCAAAATCAGCGATTGCCAGTAACCGATCAACCTGAAAAGGAACAGACAGAGGGTGTTTCTCGACGCACTGCCTGCGTCGGAGCCGGGCGCCGGCTGAGTGCGAGCATCTGCTGCCCGGTGCCAGCCCCACCACGGCCTCAAGCCCGCCCACCACCCTTCCTCCCTGTGCCGCTGCCCACACCCGCTGCCTCAAGCCCGCCCGCCGCCCTTCCTCCCTGTGCCGCTGCCCACACCCGCTACCTCAAGCACACTTTCTCTGATAATGAACTGAGGCTTCTTGAAAACTACACTTAAAACTTGTAAATGTCAGTCAAATTTACAAAGAAACCAGTTAAATATTAGTTGAATTACTAACGCTTACTGGTTTCTAACGAAGTTTCATAAAATGCTTCAATTTTGCCGCAGAATTTGCGGGGAAACCCCCCAGTGCGGTAACGTGAGTGTCCCAAGTCTAGCGTGTGGCTCCGGTCCTGCAGGGGCTGAGGGTCCTACGCTGGGGACAGACCCTGCTCCTCAGCAGGGCCCGTGAAGGGCCTCTCCAGCTTCACGCGTCTCTTCTGACTGCCGCCAGGTCGTCCTACTGGGGCCGTGCACTGAGACCCGACCTCCTGCTTCAGTGCAAGCCCCGGCGAGCCTGGTCCACAACTGGGCCCTGTCAGATGCAGGAACTAAAGCATCATCACCAACCGGTGACACACCAATCAAACCACAAAGGTGAAAAGAAGAACTGGAGACAAATCAGTCCACAGAAAATACCAGGAACAGGACTGACGATGCTACAAAACAAGGACAAAGCGGCCTCCTCCAAAGTTAAAAGTGGGAGAAAATATTCACAATGAAGATTTCTGCCAACTGACTTGTACCAGATATACAATGAACCTACACAACTCAATAATAAGCAAACCTTATTAAAAATGGGCAAGAGACTTTAACTGATCCACAAAAGGAGGAATGACCAGCAGGCACATGAAAAGACGCTCAATATAATTAGTCACCAAGAAAATGTAAGTTTAGGGGGCTTCCCTGGTGGCACAGTGGTTAAGAATCTGCCTTCCAATGCAGGGGCTGCGGGTTCCATCCCTGGTCGGGGAACTAAGATCCCACATGCCACGGGGCAACTAAACCCGCACGCTGCAACTAGAGAGAAGCCTGCAACGAAGAGCCGGCACGCTGCAACAGAGACCCAGCGCAGCTAAAATTAAAAAAAGAAAAAAAGAAAAAAAGAAAATGCAAGCTTAAGCCATCAGGATGGCAACGCCAGGGGCTGGCGAGGGCGTGGAGGCCCAGGGACCCTGACGCTGTGGTGGGAGTGCCTACAGCACGGCCGTGGTTAAAGCAGCCTGGCAGCTTTCTGACAGTTAAACATACGCCTGCTGCTCCTAGGAACTGACCTAAATGAAACAAAACATACATCCACAAACATCTGTACGCAAACGTTCACAGTGCTTCACTCTTTATAGCCAAGGAGTGGGAAAAAAGACAAATGTCTATGAAAAAGTGAATGGGTTAGTAAACTGCAGTACAGCTGTACAATGGATGCCGCTTACCAATAAAAACGGAACCACTTACACGTGAAACAACGTGGATGAATCTCAAAAACACTGTGCCGAGCAAAGCCAGAGGCAAAAGACAACATCCCGATTCTATTCATGTGAAATTACAGAAATCTCAGCAGGCAAAACTAACCTACAGTGACGGAAACCAGACGGGTGGTAGGGGAGAGCTGACCGGGGTGAGCAGGGGTGGCGATGACACAAAGGTATGCGTTTGTCAAAGGAGGCGCAACTCAACATAAATTAAGCCTTGGTAAAGCTTATTTTATTAACAAAGAATTAAATCCAAACACAACCTCAAACTCTAACACTTTAAACACAGGCCGCCGGGCTAACTTCTTGTGGAAGGGGAGCTCTGAGCTCAGATGGTGCGGGCCAGACCATGCGCAGTGGGGCAGTGGGTGCCCCTGCACGGTGGTCACCGGCTGCCCGACACCTGCTCTCGGAAGCCTGACCGTCAGTGGGGAGACGAGTGTGCATGTACCACAACACTGGCGTCAGAGTTTATGTATTTCCCTTAAAAATTCAGATAAAAAAGTTGTTTCCTCTATAGTTACAGTAAAAATCAACATTTTAAAAACCTCTGGACTGAAGTGCAACATCTATGGGAAAGGTACACAAACCATGAAGCGTAGCTCAGTGACATCCCACAAATTGAACACACGTGTGGGCACGGCCGCGACACTTAGAAGGTGAAGCCCAGAGGCCTCCTCAGGCCCCTCCTGCTCACTCCCCTCCCCGTGACAGCCATTACTTTTACTTCCAACACCAAGGATTAGCCAGGCTCTTCCTGAACGTTTTATGAACAGAAGCTCTCAGCGCGTGGCCTTTCCTTGGCTCCACGGCCGGAGGGAGGTGGGTCAGGGGACTGTTCCAGAGCACGTCCGTCCATTCTGCTAACTGCACTCGCCAGAGACCCTGTGCCAACGTTCCCGGCCGAGTCCGTGGGTACTGCGGGGGGTGGGGGTGGGGGGCCTCGAGGGTCACAGACTCAGCTTCCCTGGGGACGGCCAGTCTCTAGCGCGGCACTGTGAGCCGCCCTTCCGCCAGGCCCCACCCCTCGGCGCTCACACCCTCACTCCTGTAAGGAAAGCCCTCACAGAGGGGTGCGCGCTAGAATCCGGTTTTCGTTCGCGCTCTCCTGACGAGCGCCTCCGCGTGTGTTTACTGCCAGTACCATCATATTGCTGAATTACTCAGGGTGCAGTTTGGACAGAGCTCATTACTAGTTCTCTTTCAAATGTCCAGACTGGTGACCTGAAGATTATCCTGAGGATGCAAGGTAAGCTGCTGAAACTGGTAACATGTTAGCAGTTGCAACTACCTGTGATTTTTGGTGCAACCAACATAAGACAGAAATAAACGGACTGATAGAAGACTCGAAGTTTCGTCCAGGACTCCCAATTTCAAATGTCTGTCTCTAGCCAAGTGCTTTATCAACAGCTGACTTTAAATCTATTAAAAACATACACAGTGTTTGAAAAACACTGCCCTGACTTACGCCAGGGGAAGCAATGACCACGTCCTCAAATGATCACCTACCCAAATCCGAAACCCCTCTGGTCCAGCCTTCACTTCTAACTACAGTGAGGCGGAAACTGCAGGACTCTGAGGCGCCAGCCGAGGCCTGACCGACCCTTGGCCCCCAGGTCAACAGCTGAGTTCTGGGCACATGCAGGACCCACCATCACCGTGTGGCACGTGTCCGACCCTTGGCCACTTCCCCGGAGCACACGGGGCAGGACAGACACTAGAGGTCTCCAATGCAAACACCCATCAGCACGGCCCTCCCAGAAACGCTTAAACTCGCATGCACCTCCCTCCCTCCAGTGACTCTTTCTGGAAAGGAACCCACACAGCCAGGTAGGACCTTGCAGCTCTGAATTCTTCCTCCACAGAGAGAGGGACGAGCCAGCTGAGGGCTCATTCTCTGAGACAGGTGGGTCCTCCCACCAGCCCCACCCGACGTGCCCGGGGATTCCTGCTGAGTATCCGCACAGCACACCCATGACCTAAACTCCACTTGAGCTGGAAGCGGCACTGCAACTTCACTCCTGTTCCCCTTTCTAGCTAGGAAATCACACATCTATCAAAGTTATCCACATAATGTTTTCAGTATCGCTTGTATCATGAATAACAAAGGACGACAATATACAATTAGACTTTTTCTCCCCCTCTGTGAATCTGAATACTACCTAGTCCTACAGTGAGTAACAGCAACCTAATCATAATCCCGTAAATGCTACTGTTTCTTCGGTAAACTTTTTAAAGGTATAACATACCTTAATAACCACGAAGCAACCACCACCCAGATTAAAACGTATGTATGTTTTAACAGGTTTTTAACCTTTATAATTAACCTATACTTAAAACAAGGAAAATAAGTATGAAACAATTACAGTTACAGGACAGAACGTAAGTGTGTCAGCCTTAACAGTGTAAAGTAACCAGAGACAGACTGAAATCTAGGGAAGTGAGAGAAGGAGGTAAGCACAGGAGGGCAGCTCTGACTGCTTCAAGTTTGTAAACAGAGAGAGGGATCTGCTTTACTAGTTAGGGCTATACTGACAAGCATTCAAACATTAAAGCCATACAAAATGGTTACCTCTGGGGAACAGGGCTGAGAACAAGGCACAGGTGCCTTACTTTTCATCTGTACTCTTCTATTACCTTTTAAAAACTGCATACGTTATCTTTTGAATATTTAAAAATTAAATTTAAAATCTTACCCATATAAAAGTTTACATCATAAACAGGTAATTATGTAAAAGCCTTACCTCCACTGCAGCTGCATTTTTTTTGTCCTGAACAAACACTATTGGCGGCATGTTCCTCAGGGTCTGCTGGGACATCAAAAGGTGCCTGGAGAGAAAAAGAGATTTGTGCAGTCACAGGTGACACTTGGTGGAGGGGTGACAGTGCCAGAAACAGAAAATGTCATCTCACAAAGAGGTGAGGCATGATTTTTTTAAATTAATTAATTAATACATTTATTTTATTTATTTGGCTGCATTGGGTCTTCATTGCTGGGCGTGGGCTTTCTCTAGTTGCAGCAAGCGGGGGCTACTCTTCGTTGCGGTGCACGGGCTTCTCACTGCGGTGGCTTCTCTTGTTGCGGAGCATGGGCTCTAGGCACGCGGGCTTCAGTAGTTGTGGCACACAGGCTCAAGAGTTGTGGCTCGTGAGCTCTAGAGGGCAGGCTCAGTAGTTGTGGCACACAGGCTTAGTTGCTCTGCGGCATGTGGGATCTTCCCGGACCACGGCTCGAACCTGTGTCCCCTGCATTGGCAGGCGGATTCTCAACCACTGGGCCACCAGGGAAGCCCTGAGGCATGAGTTTTGCTTATCACATTCTTCAAAGATGAAAAGTCTTCCTTAGCCAACTGCCACATTTCAACAGGGATACAAAATGCATGATCACAATTGTTTTTAATTCTCTAAATGCAGCTTCTGAGATCCTTATAAATAGTCTGACGTGAACTTGGGACATTCCTGGGCATCACTCTGGCCTTGGGCTCTGTGGTTTGGGCACCAACAACCTGCCAGCATTTCGTCCCTCCATCCGACCAACACTCATCGGCAACAGCGCCACAGAAGTGTGGCTGCCGGCTGTGCTTCCCAGACGTCAGACACAGAAACGATCTTCATATTACCCAGTCATGCAATACATGCGGATCCAGGGGCAACAAGCATCCAGTGAAAACACTGCTGTGACACACAGCACATCTGCTCAGCGACGCAGTTATGGGAAAACCTTTACACTAAACCTTGGTGATCAAGAGAATTGGGAAAAGGGACATTCTGTTCAACTGAATTTTCTGCTACCTAAAAACTAATCAGAAAACAGCAGGAACTCCAGTCCCGAGGGCTGCTCTGCCAGGTCTCTCTGCGTCTTTAAGACTGAGGAGAAAACTGAGTAGCTTCTTTACTCTCACCCAGCTCAGCGGTTCTCAAAATCCTTGGTCTCAGGACCCCCTTTATACTCTTAAAAATTATTGAGGACGCCAAAGACCTTTTGTTTATGTGGGTTACATCTACCAATATATACCAGACTAGAAATTAAAGCTGAAAATATGTATTTATTAATTCATTTAAAGTAACTTTTTTTTTTTTTTTTTTGCAGTACGTGGGCCTCTCACTGCAGTGGCCTCTCCCGTTGCGGAGCACAGGCTCCAGACTCGCAGGCCCAGCGGCCATGGCTCACGGGCTCCGTGGCATGTGGGATCTTCCTGGACCGGGGCACAAACCCGTGTCCCCTGCATCAGCAGGCGGACTCTCAACCACTGCACCACCAGGGAAGCCCACTACTATATTTTAAAAGAAATTAATGAGAAGAGTGGCATTGCTTATGTAGTTGCAAATCCCTTTAATACCCAGCATAATGGAACAGCTGGATTCTCATCTGTTATCTGTATTCAATCTGTTGTTATTTTGTTTAAAATAGAAGAAAATCTGGCCTCACACAGATCTGTAACTGAAAAGTAAAGAGTATATGAACAGCCTTTCAGAAAAGTGTAGATCTTCTCTGATGCTACACAAGAACTCAACAAAGAGTAGTTTATTAAAGATTGCAATGTGGAATCTGAAACCAGATCCATGAACAGCGTTCTCTGAACATGAAAATCCACCGGCCCTCTTGCCCTTTGAATCGATCTCTCCCTGTGTGTGATTTTGTAACCTCATGCCTTGGTCTTTTAGAAAATACTGGTTCAGCAGGTCACACAGATTTTCAGAATGATGATGTATTTTACAATACGTCACCTCCAATCTCATCAAAAGGGTCTTATGTACCATGAGGCTGTCAAACTCAGAGTGGTGGATACAAGTTTTCTAAAATTCTGATTTTCACTGAAAGCTTAAATTTTACCACTGGCAACAAATATGGTCAGCTGTGCCCCTGAAGTGACAGGTTCACTTTGCTCACTTTGGAGAAAATGTCTGTCCTATACCCACATCTGAATAACCATACTTATGAATGGATAAAGAAGATGTGGCACATATATGCAATGGAATATTACTCAGCCATAAAAAGAAACGAATTGAGCTATTTGTAATGAGGTGGATAGACCTAGAGTTTGTCAGAGTGAAGTAAGTCAGCAAGAGAAAGACAAATACCGTATGCTAACACATATATATGGAATTTAAGAAAAAAAATGTCATGAAGAACCTAGGGGTAAGACAGGAATAAAGACACAGACCTACTAGAGAACGGACTTGAGGATATGGGGAGGGGGAAGGGTGAGCTGTGACAGGGCGAGAGAGAGGCATGGACATATATACACTACCAAACGTAAGGTAGATAGCTAGTGGGAAGCAGCCGCATAGCACAGGGAGATCAGCTCGGTGCTTTGTGACCGCCTGGAGGGGTGGGATAGGGAGGGTGGGAGGGAGGGAGACGCAAGCGGGAAGAGATATGGGAACATGTGTATATGTATGGCTGATTCGTTTTGTTACGGAGCAGAAACTAACACACCACTGTAAAGCAATTATACTCCAATAAAGATGTTAAAAATGAATAACCACAGTTGGTTCACTTGTTCTTTGAAGTGAAGCGTCTATTTTGGGCCACAATCGGCAACTGCAGTGTTCCGAGACACCCCCAGAGCTTCTTGCACACTTCCCACCACAGATACTAAAGAGATGTGCCAAAGGGTCGAGATACGCGTCACGGGTGCTCTTAAATAAAGCTGGCAGCGCACCACCACAAGCATGTGCGGAAGCTACAGTGACCACCAGCACATCTGGGCCAGCAGTTTTACCCCCACAGCTTCAGTACAACATGTCAACACGGTGGGAACGGAAAACCACACCTCATTGTGAAGAAGCTCTCACCTCATCAACCTCTTCCTAGAAAGGACCCGGGATCACACTTCAAGAACAGCTAACCTAGGTTATGGCTTATATGAAGGCGTAAGTTCTGCTCTGAAATTCAAGAAAATGCTTCCCAAATTTTCCTTAAAAGCAAAAATAGTGGACAAAACCAGCTGGAAGGCAGGGTCAAGGAGAGGCCTCACCTCATGTGCGCAGCGCTCCTCTGCAGGACGGCCCCCACGTTTGCGTTCTGAGCCTCAGAGACAGTCGTCCTCCAGTACACGCGGCAGGTGGAGAAGTCTGAAGTCAGAGAGACCTGAGCCCAGCCCCAATTACTCTCAGCTCACCTGGGCTCCTGGAGACAGAGCGCGTCACGAGAGGCGCACTAACTCACGGGCAGTCCTGGCTTCAGGCTCCCACTGCCAGGGCCAGCGCCCCAAGCACACCGCTGGGGACGGGGGAAACGTCCCCTTCCCCGGGGGGAGCCCAGGCTCACCCCACGCACAGCAACGCCTCAGCTGCTGGTACTGCCCCTCCTCCTTTCCCTCTGGCTGCACACACTCTGCTCTGGGGGCACAGACGGCAGAAGCTGCCTCCCGTGTCTTTACACCAAGATGAAGGCAGATCACCCACCGCTCACCTGACCCCCAGACCTTCAGACGCCCCACTTCATCACTTACTGGGCTCTGAGCACCCTCGGTGCTGTCTGGCCAAACACCAGCCGTGCACAGTGAGACACCTGCTTTTGCACCCCACAAGCACCTTCCTCTCCTTAATACCCAGACGGCCACGCTGAGCATCCCTTCCGCCTTTTCTAACTGTCAGGCGACGACAGAGGCGCGAGGCCCGCAGTCCCTCCCTGGCCCCAGGCCTACCTTGGAGAGCTCCACATTCAAGTCGCAGAGCTCCTGGCTCACTTCCGGGGTGCACAGCAACTCAGTCAGCGCTTTGTAGAGGAGGCCGTTCAGGGCCCTCAGGCGCACGTGGTCTTCCCTCCTGGCTCTCTTGGAGGTGCTCTTTGTCAGGGATGCCAACTGAGACGGCTTGTGAGTCTCCGTTAAGAAGAAAGGCAGACACACAGGCAACATTACAACTGTACATAAACTTGTACTAACTGACGATAAAGGTCATTCTCGGCCATCTTAGTTTTCATGAAGATACAGTTTTTTACAGACCAGGACCCTTCTAGATTTCACCTACCATTCCTTAAAGATCAAGAGTACTGCCAAGCATATATTTTTTCCCAAAAAAAATTTTATTGAAATATAATCCACATAGCATAAAATTCTCCCTCTTAAAAAAGTACAATTCGAGGGGCTTCCCTGGTGGCGCAGTGGTTGAGAGTGCGCCTGCCGATGCAGGGGACACGGGTTCGTGCCCCGGTCCGGGAAGATCCCACGTGCCACGGAGCGGTTGGGCCCGTGAGCCATGGCCGCGGAGCCTGCGCGTCCGGAGCCTGTGCTCCGCAACGGGAGAGGCCACAACAGTGAGAGGCCCGCGTACCACAAAAAAAAAAAAGTACAATTCGGTGGTTTCTAGTATATACAGTGTATTTTTTTCTATCAAGAACCATTCATTACATAAACTCTCACAGTACAAGTATATTTCAGAGATATTGCAGGTTCATTCCAGACCATCGCAATAAAGCAAATATCACAATAAAGTGAGTCACATGCATTTTTTGGTTTCTCAGTGCATATAAAAGTTATGTTTACACTATACTGTAGTCTATTAAAGTGTGCAATAACAATGTCTAAAAACAATATACATACCTTAATTAAAAATATTGCTAAAAAATGCTAACATCTCCTGCTAACGCAGGGTTGTCATAAACCTTGTTTGTAAAAAACACGGTATCCGGGAAATGCAATAAAACAAGGTATGCCTGTGTATCTACACATATCTGTGTTATACATATATATACACACACACACACACACACACACACAATGGACATTACCATATTAGAATTTGATAACAGATACGACATCCCGTAAATTTTGTTTTCTTTTTTCTCCGGCCGCACTGTGCGGCATGTGGGATCTTAGCTCCCCAACCAGGGATCGAACCCACGCCCCCTGCAGCGGAGGGTTAACCACTGGAAGTGCACAGTCTTAACCACTGGACTGCCAGGAAGTCCCCTAGTGTAATTTTTTTTTAAAGGTAAAAATTCTGTGGTTCCAGTGTATCTAGTCCCGCCTCTACAGACCGTGTCCCCTCCAATATTGAAATGGAAGGGCTGGAGAGCTGCCGCCTTTTGGAGCCTCACACCCACCGAGATTCTCAAGCGGCTCATCGCTACTACTCTATACTTACCAAGTGAGAGCCCAAGGAAGGACCTTCATACCAAAACTTCTTCCTATGGGGAGAAAATAAGAACTATGCTGGATACTGACGGCAAATCAATAACAAACAGTTACAAAAGCTAACGTCGTAACTGTTTCTAAGGGGCTAGCCCTGGACATAGAAATTAGGTTACTAGGGGCCTAAAAGATTTAGATACCCAATGAACAGCAGCACGGGTTGTGGGGACAGACAGACAACAGTTTCAGTTCAAGCTCGTAACTTTTACCTAAAGTCTACCTCTAGTCCCAAAGGTAGAGAATGAGGACCTTAAAAACACACCTACCAAACTGCACATGAGCACTGTCCTCTACTGAACAAAGCTGTTTCCCAGGGGAGGGTTAACGACTGATACCGCCACACATCAACTGGGACTGAACAGCTAAGTAAACAGAAGGCAGATGGGGGATCCAGGCCCCTCGCTATTGCAAACAAGCAAGGGAAGGAAGTGAGAATGATTCGTGTGCTAGTGGATTAGGGCTGGAGATCAGTACAAACTTAAGTTTCACTTACTACAGCTACAGGTGGTGACACTCAGAAACGTTTGTAGATAAGCACAGACACAGGGATTAACATAAACACTATTTTTTTTTTGCTTTGCCAGCTGAAAGGGTCTAAAAGACAGACACCCCAGTAGCAATAAACATACTAAGCTCTCAGATCATGGTTTCTGACCCCTGTTTCCAATCAAGGAACCAGAGCTCCTTGGAGAAATGGCTGATTCTAGGGCCGAGGCATCCTGTGGTGCCAGAAAGTAAGGAAGTGCTAAAAAAAAAAAAAAAGTTTTCTAATTTAAAAACTACTTCAAAACCCCATAACAACGGGGTGTGTCAAAGGGATATAGGAGCCACCTGAAAGAGCTCGCAATGGTCAAAGCTGGAACAACTCGAGCAAAATTAAGTAGTACTGGATTATAACCCGTGAGTCCATCCTGCTGAGTTAATAAATGAAGAGACACATCTCCCCTGCAAAATCTTGAATAATTCATGAATTTCGAATAATTCCCCACTCCTTAGGTGTGAGCTGCATACGGTGACTTTCTCCCCAAAGAAGACAGTATGGAATTGGGGAGCTGGGCGGTAACTTTACAGTGCATAAACCTGACAGACACAGATGACCGGTCATCAAGACCAGCATCAACAGTGATACACCATGTTGAGAGCATGTGTGTGTCCACAGGATGTGATGAAATGGCGCTTCACACCTGTGGTCTTCCTCCCCCAAACCAAACCCCAGTATCCTCAAGAGAAAAACATCACGCCAATCCCAACAAAAGGGCATCCTACAAAATATCTAACCGGTACTCTTCAAGCTGTCGAGGTCATCAAAACAGGGACAGTTAGAAACTGCCACAGTCAAGAGGAGCCTAAAATGATGACGACTAAATGTAATGCGGTCCCTGGATGGGATACTGGAACAGAAAAAAGACGTTAGGGAAAGACTAAGGAAACGTGAATAAGACATGGCCTTTAGTTAATAATAATGTGTCAATGCTGGCTCATCAATTGTAACAAATGTGCCGCACTAACATAAGAGGCTAAGAAGGGAAACTGAGTGCGCTTACAGGGGGCTCTGCTCATCTTTGCCAATCTTTCTGTAAACCTTAAACTTTTAAAGAAGTGTATAAAAACATACATATATACATATCTACAATTAAATGAAGATGATATGAAGTCAACATATTTTATTATACTTATGTCTCGTCATAAAAAAACCTATCGTGACAAGCTTTCTTTATTCCTCAAATTAACCCCACAGAGAAAGCACTAATATGGAAAGGAAATTCTTCCTTCTCTCTTTACGTGATGCAACTACTCTCCCGAAAAACGCTTCTAGTAACAAGACTCATCATCCTTCAGTATCTGCGGGGAATTGGTTACAAGACCCCAAAGATACCAAATTGGAGGATGCTCAACGCGCTGTATTTGCATATAACCTCCGCACACCCTCCCGGATACATTAACTCATCTCTAGGTTACTTAATGCTATGTAAAGAGTTGCCAGCAAGGCAAGTTCAGGTTTTGTGTTTTAGAACTTCCTGGAGTTTTTTCGGAACATTTTCAATCCAAGGTTGGTTGAATCCGAGGATTGGGAACCTCGGACCCAGAGTGGACTGTAAATGTATACATCACTTTGCTTCATAAATTCATGACGCACTCTTAGCTTTTAGGAGACTTAGAACTTTACCGTCACAGCTGTGTGAAAGAACAGAAAAAAGGCTGGGTGGGAAAAACGTTAACTGTCAGAGGTGGGCTCCCTGGTGAGCTTTCAACAGCCATTAACCTAACAGGCAGCGGCTGCGCTTACTGACACGGCTGGGAGCTCTGGCGCCGGCCAATGCGTCGGCGGTGGAACCCCTGAGGACCCCCCGCCCGCGGAGCCTCCCGCTCCACGGAGCTCCCCGCCCGCGGACGCCCCGCCCCGCCGAGCCTCCTGCCGACGGAGCCCCCCGCCCCGCCGAGCTTCCCGCCCGCGGAGCCCCCACCCCGCCGAGCCTCCCGCCCGCCGAGCCCCCAGCCCCGCCGAGCCTCCCGCCCGCGGAGCCCCCCACCCCACCGAGCCACCGCCCCGCCGAGCCTCCCGCCCGCCGAGCCCCCCACCCCGCCGAGCCTCCCGCCAGCGGACCCCCCGCCCCGCCGAGCCTCCCGCCCGCGGACCCCCCGCCCCGCCAAGCCTCCCACCCGCGAAGCCCCCATCCCGGGCCACCGTCCCCGGAGCCCCCGCCCCCACTGGGGTAACAGTACTTAGTTTTCGAAGCAAATTTCTTGAGTAGGTTCTTGCCGCAGGAGACAGGCGAGCTGTGCAGGCCTCGAGCGCCGCCCAGAAGGAGCCCCACGTGGAGACCCCCGGCCCCGCCGAGAGCCGCCCACATCTCAGCCGAGCGACGGCCTACCGCGTGACGCGAGGCGGGCTGAGGTTGGCAGTGAGACGTGGGGCGGGGAAACGCGGGGCGGAAAGACGTGCAAACGGAACGACGTGAGGCGGCTCGGGGCGACGTGGGGCGAGGCGACGTGCGAAGTCGCCGGGAGACTGTGGGCGGGACGAGAGGACGAGGCGGCATCTGGAGGACAGGTAGGCGGGACGTGAAGCGGCGGGGCGGAGCGACGTGCGGCTAGGGCCAGGGACAGGCGTGACGACGCGTGAGGGAGGGGTGGCTAGACACGGCGTGGGTGGGGTAGTAGGCGGGGCCGGGTGACGTGAAGGACGGGACGCCTGTGGGCGGGGCCAGACGACACGTGGTGGAGAGCGGGGCCTGATGACGTAACTGAGGAGCGGGGACGGGACGTGGTGACGTTTGTGCGGGGGCAGGGCCAGCTGGCGCGTGGGCGGAACGAGTGGGCCACGCACTGGCCGTACTCCCACGGCGAGCTGGGTTCAGCCAGATGCCGCCGAGTGCAAGGGAGGTTGGGACTCTGTGGTGGGGAAGCGCACAAACCACCCGGATGCGGAGATTGCGGAGCGAGGAATACACTTTACGGAAACGCACGAAGCTAACAGAGTAGGGTGCATTTCAACTCCCTTGCCACAGAATATCGAATGAAGAGCAGGGAGGTAAGAGGTCTTAACTGGGTGGGCGTCCCGGAGCAGAGCTCCTTCTGCCTGCACCACTAGGAAGGACTGGAGTTTCTTCCTCTTTACGCTGCCAGTTCGTTTGCTCACTTCCTGTAATACCTCCTCACCAGTCTACGTGGAGAAAGACACAGCTTCCAAACTACTCCAGAAAGGAGGCATAGTCACCTCAGACCCCTCTTCATGGTCATCCCTGATAATTCCATACTGGGCATTGACAGTGGGGACTTTTTTTCCTATAGCAGCCCCAGCACTTAGAACAGGACTTGGCACATAGGAGGTGCTCAGTAATCCTTTTTTTTTTTTTTATGATTGAAACAAAGGGATAGTGATTAGAGTATCAGGGGGACTATGTAATCCAATAAAGTATCAGAATTTATCAGGATCGAAAGCAACATAGCTCACTGGGAAATCCGTAGACCTAGTGCAGGCTTTTGGACTTTGGACAAGTAATTCTCTGTGCTCAGTTTCATTACGAATCGTAACAACATAACTTCCCTCATACAGCTGCCTTGAGGACGAAGTGAGAGTGTAAGGAAAGAATTTAACAAACTTTCAACGGGTGGTAACTATGATTACTATTCCTTAAGTTTTTCATCTAAGTAGTATTAATTCAATCTATATAATGGACTCTTAACATACAAAGTTAGTGTTTTTTGTCCATTTAATCTGCCATGTTTTCATCCCATTGAATTCTCAGCCCACATAAATCATTTAAATAGCACTTCATTAGGAATAGGAAGGCCATTGAGAGAAGCCAGGATGCTTTCAACCAAATTTTCCATTGTCTGTCGTCTTGCTTGATGAGTTGCACTTCCAATGTGAGGTGTCAGAGTGACGTTCCTCAACTCCAACAAAGGATGATCTCTGAAATACAGATTAATTGAGGAAAACTATTCAGAGTTGTTTCATTTCTTTAATGTCATGTTATGGTTTCCTATCCCCTACGCTGAGATGGGGAAGGCTGTGGGAGCCTTATGGCGTACTCTTAATGACACCTAGGTATGACCACTGCTCATCTAACCCTGGTTTGGGTGACCCAGCATTTCTGGGTGGAAAATACGTATCCTAACTGCACCCAGGCCATTAGTTCACAATTGCACAACATGCATGATGGATTAAATGACACTGACCCACAGGACAAGAAAGGGCCTTGGGGAATTAGGTGTTGATCTAGGCATCTTGGGACAAGCTGAATGTGCCTTTCATGGGAATAGCATTCAGAGGGGAAAGATTTATTAACTAGAATTAGCAGATTAGAGGGAGCTGTCGTCCAGGAAGAAGGCAAAGGATGGGAGTTAGCCTGGAAAGATAATGAGGTTTTAGTGAAGTGGGTCAGGCAGACTCAAGCATAATGATGGATAATATTAGCACCCAGGATTGGGAAAGTGCTATGACCTGGCCCAGCGGGCATCCTGACTACTTTAACAGAGGCCAAAGTAGACATGTGGCAGTGGTCCCCCATCATAGATACTGTGGCTCAAGGGGCACACCCTTGAGAATCTTACAGACCCCAAACCTATGGAAGTTCTCTGGGGGCACCTGTAATTTATATCAATGCAGTTTGACTGCCCTCACCTCCAGGAATGACTGAAGTAAGACATATCCTGTGGTACAGTTAGCAGTGGTAGAAACTATTCTGAAAAACACTCATCCTCCCCTTATGAAGGAGGTGGGTCCTACTATATAACATCACACGCTGGAAAACAGTACAAGGGTGCGAACTGAGACAGGGTGACTGGCTTTGTCCCAACTGACTTGGAACCCAGAAAGAACTGAATCACGGCCAACTGTACAATACCTGCCCATAATAATATCTGGTGTATAGGCAAGAGACAATTTTGTTGAGAAGGCATAGCAAATACCTCTGCAATTGTTATTGATTTGTTATGTAATGAAACTGCATTGTACCACGACAATACTGCAATATGGTATAACACTGGCATTGTTGGTAAGATTTAAGTACCTCATGTAAATAAGTCAGATGATAATACTGACATTGGCGATCAATGGGAAGTGACTGGCCTGAGGAAATACTGGATTTAGGTCAATACCAGCTAATTTATACACTAAATAGTGCTACACAAGTTCATCATAATGTACAAATAGTGGTAGATCCAGAGGTTGGGGGGAACAAGTAATCATATTGGTACAAAAATACAATGGGTTAGTTTCTTTAAATCTATCCCTGCCCCACATTGGCTCCTCCAAATGTTAGGCGAAGTCATACTGTATCTGTCATATAAATACTGTAATAAATGTAGATAATCCAATAAACACCATTTTGCTCTGAGACAGCTAAGGCCAAGGGCCAGTGGCTGGCCTGTGTAGTAAAGAATTAACTCAGCAGGCAGGCTTGGAGTTCTTGAACCCTGCACATTCCAAAGATAGGACTGGCCTTTGACTGGCCTCTGGAAGATAACCTGTGAGCCCTTGAGATACACTGCCTGGTAAGAGTGTCTTATACTTGGGGCCTTGAGCAAAGCCAGATAGTTTATGCTAGTGATTTAATTTGTGGTGAATACCTGTTTTTGTTCGCCTAGGGCTCTAGGCCAATCTGTATCAGTTTGACCTCTGCAGGGTCTGGAGACGACGAAGCCAGTGTCAGACATGTGGGCACTCCACACCTACATGACTGACCCCCTGATACCAACACTGGGATGAGCTTCCCTGGTTGGAAATACTTAACGTGTGTCGTCACACACCATTGCTGGAGGTGGTAGCACTGTCCACACAACTCCATTGGGGGGACAACTGGAAGTGCAAGCCTGGTTCTCCTCAACTCCCCTATGAGTTTTCTCCCTTTGCTGATTTTAAACTATATCATTTCACTGTAATAAGCTGTAACTGTGAGTAGAAAAGCTTTTCTGAGTTCTGTGAGTCTTGCTAGCAAATCATTAAGGCTGAAGGTGATCTTGGGGACTCCTGGCGCTATTGGCAAATGAAGTTTTTCTTTTTAAAATAATATGCAGGGGGCTTCCCTGGTGGCGCAGTGGTTGAGAGTCCACCTGCCGATGCAGGGGACGCAGGGTCGTGCCCCGGTCCGGGAGAATCCCACATGCCACGGAGCGGCTGGGCCCGTGAGCCATGGCCGCTGAGCCTGTGCTCCGCAACGGGAGAGGCCACAGCAGTGACAGGCCCGCATACCGCAAAAAAAAAAAAAAAACACAGTAAATCCTTTTGTAAAGCAAAGAATACTTATGTAGTATGACTAAATAACCACAGGTTTCCGACTTTTTAAATTACTTTTTTCACAGTAAGTGGCATCAAAATGTCTCCCTGAAAAACCAAGATGAAAACTCAGACCTATCTGATAAATATACAG
The DNA here is from genome assembly GCF_963455315.2 of Globicephala melas. NCBI lineage: Eukaryota > Metazoa > Chordata > Mammalia > Artiodactyla > Delphinidae > Globicephala > Globicephala melas. The sequence goes on along the minus strand of NC_083326.1, from coordinate 29,667,764 downwards.
ATTAGAAATTAACATGGGATCTGAATATAAGTTATTCATAAAATAGTTGTTAAACCTCTTGGCCACAAAAATGATTTCACATGGGACACTGGGAGTGCATCACCTATTAGAATAAACTAAGCTTTGGGATATAACCCTAGTATTTGCCTTGTGACTTGTGAGTAAAAGTTCATTTTAGCAGGCAACAGGGGTGATGACATGACTTCTCCATTTTTGAGTAAGTTGACAACTGTCTAAAATGGTCATGCTTCTTCATTTATATTGAAATTATTTTCTGTTCTAGATTAGTTGCTCTCTTATTTGGTCTTTACGCTCTTAAAAATTGAGAACCCCAAAGAACATGTGTTTATGAGGGTTATGCCTATCAACATTTATTGTATTAGAAATTAAAACTGAAAAATTTAATACAATCATACAGAAGCACACATTTCATTAGCTGTCAGAGTGATGATGTCATCACATGTCCTTAAGTCTCTGGAAGACTCCACGGTACACTTGTGTGAGAAAACATGAGTGGAAATAAATAACGTCTTACAGTATCATGAAAATAGTTTTGACTTGGGAGCTCCTCTCTAGTTGCTAGACAGGATGCTGCCTGATTCATGAATTATTAAATAAATCCAGTTAGACCTTTAAAAAGAAAAAAAAATTAGTTTTGACTTCACAGACCCCCTGAAAGGGTCTCCAGACCACATTTTGAGAAACTCTGCTCTGAATAAATTATTGTTTTTCTCAGAAATGTCTGTAAGTTCTATGACCAATCTTGATAAACTTAGGTATTAAATTTGGTCATAATGTCAAACATTCATCTGACAGTAGTTTGCTTACTGGATAGAAATCAAAGCTGGAGGAATCAAAGCTAGGAATAGCTGGTTTAATGAATGACAGCATCAAGATTCCAAATAAGTGACAGACCAAGACTCCAGTCCCAACAGGCTGGATCACTGGGTCAAAACACACAAGCAAATGAAATTAAATACAAATAAATGTAAAATTCCACACATAAACTTAAAAAACAATTGAGAGAATAACAATTTCAATTTTAGCTGACTAAAAACTTAACGAGTTAAGGTGCAGTGAGGCTTCGAGGAAGGGTGCTGCCAACACAGCCTTTGTGTAATTTCTCTACAGTGGTCAGGCCACAACATGAATACTGTGTGCCATTCTCAGGAGCACATTTTCAAAGGACTGTAAAATCTAAAGTGCTGGAAGGCAAGGTGTCTGGAAATGACATCATTTAGGCTGCAACTGAAGGATAGGAAGATACTTAGCCTCAAAAAAAGAGAGACTAAGATGAAATGTAGTGGTTGTCTTAAAACACATGAAGGTTTGTAAAGAGGAGAATAATCAGAGCTCGCCTTTGATGCTGCAGAAGGCAAACCAGGGTCGGTGGGTAAAGGGAGGACTACTTGGCTTGATCTGAGAACGGCTGTCCTGTGCAGTCTCCATCCACGGCAGGGGTTCTGGGTACGTCACATCCAGTGCTGCTGCTTTAATGACCCCGGTCTGAAGGGCTTCCACCAGGGCGTCTTGATCAACTAACAGACCTGGGTGGACGAGACCCCTCCTCGGTAGGTCCCACAGACAGTGCACTCTGGTCACATTCACTACTGTTCAAACATGTCTTGATCTTGTCACAGGTTTGACAGCATGTGAACTTCATTCTGCCATTTCGTTCTCAGACACTGAGAGCCTGCTACATGCCAGGCGGCGCACTAAACCCTTTACAGATGCTGTCTCGCCACCTCCTCCACTTACCCAGCAAAAGTCAATACTCTTTTTACACGTGAGGCTTGTAGGTTACATGCTCAGCCAAAGTCACATGCTTCTAAAGCATCTACCCAGATCCGAGGCCAGGTCTGTCTGACCCTGAGCCTGGGCCCTGCCACTTCACCACACCGCCTCCCAAAGCCACCGCAGGGTTCCGGGAAACAGCCCCCAGATAGTAGTTTTAGGTACACGTTAAAAAACCAAACAGCCACAAACATCACCCATAACTGCATTTCAAATACAAGATAGCAGCAGCAGCTGAGAAGGAAACCCCTTCCTCCCAGCAGAGACCTTCAAGGAACCTCCTTCCCGCTGGCGTGCTGAGCCGCCCTACAGGTCAAGACACAGCACCCAGCCTGCCTGTGCTGCTGGTGGAGAAACCTAGTCCCAAGCTCCTACCTGGGGTGTTTGTTTTTCCAGAATCTTTACTTCGTCACCGACCTCTGACATTACCAAAAGCATATGATGCACTGGTCCTTCCTGCTCATCTACAGGGTCTGAATTTTCAGAAAACCTTCAAGCATACTAGCTTGGCCCTGTGGGGTTTCACGGCAAGCCCTGTTTTCCTTGTTTTACAGATGAGACACAGGTGGCTGCTGGTGTCACCAGCTCTCACATGTCTTCTGCCCCTGATCCCAAGGGCAAGCCGCCTGCACGTTTGAGGCCAGCACCGATCCTCCCGTGTGCTGGCACCCCCAGCGTCGAGCACTCCGATGCTTTCTTCTTCACAAATGCCACACCAACGCACCAGAAAATCTGGTTATCGCGCGGGGCCTAAAGCCGCCTGTAGGCAAACACACAAAGCTCTACGAAAATGTCAGAGAACCAACCAAACAAACTAACACAAAGTTATTTTTTTAAACTGAGGCTCTGAAAATTCATCCCCATAAATTTTGCTTGATTATACGTGGAAGGTCAAACTGATTCTGCTACCTGAGGAGATGCCCGTACTTGGATCTGAAAACCCCACAGTGTACGATTCTCATTCTTTTTGTTACTAATTTGAGGTTCAAAATGATGTGAAGACAAAAATCAGACGTATTTCTACATATAAAGTAAAACCCCTTTAACTCACCACCCAGCAGTCTAAGTGGATTTTTCAGACCATTCAGGGAAAAGCTTGCCTGGGAATGCTGAGAGGATGGCCATGGCTGGGGGCGGGGCCCTCCTGCACAGCCCCCACAGCCCCCCAGCCTCCACACAGCGGTGGAGCGCGCACCGCTGCCGATGTTGAGAGAGTAGCAGTGCGCTCCATCGCACTCAGCTCGCGCTTCCCGATCAGGCCCCGGGCCTGGGGCGTCAGGCTCACAGCCAACATCACAAAGTCCGATCGCTGAAGCAGGTCATCCAGCCTCTCACAGCAAGTGGCCCCAATGGCTTCCTCCTCCTCCGATTTTCTATGAAGGGAACAAGGGAGAAAAACCACGTTCTCTAGTTAGAAATTCATCAACTCCCGGAAGGAGTTTCTGAGAGGAGCCATGGACTCAGTCTGTCCTCCCGTGGGCCAGACCCCCACCTGGGTCCAGAGGCGGCTGGACCCCGAGGCCAGGGCTCACCCATGGAAACGCCGTGGGCGTCTCTGGGTGCTCTGAGCCCCGTGTCTGTGGGGTGTCACACCAGACTGCGAGCCCCTTGAGGTCAGGAGCTTCCTCTCACTCAACTTTGAGCCCCCAGAGTCTGGTACAAGCCCGATGGTGTCAGACATGCTTTCAGTGACGTCCAGCATTGCTGCATATGAGCAGACATATCAGAATTTCCAGAGAAAAATAACAAAACGGGAGAGAGCCTGGGAGTGCCATCTGTTCAACAGAGAGCAAGGATCCAAGGGTCTGGTGCGGGCAGGATTGAGTGCTCTGTTTTGGGTCCAATCCTAACTCCTGCTCTGGGCACCCCAGACAGCTGATTATTCAACAGAAATTCCAAGCTCCAGGAGGTCACAGCATCCCTGGTAGCCGCTACTGCCCTACAAATATGGAATACAAAAATACATGAATTCTTTCTACACATCTTGGCCACAGAGCACCTGAAGGAAAGAGGAACGACCAGCACACGCTGCCACTGTGAAAGCCCTGCCCACCTCACACGCCTTGTCCTGGCCTCTGCGGCGGCCCTCACCGCACTGGGAGCGGTGACAGCTACCGAAGCCTCGCCACTATCCACTGTGCAAACAGGGTGACTGAAAAGAGGGCAGTCCTGATGTGAAGTCTCCCAGCTCACCCTGCCTCTGGGAGTGGAAATCTATTCCGTGGCAACAGAAGCCACTGAAAGGCTGCGAACAGCGCCATCATCTGGCCGGTCTGCAGACGGGGCTGAAGTTCGAGAGCAGAGAGCAGCCCCTTAGAGGGCAGGGCAGGTGAGAAAGGCCGGGGCCTAGGCCGGTGGCAGGTGGCAGCGATGAAGTGAGAGTGAACAGGCAGGTCTGAGGGTTGTTCTGAGACAAAATTAACAGGACTGGGTGTTGGGCTGAATGCTGCTGGTGGAGTATGAGGAAGAGGGTTTCAGACTGAATACTGGGGGGGGAAGCATACACCTGTGTGTTATGTGTGTTCAAGTGTGGACAGCATCTCCCATGACCAGAAAGAATCACTGTACAAACTGAAACAGAGCACAGCTGTAGGTGAGCCAAAATCTCTTTTCTCTCTGGTGAAATTTTTTCAATGAAGAGAAGATTATCTGCTGCATTTCTGGGTGATCATAAAAACACAACAGTCCCTTCCTTGATCATCAGTCCTTTTTGGAGAAACAGAATAGGGGAATTGTATGAAAAGTGGAGGAATAATATATCTAAACTATATTTAAGGCAGTGATGGTGCAAGTTCTGCTCAGTCAATTTCAACTCCATTTTCTGAATTTTACCTGCGTTTCCTACTGCGGTAGAGAATCTCCATTTCAAATGCTCTGGCCCTCTGAGCGATCTTACAGCCAATGCTCCCCACGCCGATAATTCCCAGAGTGGTCCCTGTCACTTCTTAACCCATCCAGCTTGTAGAAAAGTTCTCCGTATGTGGCGAAATGGCCAAATGATGACCTAAAATAAACACGATGCAGAGTGGGCAGTGTGGACAGCACCACACACAAAATCCCCACAACCCTCACTGGGCCGCCAGAAGGGGAGACGAGGCTACAGGAAGTCCAGGGCGGACACTGGGCGCTCACTCATTCCTATCCGACAGCAAAATGTTTCTGCAAGGGAAGAATGACAGGAACAGGGCAGTTTCCTCATAACAAACCCCAGCCTCCTGGCAGAATGCTTTAAAAGAGCAACTTCTGGAACTTCCCTGGTGGTGCAGTGGTTAAGACTCCAGGCTCCCAATGCAGGGGGCCCGGGTTCGATCCCTTGTCAGGGAACTAGATCCCACATGCATGCCTCAACTAAGAGTTCATATGCCACAACTAAGGAGCGCATGTGCTGCAACTAAGGAGCAGGCGAGCCACAACTAAGGAGTCTGCCTGCCGTAACTAAGACCCAGTGCAACCAAATAAATAAATATTAAAAAAACAAACCCAGCAACTTCTTTCACATTAAGGGAGGATTTCTGGTTAAAATTTGTTGGTTTTGGCGTGTGCAAGTGTCTGTACATTTGTTACTACATGTATGTGTGTGTGTGTGTGACTGTGCATATGTTTGTGTGTGCATGTGTGTGTGTCTGTGAGTGTGCACACGTGAACCAGCAGTCAGAAACAGAACCGGCTCGGACTTCCCTGGTGGCGCAGTGGTTAAGAATCCTCCTGCCAATGCAGGGGACAGGGGTTCAATCCCTGGTCCGGGAAGATCCCACATGCCGCGGAGCAACTAAGCCTGTGCACCACGACTACTGAGCCTGCGCTCTAGAGCCCGCAAGCCACAACTACTGTGCCCGTGTGCCACAACTACTGAAGCCCACGCGCCTAGAGCCCGTGCTCCGCAACAAGAGAAGCCACCGTAGTGAGAAGCCCGTGCACCGCAGCAAAGAGTAGACTCCGCTTGCCGCAGCTAGAGAAAGCCCGCGGGCAGCAACAAAGACCCAACGCAGCCAAAAATTAAAAATTAAAATTAAAATATTGGAAAAAAAAAAAAAGAAACAGAACCTGCTTGGTTCTTGCCTCCTTTCCTCAAGCCCCTTCACCCCAGAGCTCCACCAGGACGACGGCCAAGTGCTGAAGTGCTGCGCTGCTCCTCGTGGGGTGCGCCCAGCCAGGTCCAGTGTGTGGGGAGCTGGGGTTCTGCCTGCTCACTTGGGGGCCTTCACCCCAGGGTAGCATGCTGAACGGCCAGTGAACTACTCCAAGGGCATTTCCGCAGTGGTGCTGAAAGTACTTCACACGTTGCGTAGTTAGTGGAATTTGGTGGAGGAGAAAACAGTGTATCAGACAGATCACGTGGACTGTATGAGCCTGGGTGCCAAGCTTGGCCCTGACTAGGCTGAAACAACCAAAAGTCGCTTCAAGTTCAGGGCAACAAAGTCCTGGACGCAGTGTGAAGAGATCAGGGCCTTATTAGGTGTGATATTAAGTATCTGTCATCTGATCTCTGGAAAACAAGCGTCTCCTGCCTGTTTACCTTCCACGACTCTCTGAGCTGCGGCCAGCAGCAAGGCCATCCCCAGGTCTGCCGGGGGGTTGGAAACGGCGTGTGGCGTGTTGGCCGCCTTCACACCAAAGCTGGCAATAAGTCCCGGGTCCAGGTGGTCCGGCCCCGCCCCTATGCCAGCGACGATCTTCAAGCAGGTCGGGGTGCGCAGCTCCTGGCTAACGGCCGGCCTTCCGCCCCAGACGTACACGGCTCGGGTCTTTGGACCCAGCTGTGTTTTATTTTCCAAAAATTCTTGCATGGTAATGAGATTAAAGCGTTTCTGCAGGTCTCCAGCATGATCTTCACATATACCATACTGTCCTTCAAGTCCAGACACCAAAACTCCAGGTAGGTCCTGATCGCCCGTGGCCTGCAGAAAGATAGATGCAATTTCTGCTGTCAGAGTCTTCAAGAGAACAACCCATATGCTCTTCTACTGCTCTTCAGATTTTCTAAATTACAACAGGACTGGAATTCATTTTATTTCCTGGAAAAATTCCTGTAAAACCTGTAACACAGCAGAGCTGGACTCTGAAGGTACCCATGCTCCCATCACTGCCACTTTCCTCCCCACCCGACGGGGGTCTTTATTTCTGCCCTTCGGCTGCGGTGGCAGCCTCCGGGCCCCCTCCGACGGCACTCCTCGTGATCAGGCCCTCGTGAGACCCCCAGCCTGGAGTGCACTTCTCGTGAAGAGAACGCAGCAGAAGCGAAGGCGGGTCCTGCTCTCCCCTGCTCCCCGCTCTCCCGGGGGGCCAGGGCCATGCTGGGAGGCAGCCCTGTGCCAAGGCCCAAGTGAGTGAGAGGCAGGACTTAAGAGGCTGGCCAACGGCCTGGGAGCCTAGGGATGACCGCAGCCCTGGCCAGCGCCTTGACTAAAGTTTCCCGAGGGACCCTGAGCCAGAACCGCCCAGGTAAGCCACTCCTGGACTCCGACCTGAAGACATAGCGGGTAACAGAAGTTTATGATTTTCAGCCACTAAAATTTAGGGTAATTTTATGCAACAATAACTAACAAATAAAACTGACCATCTTTTACTGTGAAAGTAAAAGATACTTTTTACTGTCTGTCAAACAAATAATGTTTTATGTTCTTTGTTCCTAATTAAAAAGAAGATATCTTTAACATTTTATAGCTTTCTTCCAAAAAGAAAACCAGTTGCTTTCAAGAGTTGAGGCTAGTGAATGTATTTTATCTTTGGGTCACAAACTTAGCTAAAAATGTTTACAATGTGTTCAAAGCTCAGAGCATAATGGGCTAAAAAACTTGTTTACTTTTTGGACTTTCAGTAAAAGATTAATAGAGTTTCATTCAAGATAAGATCTCAGCTATTTTGATAGAAAGGAGTCTCAACTCCTGACTGCTTTGACGTTGGTTATGGAGCAATGGCACACAGCCATCACACCATTATTGTCAGTGGTCGTACATGGAAAAGATCCAAGATCCTCCAAGTGACTCGTGGCCGCTCCACGAGTGAAGAGGGAGACAGTCCCAGCCGGGGCACATAGACGCAGCAGGGATGGGAGCACCGGGCACGTTCAAGAGCTCGCTCCATCCTTGGGCTCTGTCTCTTGCTCTATAATTCCTTTCACGAGCACCAGCCTCTGACCATCTCCACTAACAGCCAGGAGTCCAGCAAAGGAGCACGAGACCGGAAGTGGGACCCGCCGTCAACAGCTTCCTGAGAAGGAGCGTGAGCCCTGTTCGCTGCTGATGCCGAGCCCTGTGCGCAGAGGAGCGGGCAGGGCCGCAAGATGAGAACTTTGGCTCCGGCACAGCTCTGCGGCTGATCAAATGTCTCCCGGGCTTCCTGCGTTCTTGGTGAAACCGGAGTGATATCAACAGGTAGTGCTTTATAGTTGCACCGTAAGATCATATTTCATTCTTCTCCCCTAATTTCTGCATAAAGAGAGCTAAGTGGACATGCCTCTGGCAGGTGTCCTTGCATGCACAGTACTGACATGACGGTTAGGTCGGGAACATTCTGACCACAAAGGAACTCACCACAAAGTAGGTGTATTTTTACACAACTGCATTTCGTCTAAGTCAAAAGATAAACCCATGTGTGAAATTTGGAAAAGTCAAAAATTTTACAGCTTTGTTTTTGGTTAACAGAGTGATAGTTCAGACATGAAAATGCAGTTAGACTACGTTTTCTAACTGCTATGTGCATTCTCCTTACACTGTTTAATTTGAACTGCTAGCACAGATTAAAAATTAGTTTTCTCCTTGCGAAATGATTGCTTAATTTAAAAATAAAAGAATATGTATTAACTTTGTGGAAATTGCCTTCAACAGACCCAAGCCTCTAAATTCAGGGTTTTCTTCTTTTAAAGTCCCTGTAAAATTGAGACCCAGAAAGAAAAATAAAGTAGAATGAACTTCCAACCTCTTCTTTCAAAGGAAAGTAAGACCGACGTTTGTATAGCACTCACGAGAGGGAAGTGTGGAGGGAGGCATGCAGACCCGTGACCAGTGACTATGACTGCCCAGCGGGACTCTGGGCCCAGAAGAGGACAGGGCAGGAGGAGTTCTGGGGTAACACAAGCACAGAGAGAACAAATTCAAATCACAGAAGGGGCAAGGACGGGGGCAGGCAAGGGGCAGGGGAGTAAGGAAGGTATTTTTAACTTAAAAAGCAAAAATGAAAATAAAAACCAACTGCAACCAATAAAAATATGTTTTAGTTTTTGGGACAAAGAGAAAGAAACAAAGACGGGGTGAGGGCAGCAAGAGGGCAAACAGGACCGAGTGCAAAGGAGGAGCTGGGCGTTGGGTTCAGGCTGCTCGGCCTGGCTGTGCTTCCCTCTGAAACCCGCTATCCTCCAACGTAAAGTGAGGGGAACAGACAGCCTGGCATGGTGGCGTTCGGTTCGCGGCCGGGAACTCTGGGCGCCAGGAGTGCGCATACGAGAAGCCACCCGGAGGGAAGGTTGCCGAGGCCCCGCGCCTGGCGGGCGGGCTTGGGGTGGAGCCTCTTTCAGGAGCGGAGTCTGGGTGGTCGAGTGTGGGGACTGTGTGGTGGGGAAGGTTACTGGCCTGCTTCAGCGTGAGGAGTGTGAAAATTAATACACAGAAACCTCACTTAAGATGGAGCCGGGAGTCCAGAAAGGATAGCTCTGGCACCACTCCCCCTCGATTGGAGATCCAGCAGGAAGAACGGCACTACCTCGCTACACGCGAGGAAGGAAGCCTTTCTCCGAGTCTGGAAACAGCCCAGCCAATGGGAAGCTACTACACTTCCAACTCGGGGTTCCCTCCAATGGGCTCTTTGTTTATAACAAGCAGCCACGCCCAACTCCCCCTTCTCTTCTATAAAAGGGTTTCCCCTGCGTTGTTCTTTGCCCTTGCCTGTCGTTTGCCATAGGTTGAGCGTTTTAAATTGCAGTTTTTTGCTGTTCCTGAATAAACCCATTCTGCTGGTAGAGTAATCAGCTATTTTATTGTTTTAGGTGGTCGGGTGGGGGGACCTTGCGGGGGCGCATTGTTGGGCAGGGTCTGCACGCTGGCGCCTGGCTGGCTTCTGTAAAGAGCAAGTCTCACCCTGAGATCAGGACTGCCTTCTTCCCGGGAAAGTGGGCAGTGGATGACGCAGGCCCTCCCTGCGGCAAGAGGCCTCCTCCTTTTTGGCGCTGCCTAGGCCCTGCTCTAAGTCACCCGCGAGGGTTTACTCCTGTGTCTCCACGGTTCTGGGTCAGTGTGTCACAAATTCAGTCATTTTTCATAGTCACACACCATCTGTGTTGCTATTTACTAATTTTCTCCCCTAAGTAAATTAAAAATCAACTCAAGTTGATTTACTTACTTACCTAGTCAAAAATAATACTATCTGGGGATATCTCCGGTATTTAGACTAGATGGTACTACTGAGAGCAGGTAATGAACAGGTATAGTCCTCTTTAGGAAACACTGATGAGCGTTTCAACCAGTGTCCTGGCTTCACTTGCTGCCTTCTACTCTGATGGCTCTCAAACTTTTATCTCCAGCCCAGAACTCCTCTCTGGCAGCTTTCATTACCCTGATGCTAGTCTCCCTACTTCCCTCTCTTCAAGTACTCCCTTTGCAATCCTTTCTCCTGTACATGGCAGCCTAGATGCCTGAAGGACATATAAATCTGACATGTTAATCCCCTCTTAAAGCCCCTTGTTCATATGGTAGAGTACAAAATCCTAAGCACAGAGGTCCCATTATCTGGCCTGCCCACCCAGCAAACCACTTGTGTGTGCTGATCATTTCAGCTGCACATTTACCCAAACTGCCATGCTCCTGGCACTGGACTTGTTCCCTGGCTGCCCGGACTGGACCCCAGCTCTTCCCCTAGTTCTCACTCATCTTGCAGGTCCCCATTTAAGCGTAATATCCTCAAGGAAGCCTTTCCTGAACTCCTTAAACTAAGTGTGTTCCTGCTAAATGTTCTCTTAATACCCTAAACTCTACCTGTAGGACTTTGCTGTGAATCCAAATTCAGGGTACGATCTCCTGTGTAACGTCAGGCCTTCTGCTAGACTACACTCCATGAGGGCAGGGACTCAGTCTTGTTATTGTTCTATTTCCTGATAACAGCACCTGATATCCTGTCTGGCACATGTACATGCTCAATAAATATTTGTTGAAAAACTAAAGAATAAATAAAATACAAATAAGGGAGGAAAGCTTCTTAGAACTGTTTGGAAAGTCTAGACTGAAAGAGGATATAGAGTTTTACTATTCTATCTCAAGATCATAAAAAAGCTCTTGAGAAAGCATCGCCTTGCAAAAGTGAATACTACCTGTCACAAAAGATTATTTGGAGTTTTATTACCATCCAGCTACCTAGCCAGAGGGCCTCTATTGAATTTGGTCCAGCAAGAAGAATTCACAGATTGCCAGAATCCCTGCTGTGTTCAGTTGGGAGTAAATATAATGAAAAAATTAGAATTTGATAAAACTGGCCTTAATTTTTAAATTAAATACATGTTACAAATACACAATGTTATAAAATATGCATGTTATGAAAACAGCAATAAAATGAGCCCCTGGTTATATACCACCAAACTTAAGAAATATACCATTACCGCTGCTTTTGAATTTCCCTGTGCCACTCCCTGCTGCTCCAGATATAACTCCTATCTTGAATTTTATGATATAGATAGATAGATAGAAAATCTGCCTAAATAATATATTGTCTGGTTTGGCATATTTTTGCATTTTATGTTAATGGAATTATACCTTATGTAGTCTTTGGTAACCTGCTTTTTTTCTAAGCTTGTCAGTATGTGAGATTCATCCCCGTTTATACATGGAGGTGTAGTCATTCATCTTTACAGCTATATAATATCAATAAATACACCTCAGTTTATCTATTTTTCTGCAGTCAGATATTTGCATTGCTCTTAGGGTAAGTAAGGTTGAGCGCTGGCCACTTTCAAAGAGAGCACACTGCATAAATTTGAGGGTTTCTCCCAAGAGTTCAACTCTGGTCCCTTTAGCAGGCCTGGATGTAGAAATTTCTTCAGCTAAGCATACAGTCCTGGGTGACAGGGTCTTTTGCCTCCTGACCATTTCCCACCCAAAGTGAGGGGTTCTTTTAGAACTCCTTTGCTTGGCTTGAGGCAGGATGGAAGCATCCCTCTCTTTCCGAAAGAGAAGAGAATGAGAATGGAACTGTACATCACTCCACAACTTCCTCCAGAGAAACGATGTCACAATTTTTCCCTAACACATTTTCTTACCTCCTCTGCAAAATCTGGAAAAATCTGGTCTGCCTTCTTTATTTGGAATATGGCATTTTCAATCATTTAATCTTCAATTTGGGGCCTCTGCTGAAATTGAGAGGAAAGTCTCACTGTAACATTGTCTTACATATGACTTAAAACATTTCTTCTTTTAAAAATGCAAATCCCTCTAGAAAAGTTATAAGCCTCTCCAGTGATTTTTTTATTAGTAACAATTAGTTCAGTCAAATTGCCGCCTTCTCAACTTAACTCAAGCCAGTTGCTCTGCAGGAATGGGCACTCTGTCCGGACATGTGTATCCTTTCCCAGTTAGGAGACACAGGGACATCTTCCACCAAACATCTGTCTTGCTCTTACTTGAGAACATGAGACTGCATTATTTAATGCTTATGTTTAATCATTTTTTTAAATGAAGAATTCAATTTCTAAAGACAAAATGTAATTAAAGGAACTTCCCTGGTAGTCCAGCGGTAAAGAATCCGCCTTACAATGCAGGGAACATGGGTTCAATCCCTTGTCAGGGAACTAAGATACCACATGCCCAGGGGCAACTAAGCCCGTGTGCCACAACTACTGAGCTCTAGCACGCCTCAACTAGAGCCCGCCTACTGCAAACTACAGAGCGCACACTCTGGAACCCGCGCGCCACAACTACAGAGCTCATGCACCCTGGAGCCTGCGTGCCACAACTAGAGAAGAGAAAACCCGTGCACCACAACCAAGAGCCCGCGCACCTCAATGAAAGATTCCGCATGCCACAAGGAAGATCCTGAGTGCCGCGACGAAGACCCGACGCAGCCAAAAATAAAATAAATAAATAAATAATAAATAAATCTTTTTAAAAAATGTAATTCAAGAAGTTTGATTAACTCAGAGATGATTTAGCCTATTTATTCCCATTCTCTAAATGATCAGATACTTTTTGAGGAAATGGAAGTAGAAATGCAGAGTCTTGGTCAAATAATCGATTTTTCTTGTCTGGGCTGGCGACTTCAACTCATTCTTTGAGGCCACTATTACCAAAATCAGACAAAGATACCACAAGAAAACTACAGACCAATATCCCTTGTGAGTTACAGACACAAAATCTTCAATAAAATACTAGCAAACCAAATCCAGCGACATATTTTGAAAAGTTACTGTGACCAAATAGGATTTATCCTAGGAATGCAAGACTAGTTTAACACACAAAAATCAATGCGGTACACCATGGTAAGAGCATAAAGGACAAAACTCACACGATCATCTCAACAGATGCATTAGAAAAAGCATCTGACAAAACCTAACAACATTTCATGATTAAAAAAAAAAAAACACTCAACAAAGTAGGAATAGAAGAGAATTTCCTTAACCTCATAAAGGGCATTTGTGAAAAGCCCACAGTAAATATCATAATAGTGAAAATCTGAGTGCTTCCCCCCTAGGATCAGGAACAAGACAAAATGTCTACTCTTGCCACTTCTATTCAACATTGTACTGGATGTTTTAGGGCAGTTAGACAAGGAAAAACTAAAAAGCATCCAGATTGGAAGGGAAGAAGTAAACTGTCCCTATTTGCAGATGATATGATCTTATATATAGAAAATCCCAAGGAATCCACTAAAAAACTATTCAAAATAATAAATGATTCAGCAAGGTTGCAGACTACAAGATCACTATACAAAACTCAATTGTGTTTTGTGGTATACAGAAATAGCAAATCACGATGTCGTGCACCAGGAACTAACACAGTGTTGTAGGTCAATTATACTTCAAAAAACAAACAAAAAATTCATGGAAAAACAGATAAGATTTGTGGTTACCAGTGGTGGGGGGTTGGGGGGAGGGGGAATCGTAAGAAGGTGGTCGGAAGGTACAAACTTCCAGCTATAAGATAAGTACTAGAGATGTAATGTACAACATGATTAATATAATTAATACTGCTGTATATTACGTATGAAAGTTGTTAAGAGTATACATCCTGAGTTCTCATCGCAAGGAAAAAGTATTTCTTCTTTTTCTTTTCTTTTGCAGCTATATGAGATACTGGATGCTCACTAAACTTACTGTGATAATCATTTCATGATGTACGTAAGTCAAAGCATTATGCTGTACACCTTAAACTTATACAGTGCTATATGTCAATTACATCTCAATAAAACTGGGAGAAAAACAAAATAGATAAAAACAAATGAAAAAAATCGATTCTATTTTGCAGTCTCCATATTACTATGTTTTTTCAGTGTAATAACATAGATTTGTAAAATCTACAAGCATGCCAACATCACTTTCCATATACATTCAAAGATCTTCACATTGACCTCTACCTAATAGATTCTTAGGAGTAACTGCATTTCTTCATTCTCTTCACAAACCAAGCTGAATGCTCAAGCGGCTCCCTATACATCTGTGCATTTTTGCTGTCACCAGTTGAATTATATGTGATCGAATTTAATCCCAAACCAGTTTATGCAAATTTTGTGGATTATTGAAGTTACATAATTTAAATGTCCCGTAAAACTATGAAGTATGAGTGCAAAAGGCATAGAATGCTTATATCTATGACGACTAAGTTATATGCTTTAGAAAGGCACTAAAGATGTGTCACTAAAAACTTCCATTGAATTATGTGTGGTTGATACAACTTTAAAAGATTCAAAAAATAAAATAAAAATAAAAAATGATTGTTCCCTCCCTCCTCCAAAAATCTATTCTATTTCTATACACTGATTACGAATAATCTGAAAATATTTAAAATAACAATTCCATTTAAATAGCATCAAATGGAATAAAATATTTAGGAATAAAATTAATAAAAAGGGCAAGACATGAATACTGGAAACTATAAAAGTCATAAAAATTAAAGAAGGTCTAAATAAATGGAAAGACATCCCATATCCATGGATTGGATGACTTAATAGTGTTAAGATGGCAATACTCCCTAAATTGGTGTACAGATTCAACACAATTCCTATCAAAATCCCAGATGCTTTCTTTTTTTTTTGGCAGAAATTGCCAAACTAATCCTAAAGATCATATGGAAATGCGAGGGACCCAGAATGGCCAAATCAATCTTGACAAGGAACAAAGTCGGAGGACTTACACTTCCTGATTTCAAAACTTATCACGAAGCTACGCTAATCAAGCCAGTGTGGTACTGACATAAGGCTAGACATACAGATCAATGGAATTGAATTGAGACTACAGAAATAAATCCTTATATTTAAAGTCAATTGATTTTCAACAAGGGAGCCAAGGCAATGTGATGGGGAAAGAAAACTCTTTCCAATAAATGGTGCTGGGACACCTGGATATCCACATACAAAAGAACAGAGCTGTCAATCCCTGGTGGGGGAACTAAGATCCCACAAGCTGCGTGGCACCGCCAAAACAAAACAAAACAAAAACCCAAAAGAATAGAGTTGGACACCTACCTAACACCGTGCATAAAAATTTATTCACAATGATCACAGACCTAAAAGTAAGAGTTAAAACTTTAAAAGTCTAAGAAGAAAAGAGGAATAAATATTCATGATCTTGAGTTAGGCAATGGTTTCTCAGACACGATACCAAAAGCACAAGCAACAAAGGGAAAAACAGATACATTGGACTTAATAAAAATTTAAAAGTTTTATGCTGCAAATGATACCAATAAAAAGTGAAAAGTCAATTCATAAAATGGGAGGAGGGCTTCCCTGGTGGCGCAGTGGTTGAGAGTCCATCTGCCGATGCAGGGGACTCGGGTTCGTGCCCTGGTCCGGGAAGATCCCACATGCCGCGGAGCGGCTGGGCCCGTGAGCCATGGCCGCTGAGCCTGCGCGTCCGGAGCCTGTGCTCCGCAACGGGAGAGGCCACAACAGTGAGAGGCCCACGTACCGCAAAAAACAAAAAAAAAAAAAAAAAAAAGGGAGGAAATATTTTCTTATATCTGATGAGGAATTTCTATCCAGAATATATGAAGAACTCTTCCAACTCAATAATAAAAAGACAACTAATCCATTTTTAAGTGGCCAAAGGACATGAATAGACATTTCTCCAAATTGCCAATAAGTACATTAAAAGATGCTCTATATCTCTAGCCATTAGGGAAATGCAAGTCAAAACCATAATAAGACATCACTTCACAACTACCAGGATATCATTGTAAAAAAACAAAAACAAAAACACACAAATAAGAGTAGACAAAGATGTGGAGAAATCCAACCCCACCACATTGCTGTTGGAAATGTAAAATGGTATAGCCGCTTTTAAATACAGTGTGGCAATTTCTCAAAACAGTAAACATCACATGATTCAACCACGCCACCTGCATACCCAAGAGAAATGAAGACTTAAAATCCATACAAAAACTCGTACACAAATGTTCATAGCAGCATTTTTCACAACAGCCAAAGAGTGGAAACAACCCTGATGTCAGTTAACTGATGGAGAGATAAAATGCAATATATCCAAACAATAGATTAATCAGCAACAAAAAGGAACCAAGTACAGCTGACCCTTCAACCATGACCCTCTGTGAAGTCACAAATCCACGCATAATTTTCCGGTTGGCCCTTCATATCCGCGGTTCCCCATCTGCAGATTTAACCAATTGCAGATCATGTAGTACACATAGTACATGTATAAGTTCAAACCCCTGTTGCTCAAGGGTCAAGTGTGCTGATGCCTGCTACAGTGTGGGTGCACCTTGAGAGTATTAGGCTAAGTGAACAAAGTCAGTCACAAAAGACTACATACTTATGCTTCCATTTACGTGAAATGTCTAGGATAGATTAGTAGTTGACAAAAGCCAAAGGGATGGGAGGAGTATGGTACTGACTGCTAATGAGTACAGGATTTGGGGTGATGAAAATTTTCCATAATCAGACTGTAGTGTTCCACAACTCTGGGAAAAACCATCTTATTTGAAATGGGGGAATCACTTTATGGTATGTGAATAATACCTCAACAAAGCTTTTTAACAAAAGAAGTATTTGGAGTGGTGATGGCTGTACAAGGATGTCAACGATGCCACTGAACTACATGGCTAAAATGGTAAATTTTATATTATATATATTTTACCACAATAAAATATGTTTAGAAATACTAATTTAAATAAATTATTTGGGCGCGTGTGAGTCTTACCAGGACTCTTCTGTTAATTACTTGCTTTTGACAAGTAAAGCAACTGTGTTTACGTCTGGAAAGCGTGACCGCCAAAATGATTAATTTGGGGGACTTCGCCTGGGGGTAAACGGGGACGAGCCCTTCCTCAGCGATGCCATCCTCTCCGTCCAGCCCGGGGTCCCGGCGGGCCGGTCCGTCCACCCCGGGCCCCGGTGGCACCGTAGGAGCTCAGACTCCGATGGACCAACCGGAGAGGCAGCAGGTCTGGACCAGCCCTACCCAGCCGAACCGCCTCCGAGTCTCTCACCATTAGGACCTCCCAGCCACGCCCGTCACTGCGGCGCCCAGTCGGCCCCCAGGCCCCTGCCCGGGGGCGCGCGCACGCACTCGCCGGCGCGCACGCACTGCGGGCGTGCGTACACGCCCGGAAGGAACGCTGAGCCGCAGGGCCCAGTGTGCGTGCCGGGCCGGGCGCCGGAGCGGGTGGCGAGGGAGGCGTGGGTGCACGACCGCAAGGGTCCCTTCGCCCTGGGTTCTGGGCCGCGGGGCGGAGGCGATCCGTTGGTGGGGTCGGTCGGGGTCTGGGGTCGAGGTGGAAGCGGGCCTGGCCTTCCCGGCAGCGCACCGACTGCCCCGCGGGGTGAGGCTCCGTGGGGTGGGGGCCCCGCGGGGTGAGGCTCCGTGGGGTGGGGGCCCCGTGGGTGCTCCGCGCTGGAGCTGGGAGGAGCTGGCCGGTGGTTCCCTCCCGCAGACCCGTCGGCCCCAAGATGTCGTACATGCTCCCGCACCTGCACAATGGCTGGCAAGTGGATCAGGCCATCCTCTCGGAAGAAGACCGCGTGGTCGTCATTCGGTTTGGACACGACTGGGACCCTACTTGTATGAAGATGGACGAGGTTCTGTACAGCATAGCTGAAAAGGTAACGCAGCCCCGCCTCACAACGCGTCCCGCCTTCCGTTTGGTCATTTCATCGTGTTGGATTGCTTTGCCGGTAAGATTTAAAGAAGAACCTAGGGGTAAGACAGGAATAAAGACACAGACGTACTAGAGAATGGACTTGAGGATATGGGGAGGGGGAAGGGTAAGCTGTGACAAAGCGAGAGAGTGGCATGGACATATATACACTACCAAACGTAAAATAGATCGCTAGTGGGAAGCAGCCGCATAGCACAAGGAGATCAGCTCGGTGCTTTGTGACCACCTAGAGGGGTGGGATAGGGAGGGTGGGAGGGAGGGAGACGCAAGAGGGAAGAGATATGGGAACCTATGTATATGTATAACTGAGTCACTTTGTTATAAAGCAGAAACTAACACACCATTTTAAAGCAATTATACTCCAATAAAAAAAAGAATAAATGTAAAAACTAAAAAAAAAAAAAAGTGCGGCACGTTCACCGGCGAAAGAGAAGCAGTAGGATTCACAAACGGCCAGTCTTCCCTTGGGATGTGAGGATGGGCTCCCTGAAATTGGTCAGAATAGCTTATGTTCTTTTCTGGGAGAATTTTCCATAGATTTTCAAATTTTTAAGAAGTTCATGATCTCTCCCCCCTAAAGAAGTTCATAATTCCTATTAACTTACAGGGGTTTTAACTGAGAGGGTGTTTTCAAAAATTTTCATCTGTAGTGCCCAGAGCAAAACACATTTGCAGACTGGCAGGAGCTTGGGAGCTTACTTTGAATAGCTTAGTTTAAAAGGATTGTCCTTGTTTTGGTGCCATGTTTATCTGTTGCGTTTATAAAGCGGGACATTTATGCTGATAGCATAGTAAATCCCGTGCTTTTTCTTTGGGTCGTTTCTTTACCCCACCGGTGCTCTTTTAAGTGACCCGATTTATAGCTTAGAGTGACTCAGATGCAGGAAACATTGGAGAAAGTAGAACTATACTTGTTAGAGCTAATTTTCCTAATTCTTAAATGTAGTACACTGGATTGTCTCTGGCCTTTGTTTGCTGACAGTAAAGTGCAATTGTAGGGCACTGTTGAATAACCAGGGCTTAATTCTTTTTCTATAATTGTCTCATAGGGATTCTAAGATAACTTTGATTTAGATTTTTGCAGGTGTAGCAATAGGGCAAAAGGATGCTAATAAAATATTTAACTTATTAATATTCCATAATAATTTGAGAGGTTATTCATTTTAACGAAGAGTAAAAGTAAGAAACATTGAAGCCATCTTTTCTTTCACAGGAGTAGGATATGCTAATATGGGCTGAGTTAAAATAACGCCTTTGAGTAAAGAGTAACAGGTGTAAGGATATATTTTGTATTTAGGAAAGGAAAAATGATCTGACCTGCCATCGGTAATTTCCACTGTCTCCTATTTGGTGGGACAGGCAGAGTTGGGGGAGGTGGCCTTGTGAACATTAGGGACCGTTCTTCTGTGTCTGTCAGCATAAGTATCGCTTGGGATACCAAAGTGCATCTCAGAGATCCTGATTCTACAGGTCTGCCGCGAGGTCCAGAAACGGCTTTTTAAAGAAGCTCCCCAGGGAATTCTGACATGACTTTCAGAATCCCCTCAACGAGGTCAGGGTCAGAGTAGGAGTGCTGTGATTATAGCCGTTCCCCTCTTCTTCCTCTTGGGCGCCTAGACATTGCGGGAGCTTGAGGAGGTGCCTGGGGAACTCAGGAGAGCAGGGTTCTCCCCCGGGGGTCCTCCCAGTCCCGTCAGAGGTCAAGAGTGAGGTGGTGTCGGGGACTCGTGTCTGCATGGCTTAAGCTACGGTAGTCAAGGGCAGAGACTGCAGGCTTCAGTGAAGATGGGCAAAGACACTGTTCAGTAAGCGAACCACTGCTGTGTCGACTCTGAAGTAACTTAGGTGTGTGTTCTGGATTCTGCCTTGCAGGTAGCACCAGGGGATGTCCAGACCCGGTTGCCCCCAGCACGAGGCTAGGATGGCAGAGGCGTGAGGGTTGTTTGCTCTTCGTATCTGAGCAAAACTCAGCAAGATACTCTTAGCTAGGAGGCAGATTTTGTGTCAGCGTAAGTTTTTAGGGAGTTTTACTGGAACTGTTCCTTTCTAATCCCTGTATATCAGTGAGAGAGCAAATCGCTGTAGTACTAGCAGACGTCCTCTTTTGGTACAGTTTAACTGGGCTCACTTTGAGTGCTTTTCTTTGGTCTTTTAAGTTCTTCCATTTCTTTTGTCCAAAACTTGGATTTCTATTTTAATAAACTTTCAATACTATATTACAGTATAGTTATTCAGAATGCAAGCTTGAAATGCATTACAAGACTATTAATGTTTTATTTTCTACTTAGTATAAGGGCAGAATATGAGTTTATAATTCTGGAAGCCCTTTCTGGGGAAGCACAATAGGAATTTTTGAAATTTAAGGTTTTAGTATAAAGAACAATTTAACTGTCTATCTCCCTCTGCAGAAACGGCAGATAATGGGGCATCTTCCTCGTCTTGTTGCGAGCCCTGTTTGGATACCCCAGCTGTGTTAAAGTGAGTAAGAGTCCCAGTGCTGAGGCTGGACTTGACCGCTCTGTCCCTCCTGGAACGGGACTCACCGACTCGCTGCTTGGTAGCCCCAGCCCCGCCGCGTGCTGCGCTCGTTTTGAGCTGTATGGAAAACCTAGAGATATGTTTAAAGTTGACAGATGCCTGGAGTTTGGTAGAGTGATAACCAAAATAAAGGTTCCTGTTGAGTGGGTTGATTTTACGCACAGCTTCGAAGCGAGACTACTGTGTACTTCTGAGCTGTCTTGCCATTTTGTAGGAACGCACTTCGCCACAGCTCACTGCTTCTAAATCCCATTATATGTAAGAATAAGTGGGATGTTTAATTTTGGTCTGTTTACAAAGCTCATACAGATAGAGTTTAAAGTATGCAAAACCTCAGTGATGCCATCTCGTAGCCATAAGTGCTAATTAGATTGTACATAAGGTAAATGTATTCATGGAACTACGTAGGAATGACTTCAGGGGGTCATTCTTAAGCATGAGATAAAGTAGGTTGAATCAACAGAAATTTATGCTCAAATGAGGAATGTCATAGGAACCAACAGCCAATCAGGGCAAACAGTAATTTGAGGAAATGAAGTTATCATGCAGTTTTTTGATGGCTTTGAAGTGAACTATCTAAAAATGTAAAAATTGACACTTCAAAAATACATAGTGCCAATTGACAGTCAAGAACATTTTTTCCAGAATCTTAGGTGGGTTCTTAGCTAGTGGAGGAGCTCTGTACAGAAGGGTGGAAGCGTGGCTGGCAGCACCGACGGCCTTCAGCCTTGGTGACTTGCACGAGTTACATTAACCCGGAGGCACCTGGCAGCATGCAGGACCACTGAACTGCGTAATCACTGACTTGCTGAAGAAGCAGCCTGCTTGTAAAATGTATGGCAGCAGGGTTGGAAAGGACAGTTACTAGTTTAGACAATCAAAAGGACATATACTAGAAAACAACTTGATAATAGAAGGGAAATTTGTACATCTGGTTCTTGATTTAAAAAAAAAATACTATTCAACAGCTGCTTAACATTACTGCAAATCTAGTGGGCAAAATATTATTGCAGATACTGTAGACTCCTGCAGGCCAGTTTAAAGTACCATTTAAAAGGGTAAGACCCCTGTGGATAAATGGGCCCAGAACTGGAAAAAAAGAGGAAATTCCAACGGTTAAATAAACTTCAAAGAAGCACACGTTAAAATAGTGTACTGTCATTTTTCAGGTGTATCAAAGGTCTAACTCTTAGGGCGTACGTTAAAAGCAGACCTAACACTCAGGCAGAAGTGGAGCAGGTACAGCCCCTGGGAAGCAGCTCGGCATTGGGTGAAGAGCCCTAAGGACAGCCATGCCTTAGGCTCCCTGAGACTGTTGCTGTGATTGATAGCAAAACTGGAAAGAACCGTGATGCCCAGTGAAGGGGGAGCACGCTTATGACCGTAATCTCCAGTGTGTGGCGCGTAGCCCCGTCACGGTGATAGGTGGGAAATGGACTCCCGGCGTGGTCCTCACGGCAGCTCCCAAGAGACAGGTGCCACGAAGTAGTTTGTCGGGGCTCAGAAATGGGGCGTTAGGATTTAAAGTGGAGCATCTTCTCCCCTGGATGGGATATTATTTGACCATTAAAAATGATTTCCTAAGAGCTTTATTTAGTAACGTGGGGGAACATTGGTTAATGACATTAGCTGGAGAAAAGCAGAATGTATGCAGTTTTCTCACAAGAGAACATGTGGGTCTGGGGAAAGGGAAACATTTACTTTTCATTTTAAAGCACTTATATACTATTGATTTTATTTGACTGTCATATACTTTTTTTTTTTGGCCGGCTGCGTGGCTGTGTGATTTTAGTTCCCCAACCAGGGATTGAACTCGGGCCCTGGCGGTGAAAGCACCAAGTCCTTAACCACTGGACCGCCAGGGAATTTCCTGACTGTCATGTACTTTTAAATTATATAACTTGTTTTAAAAATACTGGGCTGGAAACAAAGCAGTGATGTTTCCATTCCATTTCTGTGTTTTCAAAATGGACATTTTTTAAATGGAGAAAAGATCATAGACACCTAGCTTATTTCAGTTTTATATAAAAAATACACAAGGGTTATAGTTAATTGCAGATTCATTAATGGATGTGAAACATTCAGGAGAAATAGTTCAGCCCTTGTAGAAAGCATCATGATAGAATCCGTGCAACCCCCTTTAGGACAAGCTCTTCCAAAGGAGAGAAGCTGGGAGGGTCACAGAATTAGAGAAAGGCCAGCTGGTGCTGTGGGCCTTCTCCTCCCAGAGCTGCAGGGGCTGGAGGACCCGTCAGGGCACCTCCTCTAAGGAAGAAGCGGGACCAGACCATCTCTTAATGCAGGTCTGTTTGAACTCAGGATTAGGTAATTAAGTCCATAATGACAATAATATATTTCCTGAATTTTGAAATATAGGTTTATTTCTAAAGTTCATTCTTTAATAAATATCGCAGGTGTGGTTCCCGACCTTGTGAGGCGTCATGATGTGGTTTATGTGGAGGGAAGAGAAAATGAAATCCTGTCCTGTCAGTTGTTTTTTGCTTCTGAATGAGCTACGGTTTTCTTACTCATCACTGAAGGCAAAAGAAAATAAGGCCTTTTTAGAAAGTCTCACATAAAAACCAGTGTTTACAGTGTGAAAATTATATGACATTGAGTTGGGATAGTTGAATGTCCTCATACGTGAACTAGTTGAGATATATTCTAGTAACTTTTAAGAGAATGTGGTTTCTCCGGTCGATTTCTGCTTTAACTTGGGAGATCTGGAGGTTCTAGGAAGCAGAACCAATTGGCTTCCGTTGGATTGAAAGGTGTCTGGGACTCCTGTTGGATTGTCATCTTATGCTTTAGGAGGCAGATGTGTGTGTGTGTGTTTGTGTTTGGTTATACTGTGATGTTAGTATCTATCTTTTTAATTATAATATCTGTTTTTTATATATATAATATCTGTTTTATTATGTGGGAAGAAATAAAATATGTCTGCTTAGTGAAATTGGATGTGGGCAGAACCTTAAACACTAGCGGGGTGACTTTTGCAGGAAGCAGTTCTGCCAGCGCGTGGCTGGCCTTGCCCAGTCCTCCACCTCGGTGTCTGCTGTGGCCACGTGAGCACGTGGTGCTCAGCTCACTCTCCACCTTCTGCAGGTGTGTTCTCTCCTTTCACCAGGAAAGGGGCATGTGGCTGGGAGAGACACCTGTTCTTCCCCTACCTCAGCACCGAGGTCTGTCCTCAAAAGGAGTGCCCACTAAATGTAAACTTCCTTCCCTCCTTTCTCTGGGTGATGGTGGTTTAAATTTCCATATTAAATACTTCTTCATATTCCCAAGTGAGGGGGAGAGAACAGTGAATTCCTCTGTACCTACTGCAATCACCAATATTTTGTCAGTCTTGTACCGTTTAACCCCTCAAACGCTTTTCATGCTGCAGTATTGAAAGCAAATCCCAAATACCGTATTATTTCATCTGTAAATTACAGTTAGGCTTTTAGAGTTAGTTTTATATGAAGAAATGTTGTGCATTTTCTATGAATTTCCGGGGGCTGCTGTAGCAAAGCGCCACAAACCGGGCAGATTAAAACAACAGAAATTTATTACCTCACATCCTGGAGGTCAGAAGTCCGAAATCAAGGTGTCAGCAGGGCCGTGCTCCCTCTGAAACCCTCAAGGGAGAATCCCCTCTTGTTTCTTCCAGCTCCTGGCGTCTTCCGCGATCTGTGGCACTCCATGGCTTATAGGTGTGCGTCACTCCAATCCTCCGTGTTCATGTGGCTTCTCCCTTGGTGTGTTTTCACATGGCCCTTTTCCTATAGGAACACCAGTCAGATTGGATTAGGGGTCAGACTCCAGGATGACCTCGTTTGACCTTCACTGATGAGCTCTGCAGGCACCCTTTTCCCAGATCAGGTCACATTCTGAGTACTGGGGGTCAGGACTTCAGTATATCTTCTTGCGGGGTGAAAGGGCATAAATCAACCCATGATATAAATCGGTATAACTTCCTAAAAGGCGTTGAGACAGTATTTACAAGGAGCCTTTAAAATGTCATGTCTTTTGTTCTGAAGATTCTATTTTAGGTGTTTATCCTTAGGAAATAATGAAGTATGTATATGAATTTAAGGGTAATAATGTGCACATGTGAATAATTGATATCAGTGAAAATCTGAATTATTTATATTCATGAAAAGTCAAAGAAAATAACAAAAGAATGGTAAAAATAATGGCATAGCCACTTGGTGAACTGTTATGTAGCCATAAAATTTTGGTTTTGTCTTTCTCTTATGTAAAGTATACGGTTCATATAAGAGGATGCTCACAATTAAAGCAGGATGCAAAATCTTGTAGTGTGATCACGCTATGATCACATTTGTTAAAAGAGTAGAAACATATATACCAGAAGAAATGGGAAAGAATATAGTGAAAGTATATTCTCAGCAGTCAGCTCGGGGTGTTGGGGTTGAAGGTTGTTTTATTTATGGTTTTCTGGGTTTTCCAGATGTTCTCTGATGAGCTTCCAGCTGTGGAAGAAATTAAAGAACCTTAGTTACCTGCAGTGTGATTTGGGGTGTTAGGCCGTTAGTATGTGCAAGTGTCCAGACCTCAGTAAGAGGGGAGTGTGTGGCTGAATCCCAAAGGCATGTTTTAAAGCAGTTGTTTAATGCGTGTAATTCAGTATTTGTGAAAGTACAAATTGGAAAAGTTCACATAGATTATTGCTAGATCAGCGTGCATAATGTATCTGTGGACGTCTTCTGCAGGATTCTCATAACTTGCTGTTCTGAAAAACATTAAATGAGATGTTAATGGACGGTTGCTCAGGACCCTGATCCTCTTGAAGTAATTTCCTACATGGCAGCTCTACTGGGAAAAAATGTTGCAGAGTCAGTTTGAAAATTGTCCTGTTATACACAAATTCTTCTGTTTTTGTTTTTGAATGTGCTTTTACAGAATAAAAAGTTGATTTGTTATTTTAGTTTTTTTCCCCCAATCTCCTTTACTTTTAGGTTAAAAATTTCGCAGTTATTTATCTTGTGGATATTACAGAAGTACCTGACTTCAACAAAATGTATGAGTTATACGATCCGTGCACTGTCATGTTTTTCTTCAGGTATGTTCTCTTATCTTAAAGTTGTTGTTTAAATTGAATAGATGGTCTGGAAGTTTAATGAGATCAAGAAATCTTTAGATTCTTTTATTTAGGAGGAAATCAGTTATGCAGTCATATTATAATATAGTTTGTATCACCAGGCAATCAATCTTTTAAATAATTTTCAAAGTAACAATTCCAGTTTTAGCATTTACTCAGTAACAAATTACCATTTTGAAATAACTGCCCAGGAACCTAGGGGAAGTGTTATTAAATGGAAGACATTCTTACTGAAATTTAAGATACCTTTAAATTTAATCTGTTGATGAAAAATGTCTTTAAAATAACTCACTTTTTAAATGTATCAGTGACTCTATTTAGCATCCTTTTGTGATATCCAAGAGGAAAACCTGTACTTAATTACTTTGCTTATAAATACAAAATCTTGTAAAAAATCTTTTATCAGCTGAAAAATTCTATTGTGTACCCTAGTCAGTCAGTCATGGGCTCAAGGAATAGACTTTCCCTAATCACCTTAAATTAATTTGTACCCATGATTGGCAGACTTTGCATGAAAGGAAAATGCGGAGTTAGGTACACAAGAGTCTGATGCAGACGCAAATACCTTTGATGGTATTTATATAATAAAGTTAAGTAACATCATGAGTGAAAAAAATTCTGTTGTGGAGGTTTAATTTGGAAAGAAGTCACCATTTTTTAAAAAAATCACTGTTTTTACTTGTCAAAATTGCGTACTGTTTATTGTTTCTACAAAAGTTAGTAAGTAGCAATATAAACATTAGGCCGTACTGCAGAAGCGGAGCTCCCTAACGGTCCAGGAAGGTCTGGGTGGAGTGTGCAGGGTGTGTATTCGGTTTCTATTTTCTGTAACAAACTTGGTGGCTGAAAACAACACCATTTATGAGCTCAAGGTCTGTAGGGCAGAGTCCAGGCAGGCTCAGTGGGTTCTGCCTCGAGGTCTCACAAGGCCAGAGTCACGGGCTGGGCTGTCATGTAGGCAGTTGGTCAGGGAAGAATCCACTTGGCTCACCGGGGCTGTGGGCTGGATCCATCTCCCGGTGATTGGGGGTCTGAGGTCTGTTGCCGCCGGGGCCGCTGTCTGCCTCTAGAGGCCCGTCTGTCTTCGAAGCCCTGAGCAGCGAGTTGAGTCCTTTTCGTACAGCTGCTCCAGCTTCCTGTTCTGCTTTCAGAGGGCACTTGTGATTGGATTAGACTCACCCAATAATCCAGGAGAGTCTCCTTATTTTAAAATCAACTGATGAGTAACCTTAGGGACATCTGCAGAATTCCCTTTGCAGTGTAGTGTAACTGATCAGAGGCATGGTGTCCCATCATAGCACCGTCCCAGGGATTAGGGCGGGAAGTAGCAGGAGTTACTTTAGCATTTTGCCTACTGCAGCCTGCCCTCCGGCTCCCAAAGATTCACATCCCTCCCATGTGCAAAACTGGGTGTGGATGAGGCTTCCCAGGTGACCCATTAAGCACAGCTTCTGCACACAGCTCCGTATCTGTGGCCCCCTCTCCAGGACGCAGTGTGGGACAGGCACAGGAAGCGATTTGGGTTCACCGTGGGGCGTCAGGGTTCGGAAGGGGGCTCTGATGCGGCACTGGGACCATAGTCCTGGCCCAGTGCCTCCCCCTGGGAGGGTTCTACCCAGTTTTTCCTGCCTTTTTTATGAAAGGCATTTGCAGCTGGTTCATTTTTCAACGTGCTTCCTGCCAGCAGCATTTTGGGGTTGCATCAGCCCCTCTCACTGCGTGCTCTGTCCCTCTTAGCCTGAGCCAGTCAGGTTTCTGTCCTGGGCACCGGGGCTGCCCTCTGCCCGATGGCTGCTTCCTGGGGGAAGATCCTGTCCTGTGACTGAACCTTCTGACTTTTAGGTCTTTACTAGGTTTCAGCAGAAGGTGGTGTGGCCTCTGTGTCAACAGCTCAGCAGCCATTTCTGGATTTCAGCATCTTTTGCTACCTGGAGAGGCTGAGAAATCTTTTGGGTTAACGGATCTTACTCCGGTTTGTCTCCCTCCTTTTACTATAAGCAGTACGAACCCAGGCAGTGCCTTCAAGACTTTGCTTCCGTGTCCTCGGCTGGTATCCATGCTCATCACTTTGCAGCGTCACAGACATTCTGCCGCTGTGCAGCAAGGATCCCTTTCCTCCACTCCCCGAAATGCATCCCTACCTCCTTCCAAGCCACGTTTCCACTAACAGGCTGTTTAAGGCAATCTCGGCCTTTTCTGCCGTGCTTCTCACGTTTTCCCAGAGCCCTCCAGGTGGGCCGTGGGCACCGCACTGTGTAGGGCCCACCTGGGCGGGGCTGCCCTGACGGCGAAGGAGGTTGCAGAAAGGAGTCAAGTGGCGCTGCGGCCACCGTGTGTTTGGATAGTTTAGGACTGATGCTGCACTTGGAAAAGGGGACAAAACCTACTGTTGCTGTGACCTGGGATTCCAGGATTCTAAGACAAGTAGTAACAGTATTTTAATTAATTTATTCACCAAGTATATCTACGTATAGAGTCCTGCTGGCTTTTATGTCTAGTGCTGGGACATTAAGTCAGATAAGACAGGCTTCCTCCTATCACAGACCGTCATCTGATGGCGACAGCTGAGTAAATTAGCACAAGGAACCAGGGAGATGCAAGGGGACAGGTGATAAAGGGGTTCCCAGGCCCAGTTGCAACGTGTGTGCGTGTGCGCGTGTGTGCAGCCTTCCCTACGCCAACAGGCGATTCTTGGGCACCCTGCTGGTGGGATCTAGAAGTCACCTTCATTAACAAACTCACTGTGACAGAAAGGGTGCTTATGCACCCGTTTCACCTTTATGGCCCTAAAGTGTCTTCAGGAACGGAGGACTAGAGTCCAAATATCCCATCACTCTTATTGCAGGAAATTCCGAAGGTTTTGCAGCTGTGAGCCAGGATCTGTGGGTGAAGACCAAATGCATATGAGAAATATATTCTTCTGAGTGACCAACTATATATTTTCCCTATAAATCACAGTATTGCAACAGGTGTTTACAGAGGCACAAACACTGAGCGTAGCAGGGTGATGGGGAGTGCCCAAAGGCTGCTGGGTAAGGTTGGCATGAGCCACGTGCATCCCAACGGGCGAGCGCAGGCAGGGGCACAGGGCAGCGCAGGCCGCATGTTTGGGGACCTGCAGGGATGAGGGAGGACGGACAGGTGAGGGCTGGGGAGTGGCGGGTGCTCAGGGGAGAGCGTGGCGGGGCCCAGATGCCCGGTTTCCTGGACCAGTGTGTGGACTTGGAAGGTTCCTGGAAGTGAGTGTTTGCAGCAAGAGAGAAGCATCAGGTCTGCCTTTTGGAAGCTCGCCCTGGCTGAAAGGAGGCCACGCTGTGACCTCAGGATGGATGGGGCACGCACCATGGAACAGCAGCCGGGGGCCAGACGCACAACCTTGCAGAAACAGGAAGCTAAATTGATAAAAGTCAGTGCAGCTGGTACAAGAAGCGTTAATGTCTTTCTTTTATGCAGTGCCCGTATAAATTCATTTCAGAAAGAAGCGTCTTGAAAGGTCAGTCTACGAAGAATTATAGAAATGCAAAATATCATTTATTTCACAGTTAGTATGGCTTTCAATAAAATTTACACCAAGTGCTCACAAGGACACCGTGACAAACGCACACACTGCCTTTTTCAGGTAAATTAGTGCAGCCCTCTGGAAAACAGTTTGTCTTTCCAGGTGACTGAAGCTGTGTCCTTTGGCCTTGATTGCCCTGTAGGTTTTTTGTCTTAGGGTGTGCGAGCACGCGGAAGGAGCTGTGTGTTTCTTTAAGCAGCATTTAGGTGGTTTCCAGCCTGCTAAACAGTGGCGGACCCGCTTGATTGTGTGTGTCCTCGTTCGCAGTGGGAGATACAGGTAGGTTTTCCATGGGATTCTGCTTCAGAAGCATTTTCACGAGCACGGACCCCCTCTTGCCCACCTACAGGAACAAGCACATCATGATCGACCTGGGTACTGGCAACAACAACAAGATCAACTGGGCCATGGAAGACAAGCAGGAGATGATTGACATCATCGAGACGGTGTACCGGGGGGCCCGGAAGGGCCGCGGCCTGGTCGTGTCCCCGAAGGACTACTCCACCAAGTACAGATACTGAGCCCCCGTCCAGTCCTGGTGCATGCAGTGCCGTGGGGTCGTTCTCACGCGGAAACATTTTCAACTATTTAAAGCCTGTGAGAAAGCGTTTGGGAAAGTACACAGAGCTCAAGGAGCTGGAGGGTTCTGCAGTGAGGATGGCATTGCCTCAACTTTCAGTCTGCCTGGTCCTTGCATTTTTGTATCAGCAAATATCTGTAAATATCTAGCTGAAATAAAATACATGGTGATGGGAACAGTCAAAATCATTTCTTATGAAAAGTAGTGTATAGATTAGTGATTTTGGTAGTCAAGAATTAACTCTTCACTGTTGAGTGAGGTTCAGGTGTGGGTCCCATGGGGCTGCTGTGGTTTGCACACTTGTCAGAGTCTGTCTGAGTTTCCTGGGTCTCCTGTAATTAGGGACCTCAGACTGGTGACGCGACACAGTTCTGGAGGCTGGGGTCAGATCCACGTGTCGGCAGGGCTGGTCCTCCAGGGCCTGACGGGGAGTCTGTTCCTAAACCCTGCTGGCCCTGGTGGTTTCCGGCATCTTTGGGTCCCTTGGCTGGTGATGCCTCACCCCAGGCCCAGCATTCGTCTTCACGCGGTGTTCTCCCCGTGTGCGTGTCTGTGTGCAAGTGTCCCCACTGGGTGGGGGCCACCCTGCTCCAGCATGACCTCATCTCGACTAGTTACACCTGCAACAGCCCCGTCTCTAGAAAGGGCACATTCTGAGGTCCTGGGGTGAGGATTCCCAACATGTGAACTTTCAGGGGGCACAGTTCGACCCACAGCAGAACCAAAGGCTTGAGTTCAGGAAAAGGGAAAAATCATCTTTTATTCTTCTGGTTATAAAAACAGTGCAACAATGATTTTTGGACTCCCTTTAAATATAAAAAGTAAGAGGTGTTTCTCATGCCTCCTAAGATTGTATCTAACGCACTTAAATGCATCGTATTTTCCATAGCAACCATGACCCTTCAGTCCGTGTAGCTAGTTTCCTTATCACAATCTCAAGTTTCTCTCCTGAGTCTCTTACCCCAGCAGCGTGTTGTTGGTTGGGATCTTCACAGGCACATCTCAGGGCACACAGCCTCTGAGGTGAAAGAGGGGGCATACGGCGTGGAGGCAGCCCGGGGCCTGTGGGGGGCACACCCTGGAGCCCCTACCTGGTTTCACAGCCAGGCTCTGTCGTTACTGAGGACCTTGAGCGAGTAGCCCCCAGAGCTCCGTTTCCTCCCATGTGAAGGGGATGATGGTGTCTGCTGTCCAACCTGTGTTACACGCAGATCAATTAGAACAGGGCTGGTGGGCCCTCCGTGATGTGAAAACACCCACTGCCTCGTCAGATTGACTCATTGTTGAAACATGAGGAGTACATACCAAAGAATGAAATTAACAAATACAAGAAAAGCTACACACTTACTCGAAGGAGTGTACTTTTAAATGGATATAAAATTCAGATGTAAATCTGCAGTTTAATATCTCTAGCTTTAATTTTCCCATTTACAAAATAGTATAATACCATATCAAATGAAGTGCTAATGAAAAAAGTCAACGTGACCCCAAGTACCTGGCATATAAGAGACATTCAATAATATATTTCCGGGACTTCCCTGGTGGCACACTGCTTAAGAATCCACCTGCCAATGCAGGGGACACGGGTTCGAGCCCTGGTCCGGGAAGACCCCACGTGCTGCAGAGCAACTAAGCCCGTGCGCCACAACTACTGAGCCTGCGCTCTAGAGCCCACGAGCCACAACTACTGAGCCTCCGAGCCACAACTACTGAGCCTGCGCACCTGGAGCCCATGCTCTGCAACAAGAGAAGCCACCGCAATGAGAAGCCTGCGCACCGCAACAGAGAGTAGCCCCCGCTCGTGGGCTACTAGAGAAAGGCTAGTAGCTGCAGGCTAGAGAAAGCCTGCAGGCAGCAACGAAGACCCAACGCAGCCACAAATAAATAAATGAATTTATTAAAAAAAAATAATATACTTCCGACACTTACTCAAAACAAATACTTTAGCCAGTAATCACCTGAAAAGACGCTCACCGTCATTTCTGTGAATACTTCCGACACTTACTCAAAACAAATACTGTAGCCAGTAATCACCTGAAAAGACGCTCACTGTCACTTCTGTGAATGTACCAAAAATCATTGAATTGGATGCTTTAATTGGATGAATTGTACGGCATGTGAATTATATCTCATCGATAAAGCTTTATTAACTGTTAACAAAAAATAAGCAAGCAAAAAGCTTACACTTTACATTTGTAAACTTACTGTATATTTATCGTAAATTTTATTTATAAGTTGTAATAAGTTCATTCACATTTGACTTTAATAACTATCTTTTTCACTGGTGCTTTGTAACTGCAATATTGTTGAATTTATAATGATTTGGCCTCTTCATTCCAAGTTTATATCTTACTGTTATAAGCTTATCATTGTAATAATAAGCTTATAGCTTATCACTATCTACCTCACCCTGAACCAAGTAACTTATAAGCCATTTTCTCAAATCCGTCCAAGCACCTGCCACGTAGATAGTCTGCAGAGAAGGAAACTAAAGCATAGATTGCCCAAAGTTACAACTAGTCGCAGAGGACATGAATTCAAAACCTAGATCTGCAGGGCTACCAAACCTTACCTCACCGCTGTGCATACTGCTTTAATCAAGTTGAAATTAACTAGTAGAGAAAGTATGCTGATACCCCTGGTTCTCTGGGCATCGAGTGACTTCTGTTTCCCAACCTTCCCAGGATGGCTTTTATGCAAAGTCCAGGAATTAGACATGGCAGCTGACACAGAGGCAACCAGCCTAGGAGGTACAGAACATATTCAGGAATATAGTAAGTTACCAGGTACACTAGAGGGACTGACATACACACAGCAGGCACGCAAGAGTACTCACTGCAGCATCATTTGGAAACCAATGGCAGAGTCAAAGGACTATTACACTGAAGTTAGTTACGTTGTCTAGACCTATACATATCAACACAGGCGAATCTCCAACTGCTGAATGGAAAAGCCAGGTCCAGAGGACACTACGGCATGATGCCATTCATATAGTTTTAAGACACTGAAAACAAGATGTGAAACAGTAAAACAATCAGCAGCCACAGTGTTTGCACTAGGCTGTTACGTAGGCGTCCAAGGGTCTGTGGGCTTGACTGCCCTATTCTGCCTGCGCCGAGTCCGGACGAGACCGGGAGCTTGGGGCACCAACAGAATCAAAGCATCTCCCATGTAAAACTACCCTAGAAAACCGCAACACTGATGATTCCAAAGACCACACTGAAAGTTTGCTTTCTCGGGTTGCTCAGTCAAAATGCAGGGTGTTCTTGTGACCTCCCCAGATTGCCTGGGAAAGTCTGAGGTCTTGAAAATCAGACCAGGACATTTTGGAAGACTTGCTTTAAGTGGGTATCATTTTGAATTGTTTTTCCTACATTGTTTTTATTAATGGCTTTTAAAATGCATCTGATCGTAGCATTCTTCTGTGGCATTTTTACATTTATCATCAAAGGTTCTATAAGAACCACCGCAGCTCCCCCAGGAGCTCAGCATCACCTCCCCTGCTCTCTGGGGGCCACACCACGCTAGTCTCCTCCAGTCATTGCTGTTGTCCCCAGCCCTCCCTCTGGCCTCTGGTTTTCTTGTTCAAAAAGTGGTCAAGTTTTCACACATCTCCATGGACAAAAAGATTGCAAAGTATTCTGAAACTCTCCAAATTCATTCATTAATTCAAAGAAAATGTTTGAGTAGCATCTGGGCACCTGGGGTGAACAAAATCAATCCAGTTGCTGCCTTGTGGAGAAGACAATCAAATGATCACATAAAAGTAAAATTACAACTGTGATAGTCAGCAAGAGACCCCATAAAATTACTTCAGACCCGGACAGGCGCTCAAGGAAAGAATCTCTGAGGAAATTATTTTCAAGCTGAGATCAGATATAAAAAGTGCTAACTAGGCGTGTGTGCGTGTGTGTGTGCGTGTGCGTGTGTGTAACTCCATTCCAGAGGGGACCTCAGGAGCCAGTGGTGGGAGGGAGCGGGGCTCGTCTTGCGGGGAGAGTGTAGTGGGATGCGGGGCAGGCGGGGGGGGGGGGGGGGGGGAAGGGGGTGCTGGCAGCTTCGGAGGCTTTGCTTGGGGAAGGAGGTGTAAGGTGATGGAATTTCAGTTCTGAAAAGATCTTTCTTGCCCAAGCTTGGAGCGGCTGAAGGGAGATTTGGGGGGAGTTAAAAATCTATGGTAATAGATTGGGCAATTGTAAAAAAGTAAGTGAATTTAAAACTTCAGACAACTGCACCCAGAACTTCTGCCTTATAGATTCATCCCTTTATTATTAAGCTTTATGTTTTCATAAGTTTCATAACAGATACATGAATGCAGGATTTGATATTGAAGTAACTCCATTTTACTTAAGTAAAATGCTTTCTACTAAAATGTTGTGTTAGTCCAATTTAGATTAGAATAAGAGTATTTAAATACATGTAAATCCATCTGTTACTTTCCCTCTTTTCCCTATGAAAACATTCTCGTTTCTTTTGAATATATGTAACAGGGTGCTGGAAAAAAGCAATTCTTTATAAAAACATTAGGAAGATATAGAAACAGGTATGATATTATGAAATGCCAAATAATCTCTTTAAAGCTAGATGTCTGTGGTTTGAGTGAATAATTGAGATGTCAGTCAGATGAGCCAATAAAAGGGGATCAGCCTGGGACTTTCTTTAGAAAGAAGTTAGCATATTTTGGACAATATCAATGTTTTTATTTTAGTTAATAACTAATAGAAGCTTTCTTTTCTACTTATTTAATTTCTTAAAAATCCTGGACTCTAAATTGTGTTCTGTATTATTGATGAAGGCTCAAATCTGTTTAGTTTACTTTAATTCAAGTATTTGCCCCAGTTTCTACTAAAATTATAATTATGGCTAAGATGCTTTGAGATTTTTCACATAATCAAATGGAAATATCGTGATTTTAAACCACCAAGAATATTGAATTTAAATGATGCTATTTTAAAACTTTGGGTTTAAACTTTGGGTTTGCATCACTGTCGGGGGTGTGAAATGACCCTTCTTTTCTTTTCTTAGGTGCATTCTGCCAATGTGCTTGGCCTGTGGTCATACTTCTGGCCCTAGTGAAATGTGCAGAGAATTCGTGGATAACAGTGCTCATTAAAGCATTATTTATAATAGCAAGGAAGTGAGAAATAACCTCAAAGTCCAAGGAATAGTTAAGGGGATGGTTAAATTATTTCAACCACATAATAGAATATTAGTAACCATAAAAAGTGGGTATGAAACTTTCACCTGGGGAAAAGTGTTTATGATATGAGAGCAGGATATTAGATTATAAACAATATGATCAGCTATATAAAAGTCCCTGCATAGAAAAAAGTATTGACAGTGGTTAATTCTAAATTGTAGAATTATGAGTGAGTTTGACTTTTGTATAAAGAGTATGATTTATTTTATATGCAGGAATAATGTTACTCTTTACAATGAGAGCCTTTTTAGGTGATCATAGCTCTATTCGTACTTTGGCTCAGAGACAGGTGAATTGAACAATTGTTTGAAAGCATCTCTAACTGACAAATTAAACTTAGGTGCAATCTTTGTGCATCTCCTTGGTAACTACCTCTGTGGGGGCTGGAGCGGGTGAGGGTGTCCCAGGAAGCAATCATGGAGCTCCTGCATCACCTGTTTCTTTGGCTGTCCTTTGATTGGTTTCCTTTGATTTGGAGAACATACTGTTAGAATTTGCTTGGACTGGGCAGATTAAACCAAGTCTTCCCCAAAACTGTGTGACTGGAATTATTGAATTGGAATGCAGTTATTAAAAAAGCAACTTCTGGGATTTCCCTGGCAGTCCAGTGGTTAAGACTCTGCACTTCCAATACAGGGGGTGTGGGTTCGATCCCTGGTTGGGGAACTAAGATCCCACATGCTGCAGTGGACAAAAAAAAAAAAAAAGCAACTTCTATCAGAAAACTTCTTGTGGTATTTTAAAGAAGGATCTATATAGAACTTAATTCTGGAAAAAAAATTGACCTAATGTAACTCGTGCTTTTCCTCCATGATTTACAAATGTTAGGTGTGCATTGAAAAGTGTTCTGCCATTTTACAACCATCTTTGTTAAGTGGTTAATCACCTTCTTACTTACATTCTTATTGCATTGCCTTTGTTCTTTTAATGCTTTATTTTACTAAAATGAATTCTTAAATACTAAAAATAAGAACTCGTGTTATGTAGATTATTACTCAAAAAGTACAGTTTTCACTCTTTCACATTTTCAAATGACTGGTCTACTGTCCTCAAGTCTGTAAGAAAAAAGTGGAAAGAAGTAACGATTGATT
This sequence comes from Globicephala melas, assembly GCF_963455315.2. Lineage (NCBI taxonomy): Eukaryota > Metazoa > Chordata > Mammalia > Artiodactyla > Delphinidae > Globicephala > Globicephala melas. The sequence continues at coordinate 29,631,594 of NC_083326.1, read as the reverse complement.
TTATATATCAGTTAATGTACAGTTACGTAAACTGGAATCCAAAGCTATCAATAAAATTAGCTTACTTTCCCGTAATTACTAGAACAGTTTTGTACAGGAAAAATTCGGAATATAGAAAACCCTAAATGTTAGATGATGTTCACTTTAGTCAGATGGAGTCTGTGTGGATTCACAGCTTAAGGGGTGTGTTCTTCAAGTGACAAAGCATCACTTTGCATCAACAGTGTGGAGAGGTTCTCCTCAGACAACAGCGTGCCTGCTTCCTCGCAGCAGGAAAGGTGTTCAGATGTCGGGGCGGCGGGCCAAATCCGCTGGCATACGGAACAGTAGCTCCTACCATCTGGGGGTCATGGACTCCCCTCCCCACAGCAGGAGCACAGCAAGTTTAGGGGGTTTGCCGAATCCCCTGAAATCCACAGCGCTGTGCTAGGAATCCTTGACCCAGCAAAACCAACAAGCACGGGTTTAGATTCACTGAGGTCCTTCTTTTAACTTAAAAGGCATTATCAGCTTTTAAACACGCTTTTAGATATCTGACCTTCTCTCATGCTGCTTTAAATAATGGCTGTACGTGCATCAAAAAAGTGAAGTTTTGGGGCTTCCCTGGTGGCGCAGTGGTTGAGAGTGCGCCTGCCGATGCAGGGGACACGGGTTTGTGCCCCAGTCCGGGAAGACCCCACATGCCGCGGAGCGGCTGGGCCCGTGAGCCGTGGCCGCTGAGCCTGCGCGTCCGGAGCCTGTGCTCCGCAACGGGAGAGGCCGCGACAGTGAGACGCCCGCGTACCGCAAAAAAAAAAAAGTGAAGTTTTGATACCTACTCATCCATTTAATTTGATGCCTAATATATGGTGGGTTTTGACCAAATTTAAAACAGCCAGCTGGAGTCTGGGTGATGACAGGAAGGAACTAAGTTACTGGCCGCCATCCCCTTCCTGGCAGCGTGCCCAGAGCTGGGCTTGGTGCCCTGCAGAACCTGGTCCTCAGCACCCAGAGGGTGGAGGCAGGACAAGGCTCCAGGGCAGGTGGACCCGTCTGACGCAACCTCCCTGGGTAGAGCTAAGTATTCATCCTGCAGACAGAACTGGAGCGCCCTCCCCGAGATCTGCAGCTCGTGTGTGCAGGACACAGATTCCAATGACCCTTTCTACCAGAACAGCGGATGTAGAAATTGATAAATAAGTCACTGACAGGTGAACGCACTCTGATTCAGCAGGATAAGCACAGATGATCTGCCAGCTGACTTGGGATAACAGTTGACAGAGAAATAGGAAAGCAAGGAAAACAACAGCATCTAACTGTTCAACTAAAATTAGAATGTGCTCATAGAATCAGAATATTATGTCAGTGAAACATGCTTGAGTATCTTCACAAAAGACAAAAGGTTTGTGTCTCCAGGTATGTCACACAGATACATATTCAGTCCAAGACCTGAAGCCAAGCATTTATCTGCATCTTCAAGATGAAGTGCAGAAAAAAAACCAAAAACACTAATTCGAAAAGATACATGCACCCCAATGTTCATTGCAGCATTATTTACAATTGCCAAGATACGGAAGCAACCCAAGTGTCCATCAACAGATGACGGATAAAGAAGATGTGGTGTGTATATACAATGGAATACTTCTCAGCCATAAACAAAGAATGAAATTTGCCATTTGCAGCAACATGGATGGACTTGGAGGGCATCATGCTAAGTGAAATAAGTCAGACAGAGAAAGCCAAATACTGTATGATTTCACTTATATGTAGGAAATCTAAAAAATATAACAAACTAGTGAATATAACAGAAAAGAAGCAGACTCACAGGGCTTCCCTGGTGGCGCAGTGGTTGAGAGTCTGCCTGCCGATGCAGGGGACACGAGTTCGTGCCCCGGTCCGGGAAGATCCCACATGCCGCGGAGCGGCTGGGCCCGTGAGCCATGGCCGCTGAGCCTGCGCGTCCGGAGCCTGTGCTCCGCAACGGGAGAGGCCACAACAGTGAGAGGCCCGCGTACCACGAAAAAAAAAAGAAGCAGACTCACAGATATAGAGAACAAATTAGTGGTTGCCATTGGGGAGAGGGAAGGGGGAGAGGCAACTAGGGGTAGGGGATTAAGAGGTACAAACCATTATGTATAAAATAAGCTACAAGGATACATTGTACAACATGGGTGATACAGCCAATATTTTCTAGTAACTATAAATGGAGTATAACATTTAAAAATTGTGAATCACTACATTGTACACCTATAACTTATATACTATTGTACGTCAACTACAATAAAACCTTCAATTAAAAAATAAAACTAAGACTAAAAATTAAAAATAAAATAGTAAAAGAAAAAAGATGAAATGCAAAATTCCACTGGAAAAGAAATATTTGCATTCTGGGGGGCGGGGTGGGCTCCTCAGGAACCACTCATGAAATGGGGTGAGAACCTAATGCACTTGTGTCTTCTTTAAATCCTTCCATGAACGTCTCAAACAGAAGCCACTAGTTGTCATCCCCAAGCACTCATTCATCATGACTTGTGTTTTGATTGAAAACTAATTTGAGGGATGAGGGTGAAAAGTACTTTAACAAAATCCAATTTTTAAGTAATAGTTTTCCTTTAAAATGTGCACTTTTTAAGGAACAATGACAAAGAGTGTTTCTGTTCCATTTAGAAAAGAGCATTTGTGAATTTTTTTTATTATTCCTGAAGGTTTTTCATGTAGTGCAGAAGCAGTAGTTCCCTTAGTGAACAAATATGGGCTTAAATGTTTCAAGATGAAAGCAGAAGATATGTAAACGGTGAACACCTGAGTGCCTTAATAACGCCTCGCCATTTGCTCTTGAGCAGAACTTTCAATCCCAGCTTGCACCATCAAGTCGTTCACATTCTTCTGCAAGTCTTCAATGCGGCCTCCCATTTCTTCCAGTACGAGGTTAAGGAGAACAGCACATGGAATACGGGCACCTACCCAGGTCCCTCAAAGCCTCCACGTAAACTGCATCACCAGGGCTGATAAAAATGCCCTGTGGTGCATCTAAAATGAGGGAATCAAAGGCAGCGGATGTGTACTAACACCTTAAGTCAGTGCACATTAATCACATCCCTGAGGGTCTGTACGTGCCTTTAATCTTTGCACGCTGAGCCCGGTTCTGAAACCTTGGCTCCCTTTCCGTGGACATGGATTCGGGGATATGAGGTTGTCTGGTATGTTTAACTATGTTTTAACCAAACTCTAATCAGTATGTAAATACAATGAAAATTAACTGTGTTTAAAACAAACTTTCCTACTGTTTATAATTTTATCCTGTTTCAGAATCTCTTTTTCCCTGTGGGAGCCCATCTACATGATCTCTCTGCAAACAATTTGTACACATTTTAAGGCAGGAGTTTAATTGTGTGAAGTGAGTTCACTTGGGCAAGTCTTAGGGCAAGTGTCCCTTTTTCTGGATTTTCTTAAACCGGAAACAAACATTCCACCTAACTCTGTTTGAATCCATGGCTTACCAAATGGCGAGCTGCTGAAGTTACAAAACAAAACAAGGCAAGGAGAGCCAGATAGCGTACCCTGCACTGGAGACCTAACCAGTACCTGTGCAGGGTTGACTGTTTGGGGGAGTATAAATGCTATTTAGCAGACTAACCAGATTTCTTTAGGGCTTGCTGGGAGGCCCCACTGGGTAGTATGTGTTGTTCGTGTGTCCTTGTGTTTTATCCTTGCCTCATGAAATGCCCTGTATTGCTGGTCAAGCAGGAAGTAATTACCTGTGAGCGGTAATTAATACATCAGGATGCCATGTAAAGGCACAGACGTAACCACCAGGAAGTCTTAGGTCAACAAGTATCCACTAATACAGAAAACAACAAGATAGTCCACGACAGCTCAATAGTCCAAAAGCAACCGCAGTGTTTGTTATGAGACAGAAAAGGATATTTCTCAGGTTTAACGTTGCAGTCAGAGCTTGAAAGTGTTCTTGAAGTTCCTGAAATAGATTTTCTGCCTGAAAAATGAACCACAAGTGAATATATATTTACTTGTGATGCAGAGCATTCTAATTCTAAGCGCCATGGAAGAGAACCATCTATATATTCCATTAGTTGATTCCCGACCAGGTGTTAAGGCCTTCCCACTCAAAGGGTAAGGAAGGTCTAGTCAACCAACAGCACTGAACAGTGCTAGCCAAATGCGTTAACTCCCTAAATAAGCCGGCCCGACCTTTACCGCACACCACTCACAACAAGTAACTCAAAATGATCGTACGCTTAAATATAAGCGATAACCTATCAGACGTCCAGAAGATAACGTAGGAGAAAGTCTTATTAACCTTGGGCTCCTCAAGGACTTCTTGAGAAGGCCTGAGACAGTCACCAGACGCACCCACCGGGGGCCTCTTGCTCGCCCACACTTGTGGGGATTTATTAGCTGGGATTGGGGTTGCAGAAATTGTTTACCAGGCCGTACGGATATATCATCTATGGTGACTGACAGCAGGCGGTACTGTAAGTCGCCCTACAGTTTACAGATTTAAATCTCATACCATTTACGACACAGTTCACTCCTGGCACCCGTCTATTATCTCCATTTTAGAGCCCAGGATATGGAGGCGGATCTCCACCTGGAGCCTGCGTTTACGTATGCAGAAGGCCCTCTGTCAGGAGCTCTTCCCCTCAATCATGTCAGGAAAACGTGGATTCGAGTGTGCACAGCTAACCAATTCTTTTTAACGAGGCAAACTGATCAGTCCTGACCACTGGTTGTCTCCTCTCGGCGCTGCGGCTCCTTCAGCGAACGGGAAGCAGGACCGCTGGCCTCCCGGCGCTGGGCGGGGTGGGGGGGGGAGGGGAGGGAAGGGATGGGAGGGGGAGGGGGAGGGAAGGAGGAGGGGAGGGAGGAGGAGGGGGGAGGGGAGGGGAGGGAGGGGAGGGGAGGGTGTCCAGCCCGGGAGCGAAGCTTGGCGCGCGCGGGGTCCGACTTACCGCGTCCCGCAGCGCGCGCCCGCTGGGGGCTTCGGGGCCCCGCGCGGCCATGGGGTTGTCCCCCGGGTCCGGGGTGCGGGGTGTCCAGGTGGGTCGGCTGGTCCCGGGGCCGGTGGCTCTGTCGGCTCCGCTCCGCCGCCCGCGGCTCCCGCGGCGATGGCCGTGGATCCACCCGCGCGGCCCGGGCTGTGCGCCCGAACTGGGCCGAGCAGCCTGGCACGGAGGTGAGGCCGTAGCGGGGCGCAGGTGGCCGTCCGGGCGGGGCGGGACCTCGCCGGACCAGCCGATCCCGGCTACGCTGTTGGCTTCGTTTTCATTGCGTCAGAGCCCAGAGTGAGCACGACCTTTTCATTATCATTGTGGCAAAGAACACACAACCTACAAGTTGCCGTTCTCGCTGTTTTTCAGGGCGCAGTGCGGTGGCGTTAGGTACGTTCACACTGTTGTGCAAACCACCACCCGCCCCCCCCCCGCGACTTCCTAACCTTCCCACACCAAGCTCTGCATCCAGGAGACACCGGCTCCCCAGCCTCACCAGCCCCCAGCACTCGACCTTCCCCTGTGTCCCGTCGTGTTTTTGCAAGGCTGTCACCCGTCTAATGGGGGATCCTGGAGGCAGGGGTGGGGATGGAATGTGGCTGCAGTCACCACACAGCCCAAGTTCGCACTGCGGTCCTGGGACCCGTGACCATCCATCCAGGAGGCTCGGCCATCTCTCCGGACCCCTGCCATGTCTGCTGTCAACTTTAAGATTAAGAATATTTATGCTCTGGGACTCCCCTGACGGTCCAGTGGTTAGGACTCCAAGCTCTCACTGCCAAAGGCCCAGGTTCAGTCCCCAGGTGGGGGAATTCAGATCCCACAAGCAACACGCTGCATGGTTAAAGAATAGTTATGTTCTGTGACCAACTCCAACAGGCTGCCAACACTCGCATCTCTGCTCTGATTTTATCGAAGATCTGGAAGGAAGGCCTCACTGTGACTTTCCCTCCCTCAGATGCCCTTTAGGCCTGTCTGGATTGTGGCTCATGGGGCATTTTATGGGTGATGTCCCAGGACCCTGTTCTTAGCAAGTACCTGCTTTGTTTACATGTCTGTACCCCTCTGTGGGGCAGGGCTGTGTCTGTCTGGGTCCTGCCAACATCCCAGGAGCCCAGCCAAGTGACTACGTGGGGACACCTGGTTGCTGAATGTGTGTGAAACACAGCCTTGCATGCAGAGAAACCCAACATCCTTAGTCATCATGAGAATGCAAATCAAAACCACCACGAGATCCACTTCACATGCACTGTGATGGCTAAAATCAAAAGAGACAATAACAAGTGTGGACGAGGGTGTGGCAAAGTCGGAACGTCACATGCTGGTGGGAATGTAAAGTCGTGCAGCTAGTCTAGCAGGTCCATAAAAACTTAAACATAGAGTTACCATAGAATCTCAGTTCTACCTGTAGGTATGTACCCAAGGGAAATGACAGCATATGTCCACACAAAAACATGTACACAAATGTCTATAGCAGCATTATTAACACTAGTCAAAAGGTAGAAACAACCCAAATGTCCATCAACAGACGAATGGATAAACAAAATGTGGTCCCTCCCCTCGATGGAATATAATTCAGGAATAAGAAGGAATGAAGCCCTGACACATGACACAACATGGATGAACCTTGGGAACATGATGCTCAGTGAGAGAAGCCAATCACAAGAGGACACGTGGTTGGATTCCACTCATGTGACGTGTCCAGATTGGCAAATCCATGGAGACAGGAAGTTGAGGGGGAAGGGGAGAGACTGCCATAGTTAAGGGGTTTCTTCTTGGGGGCAAAAATATTCTAAGATCAAATCGTGGGGGGACTTCCTTGATGGTCCAGTGGGTAAGACTGCGCTTCCACTGCAGGAGGCCCAGGTTCGATCCCTGGTTGGGGAACTAGATCCCGCATGCTACAACTAAGAAGTCCGCATGCCACAACTAAAGATCCCGTGTGCCACAATTAAGACCTGGCTCAGCCAAAATAAATAAATAAATAAATATTTAAGGACAAATCGTGGCGACGGTTGCACAACCCTGTGAATATATTAAAAATCATTGAATTGGGGCTTCCCTGGTGGCGCAGTGATTGAGAGTCCGCCTGCCGATGCAGGGGACACGGGTTCGTGCCCCGGTCCGGGAAGATCCCACATGCCGCGGAGCTGCTGGGCCCGTGAGCCGTGGCCGCTGAGCCTGCGCGTCTGGAGCCTGTGCTCCGCAACGGGAGAGGCCACAACGGTGAGAGGCCCGCGTACCGCAAAAAAAAAAAAAAAAAAAAAAAAATCATTGAATTGTATACTTTAAATGGGTGGATTGTATCGCATATATATGTGAATTACATCTCAATAGGGTTGTTAAAGTTGTAACTTTTTTATTGAAGTATAGTTGAAGTATACAATATCGCGTTAGTTTTCAGGTGTACAGCAAAAGGCTTCAGATATCTACCTCTATCTCTATCCTAGATCTAGATCTATATTCAGATTCTTTTCCATTATAGGTTATTCAAGATACTGAATATAGTTCCCTGCGTTATACAGTGAATCCTTGTTGCTTATCTGTTTTATGTATTGTCGTGTGTATCTGTTAATCCCGTACTCCTAATTTATCCCTCCTTCCCTTTCCCCTTTGGTAACCATAATTTTGTATTATATGTTTGTGAGTCTGTTTCTGTTTTGTATATACATTCATTTGTATTATTTTTTAGATTCCACATATAAGTGATGGCATATAATATTTGTCTTTCTCTGACTTACTTCACTTAGTATAATAATCTCTAGCTCCATCCATGTTGCTGCAAATGGCAATATTTCATTCTTTTTATGGCTGAGTATCTATACCTCTGTATATCTATGTCTCTCTCTATAGATCTCACATTTTCTTAAACCAGTCATCTGTTGATGGACACTTAGGTTGTTTCCATGTCTTGGCTATTGTAAATAGTGCTGTTATGAACATGGGTGTGCCTGTATCTTTACAAATTAGAGTTTTCATCTTTTCTGGATATATGCCCAGGAGTGGGATTGTTGGATCTATTTTCAGTTTTTTTTTTAAGGAACCTCCATACTGTTTATCATAGTGGCTGGCTGCACTCATTTACATTCCCGCCAACAGTGTAGGAGGGTTCCCTTTTCTCCACACCTTCTCCAGCATTTATTATTTGTAGACAGTGTGAGGTGATAACTCACTGTGGTTTTGATTTGCATTTCTCTAATAATTAACGATGTAGAGCATCTTTTCATGTGTCTGTTGGCCATCTGCATGTCTTCTTTGGAGAAATACAATAACTTTTCAAAAGCATGGCCGTCTTGCCACTTTTCTGTGTGGCAAGATGCTAAAAAGAGCTGTGAGGGCTGCCCCTTCCCTGGAGGGGCCTCTCTGTGTGGCCACCGCCTGGCCTGAGGTTCTTTCAGTTCAAGCTTCCAGAACAGCTTGACCAGGGCGACTAGCATCAGGGGTGCACAGCGGGCCACTGGGGAGGTGGATTCACCTGTGGAAACAAAGCCCCAGGCCCTCGCCCAGAGTGGGTGGAGATAGGGGTGGGTGACAGGGGTCTCCCCAGGTGGATCTGGCGGAGAAGGCCCAGGTCCACCCTCGGGGAGGCACAGCCTCGGGAACGCCTGAGGCTGGAGCCTGGAGGGCTCCCTAAGAGCGGGAATCAGGATCCTACAGCAATTCCTCAAGAAATCAAACATACAGTTACCATATGAATCAATTCCACTTCTGGGTATAAACCCCAAAGAAGTGAAAACAGGGACTTGAACAAATATTTGTACACCATGTTTATAGCAGCATCATTCACAATAGCCAAAAGGAGGAAGCAACCCGTGTCTATCGACGGATGAGTGAATGGATAAATAAAATTATATATAATTTATTTTTAAAAAGGAAGAAAATTCTGACACATGCTACAAAATGGATGAGCCTTGAGGAATTATGCTAAGTGAAAGAAGCTAATCATAAAAGGGATCAATTTCGTATGATTCTACTTATATGAGGTCCCCAGAGCAGTCAAATCCACAGAGATAGAAAGTAGACGGTGGGTGCCAGGGGCTGGGGAGAGGGGTAATGCATTAGTTTTTAGTGAGTGCAGAGTTTCAGTTGGGAAAGATGAAAAATTCTGCAGATGGATGGTGGTGATGGCTGCACAACAAGTATGGATGTACTTAATGCCAGCGAACTGTACACTTAAAAATGGTTAAGATTACACCTGAAACTAACACAATGTTGCAAATCAACTGTACTTCAATAAAAAACAATAAAGATGATGAATTTGATGTTATGTATATTCTACCACAATATACATATATTTTAAGTACATCACCCCAGCTTCAATGCCTAGGCTAAGAATTCCAGGAGCTAGGAAACCTGTGACTCTCTTTCCCTACCCCTTTGTGTTTTTTAGTATGTGTCTATCTTTCTGAACTGTAATCTCTGTGGTCCAGTGGAAACCTCCTAGACATTCTCTGATAACCCTGAGAACCCAATCTCTAATGGAGAAATAGAATCTGTCATCCTACATCTAGCACCTGAATGGTTTTTCACTTATGCTGCCTAATTAGGGATCAGATTCTTAGTTCTGCATCCGTGGGGGACAAAATCATTAATATGGAAGCAAGAATCACTCAACAAAAATTCATTTTGTTAAGGATATTAAATTTCAGGAACTAGGTTCAGGGGAAAAATTCTCGAATGCAATTCATCTTGCAAATCTACAATAGGAGAGTATTCAAGTGTGCTGTGAAGCTGCAGAAATTAGATGATGTTTTTAATGGTGCAAAGATAGTTTGGGGAGGAAAATAGAGTCTAGGTAAGAAGTACATAATGGAATCAAAGACACAGACCACAAGAGCGGCAGCTAAATATGAAACAAAACTTCAAATTAGAAAAGTGAAATTTTAACTTTGATAGATGAGATTATAGGGTGACCGAATGTAAGAGGAAGTTCTATCCTGTGAGGCGTGAATGCAGGTGGAAGCGCCCAGATGCTCCTTTGATTCCATGTGAATGGCTTCATTTCTAAGGCCTTAAACCTAAGACGCTGCTGATTTTAAGATGCACCATTACTGCCAAGAAAGGGAGGAATGCTGCTGATTAGACGGTGCTGTTCTTTATTTTATATTCATTAAAAGGGCTTTTTTATAGTTATTGGTGCTGGGTGATGGATACATGGAATTCACTGTGCTATAATCTCTACTTTTGTGTATGTTTGAAATTCTCACTTAAAAATTCTGTAAGCAAAGAAGGGTTCTTTCAGGGTACTGATTTGGACATACAGATTTGAGCATAGAATTTTTTGCTTCCTTTTATTGATTCTAAAATTGTTGCAATGTTTTCATAATTTTAACTTTTTTGTGTTTATTTTTTTTTGCGGTACGCGGGTCTCTCACTGTTGTGGCCTCTCCCGTTGCGGAGCACAGGCTCCAGACGCGCAGGCTCAGCGGCCATGGCTCACGGGCCCAGTCACTCTGCGGCATGTGGGATCTTCCCAGACCGGGGCACGAACCCGTGTCCCCTGCATCGGCAGGCGGACTCTCAACCACTGCACCACCACGGAAGCCCTTAACTTTTATTTTTAATGCAACATAATTAACTATTTTTTTAACGTACTATTTATTATGCAATTCTGGCCCCATTTACAGTAAGTTGCCTTTCCCAGAAGCAATTATCCTGAGTCATGAGGACCTCCGGTACTAGTTGTGAATTTTAAAACAGTGGCTCTCAGACCTGGCTGCATGATAGAGACACGTAACATTTGTCAGCACTCTGGACGCCTTGGCATTTGTGGTTTTAAAGCCCTCCAGGGGTTTCGGTGTGTGAACAAGCAGTCAAAACTGCAGAATGAACAGATTGAGGAAAACAGAAAAGGAGGAACTGGCTTAAACCTCCCCAAAGGCAGAAAGGGTCTTCATTTTCTCAAATTTGGACATAGACCAATGTCTTACTGCCAGCTGTTTAGAACTTGAAATAAGATAGATTTTCGAAAGATTCTTTCTTCTGCCTGTTCAAATCTGCCTTTGATTTCTCTAGTGAGTTTTTCATTACAGCTATTGTACTTTTCAGCTCCAGAATTTCTTTTTGGTTTCTTTTAGGTTTTCTCCCTCGTTACTGATAGCTCCACTGTTCACACATTGCTTTCTCAACGTTCTATGTTCCTTTAGTTCTTTGAGCATCTTTAAGGCAGTTGTTTTAAAGTCTTCATCGAGTAGATCTGTCATCAGGTCTTCTTTAGGGCCAGTTTCTATTAAATAATTGTTCCCTTTGAACAGGTCATACTCTCCTGTTTCTTTGTATGCCTTGTGATTTTTATTTTGTTGTTGCTGAAAATTGGACATTTGAGTCCAATAATGTGGTAACTCTGGAAATCGGATTCTCCCCCTTCCTCAAGGTCTGATGCTTTTTGTTATTGTTTTTGTTCTTTGCTTGTTGTAGGTTGTCTGAGCTGAGGCTCAGCCTGAGGTGGAAACTTAATGTCTGCTCAGGTCTTTCCTGAGCCTTTCCTGGGCATGTGCCATCATTTTCTGTCTTTTCGTGTCTATGCAGTTGTTTTTCAATGCCCTAGTCTTTAATGTCTGGCTTGAAAAGGGGGAAAAGAGAAAAACAAAGGGGGATAAACGGGGCACTCGCCCTTGAAATCCACTTGGTGGGGGAGGGGTTTGCAACAAGGGGGGAGGTGTGGCAACAATGGCCACCTGCCTCTTTGGCTGCATCTCTGCCATCTTAAGCAGCATCAGAGCACAGATTCCTGATATTGGAGGACAAGGTCCTTTTGGTCCACCCTGGCTGGCTTCTGCAAGCTGCTCTAGAAACACGTGTATGGCCTCCTGCCATGTGGCTGAGGGTGGGACGGGTAGGTGCTACGTGCTAAGACCTGAAAGTCACCACAATTGACTGCAGTAACCATCCAGCACTTCCCCTGGAACTTGCAAGCCTTAACCAGCTCTGGATTCCAAGTTAGTTACATCAGACAGCTTCTGGCCCTGCAGTTGTGGTCCAGGTGGGGGCCATTCCCGGTGCTTCTTGCTCTGCCATCATCCCAGAATCCTCTCCAACCTATAAACTTCTTTAAAAGCTTTTAAATACTTACTTCCAAGGTTGCCCCAACTCTTGCTCTGACCAGCCCAGCATCTGGTTTTTGTTCTGCATTGGTCAGTGTCAGTGTTGGTGTTCCCACCACTCCAACAACTCCTCTCAAAGGCCACCCCAAGGAAAATACACAATGAAGAAACAGCTTTCTTTGCCGAGTAAAAATAAAATCAGCTCGCCTTTTACCACTTCAGGAAAATCAGTGTCTTGCTGTCAGCCCCTCAGAGGTAGAAACTCTGGGGCTGGGGGCTGGCTCCTGGCCACCCCCCACCCCATGTTAGCATTCACAGGTACTTCTGAGCCTCTCAGTGGGCACCTGTCTGTGGCCCACAGTTGCCTTGGGAAGAAAAGAAAATCCAAAGTCTGAGTTAAAAATGAAGTTGCTTCTTTTCCAGGTAAACAATTTTATCACGTCACAATCTTCCGTTTTTTTCTGCCGCACCACGTGGCTTGTGGGAGCTTGTTCCCCAGCCAGGGATCAAACCCAAGCACCCCCCCATCCTCCCTGCACCCCCGTAGTGAAAGCGCTGAGTCCTAACCACTGGGATGCCAGGGAATTCCCTGTCACATCACAGTCTCAATGAGGGACCTCAAGGAAACACTTGCGTGAGCTTTAGAGAATGTGTCCAGCTGGACGAAAGTGTCCAGCTCTCTGGGGAGCCTCGGGCGCTTGTTCCAGCCCCAGCGAGGAGTGAGGGCCCAGGAAACTCTCAGGCAAGGTGCGGGGAGGGAGAGAGGGAAGGAGGGAGGGAGGAAACATTCAAGAAGCCTCTGGGTGATTGGTTGCAAGTTAATGCACACTTTGTATTTAAAAATTCTGTTTAGTACAGTCTATTTTCCCTTTACTGTATGACTTTTCAAATAAAAAATTGTGCTTTTTGCTACTGGTCAGGTCACAGTCTTAAGAGGTAAGATACTTGAGGAAATGTGAATGACAGAAAACTTAAGTCGCCTGAAACGTTTCTGGAGCTCAAGCACATTAATTATCATTTAAAAAGCAGGCCACCAGGCAGCTGAGCAGAAGGGGGGCTCCGGGGGCCCCTGGAGGGAATGAGCATCCTGCTCCCCTGCTTCCTTGGTGTAAACATGATGCTGGTAGAAGCAGCAGACACAAGGCCAGCATCGTGTGAGTCCATTTTCTGAAACGTCCAGAACAGGCAAAGGCATAAAGACAGAGAGCAGACTGCTGGTTTCCAGGGCTGGAGGGGGCAGGGGCTGGGGAGGAACTGCCTAAGAGGCGTGAGGTTTTATTGGGGGATGAAAATGTTCCAGAACCAGATGGAAATGGTGCTCCCACCACACTGTGAATGTACTGTATGCCACTGAGGTGTTCATTTAACAGAGCTAATTTTCTGTTGCATGAATTTTGCCTCAATTAAAAACAAAGAAGAGGAAGGTTCACAGGCAAAAGCGTGCGCTTCTGGAGACGGGATCGTGCGTGTGTGCTGTGTGCTCCTGAGGGCACCCCTCAGCGTAAGCACTGCTGTTCTCGGCTGACTGGTAGTAATCTGCACCTCGAGCCTGCATTCTGCATCTTCTTTCCAGCAAGAGTTCCTTTCGCTGAATGAGTGAGTGGTGAACCCCGAGGACGCGGCCTTTCTCTCCGCGAAGCCACCTCGAATTCACAGGCGATGCTGCCTCTGGACGCCTCCTCCATTTCTGCTGTCAGCCCTCACGCCCTCTGCTGCCGCCTCCAGCTCCGTCCTCGTCTTTCCCTTCCTCTGCTGCCGCCTCCAGCTCCGTCCTCGTCTTTCCCTTCCTGAGTCAGTCCCCTTTGCAGTCATGAACTTCTGCTATTAGAGCTTGTTGCGAACCACTGCCTTTTGTTTGTTTTTGTGCTACAAGATCTTGCATTCATTTTCAGTGGATTTTCAGCCAAACACAGTGAACAAAGGTCACATTCCAACTCCTCTGTTTTTATTTTTCATCTCACAGGTAGCTGAGATCTAATTACCTGGTTTGAATTTGAAATGGTTTCTATTCCAACTATTAACAAAGAATTTTGAACATGAGACGCCTTCATTTGCCTTCTCTTACTTTCCCTGTGCTCACTGGCCACATAGTCTGCTGGATAAGCCAACTGCACGGAACTTCCATGTCACTTTTTAAAATAAGCGAAACCTTTTCTGGGTCTTTTGAGACTTCTGATGTGACCCCATCGGTCCTTTGAGCTCTGCACGTTGTTCACATCTGGACGGTTCTTTGTCTGGTAACTGCACACGCTTATTCTGGTCTTTCCTTTTTCGATGTGATCAGATTCAGACCTCATCTTTACTCAGTTTAATTTCACTATGGGCTTTTTCTCTGCATGTTTTACAAAATAATTCCTTGATAAAACTTGTAACTATGTAGCTCCATAGCCTCTAGCCTCCTCTAGTCTTCAGCCTACGCACAGATTTCCCACGAGCATTTGTTTAGTTTCTGCAAACTGCAGTTTTACCCCCCAGCTCAGCCTCTTTTTCAGAGAGCATCTTGTTCTGTACACACTTCCGGCCTCCCGCAAGGATGGCTCACTTAACTAGGGGATATGACATCGTTGCCACAATGCTACTGGCCAAACTGCAGACGTTAGATCTGTCCAGTTTCACAGGCACGTTTGCTTATTCACTTACTTTTGGTGCATAATGCTACCATCACCCGACAAATTTTAAGAATTGCATCTATTTCTCTGAAGATATTTAAAAACGTTCGCACACTCTGCTGTTCAGTCGCTGGCGTCTTTTGCACTTTCTGGAAAGTGAAGTTCCCAGAAGAAAAGTGGCAAAGCAATCGATTCCTGACAAAGCAGTGAGGGTGCCGGGCGCCCAGGTACTTCATGAAAACCAGGCTCAGACCCCCGTGGGCAGCACCGCCAGGGCCCCCGGGCGCTGCTCCACTCGTGATTCTCAAAGGTCTCTGACACCAGCCTCTGCACCCTTGCTTCCTACTCGTCTCTTGGAGGCCGACGGGGCTCTAACTAGTTCCCAACCTTCCTACCACCCGCCTCTCAAGCTGGGGGCTTGCTCTGTAATTCGGGGCCCAGCCGGTGGTCTCCCGGCTGCGGGACACCCCTGCCCCGTTCACTTTGCTCAGGTGGTGTCCCACCTCTGTGCTCGGGCAGCCGCCCCACATGCTGTGTGGTCTTTGGTGTTTCTGCTGCCCTCCTGATTTCACTGCAGGTGGAGTCTGCATTTCCGTGTAGGGGTTCCTCACTGCTTTGGGGGAGGGACATGTGCATCTAGGCTGGTGCTCTGTCTGGCCGGGCCTGCGGCCCAGGAGCTCTGTCTCCATCTCACCAGGGAAACCTCGGGGCTTCACAACCAGGAGCCGGACAGGACACCTCTCAGGATGCACATCTTTACTTTCCTGCTTTTAAAAGAACATTCTCTCCCCTTTGTTGTCCTTTTATCTTACTTTTGTGTGTTTGTCATTTACAATCTATGGAGGTGACAGCGTTCTTGTGTAAGGTCCTAGCAGTCCATCGGCTACATGACACTCCCGCACAAAGGCTGAGGTGGGGGGCCCTCCAGCATGGGGCTCTGGAAGGCAGAGGCAAGGCTGAGAAGGGTGGTCACATCCTCGACCTTCGAGGATGTCCAGGGCCTGAGCTGAGTCCAGTAGAGGCCAGAGGAGACCTGGAAGGGTGATGGCCTGTCCCAAGGCCTGCAGAGATGGGACATGCGGCGGGTGCAGGGGCGGGAGCACAGTTCTGTGCTCTCTGCCGGTGTTCTTCGCCTGCAGAACCATTGTTTATGGAGCAATTGCAGAGCCGCCGTGCTGTCAATGAGTATTGATGCTAATGAGAGGTGCCCTTTACGTCTACCGCCTGCTCTCTGTGGGGCCGAGGGCAACTCGGGTGGGCTTGCAGTGGCTCCACCACGTGGGAACACAGGTGTCAGTCTGGAAAGTCAGCAGTGGGCTGATGTGGGCTGTTAGGGGTCACTGGGCTGGGGTTTGTGTAGTATGGTTGACTGTTGTTAGATACCATTTGGGAAGTGCTAAAGTTGTGGACACTTCAGAATTCGTGTGCGTGTTAGGGGAAGTGATGCTCCTCTGTAATGAACAATGCCTGTTCCAGTGGTTGAGCCCAGCGACATTCTCATTGGTGCCCACGCCCTAGTGGAGCTCTCTACTACCTTGTTCGCACCTGGCCAGCAGGAGAGGGCGAGCAAGGAGGGTGGGGTGGAGACTGGCGGGGCCAGGCACCTCCACCCATGTCACTGGCCAGAGGTCAGCCACACGCTGCCCCGAGGCAAGGGGTGGGCCTGGGGGCCAGCAGTGAGCCCGGCCTCACATGGTAAAGGTACGAGCTCAGGGTACATGAAAATAGACATTCGCCAGGCAGAAGCCAAGGCCGGGCCCATGATGCCCTGCAGCTGCCCTTCCCAACCGCCCCGCTCTGCAGCCTCTACAAGCCTCAGCTGGGTGCTTTGTCCACAGCCCCTGGATTCTATTTTGTCTACATTCAGAGGCAGAATGGAGTTCTCAGAAACAACCGGTAAGCACATCCTCCGGCAACAGGATGCATGGACCCTCGGGTGACTCTCAGCCCGCGCGTCCTCATCGTGCCGGCTCAGCACAAGCCCTCAGCCTGGTGGGCTCAGTGACTTCGGCGAGAGCTTACCTTTCTCGGTGCCGTTTCCATATTCTCGACTCGTTCCAAAAATAGCACCTGTGCGCTGAGGAGAACGTAAGAGCTCACACCTGGAGCCCATCTGCCTCAGCTAGAGCCTTGCAGTGGAGCCCACAGGCATCCAACAAGTGGCATGTGCTTGGCTCAAGGGCAAACGGGGGACACGTCTGGATGCCACACGACCCAAGTGTGGGACATGCTTTCACTTCTGGGGAGAGGTAGCAATGCAGAAACTCGCCTTTTCTTCTGGTAAAGTGGAGCCATGTGTTTTTTTTCAATTAGAAAAGTCATACAGGGACTTCCCTGCTGGTCCAGGGGTTAGGACTCCGAGCTTCCACTGAAGGGGGCACGGGTTCGATCCCTGGTTGGGGAACTAAGATCCCGCATGCTGTGTTGCAGCCAAAAAATAAATATTCCCCCCAAAAATCATACATACTCACTGTAAAAAATTTAAGCCAGGGATTTCCCTGGTGGCGCAGTGGTTAAGAATCGGGGATTCTGCCAATGCAGGGGACATGGGTTGGAGCCCTGGTCCAGGAAGATCCCACGTGCCGCGGAGCAGCTAAGCCCGTGCACCACAACTACTGAGCCTGTGCTCTAGAGCCCCTGAGGCACAACTACTGAGCCCGCAAGCCACAACTGCTGAGCCCGCGTGCCACAACTACTGAAGCCCGCGCGCCTAGAGCCCGTGCTCCACAACAAGAGAAGCCACTGCAATGAGAAGCCCGCGCACTGCAACGAAGAGTAGCCCCTGCTCGCTGCAACTAGAGAAAGCCCGCACAGCAAAGCAACAAAGACCCAATGCAGCCAAACATAAAACAAATTAATTAGTTAAAAAAATTTAAACCACACAGAAAGGTACAAAATAGTCATATGAGAGATAAGTATTAAGAATTGAGGCTTTATCTGCTCAGACTTGTTTCTCACGCACTTACTCATATACGTGAATAAATTACTAATGGTCTTGCTGACGCTCCGTCTTTTTTGCAGCATAGAAGCAATTCCCTTGGGAGGGCGAAGGGCCAGCAGCATTGCCTGAGACAGCTGTCCCTGTCACCCATCTGCTCACAGACCTCCGTGGTCCTCTTCCCTGTATTTCTGCTGCACAGGACACCACATACCCCAAGGACAGTGTCGCTTGCGGAGGCTTATTTCTGAACCTCACCCAGCCTGACAATCTCTGTCTTTTAATTGGTGTGTTTAGACCACTCACATTTAAAGTGATTATTGATATAGCTGGATTAAAATTTAGCACTTTGTAATTGTTTTCTATTCATTGCATTTATTCTGTTTCCTTTTCCTCCTCATTTCCTGCCTTCTCTGGTTTTAACTGTGCATTTTATACAATTCCATTTTTATCTCATCTCTTGGTGTATTATTTATGGTTTAAAAAAACTTTTCTAGTGGTTGCCCTAGGGTTTACAATATATATTTTAAAATTATCTAAGTTCACCTTCAAATAACATATACTGCTTTATGTGTAGTGCTGGTACCTTATATGAGAATATTCCCCAATTCCTCCCTTACATCCCTTGTCATTCATTTCATTTATCCACGTGCTATAATCACCCAATACACTGTTACTTGATTGCTTTAAATAAACAATAATCTTTTAGATTAAGAATAAGAGAAAAAAAAGATTTACCTTCATTTATTCTTTCTCTGAGGGTCTTCGTTTCTTTATGGAGATCCAATTTTCCTTCTGACTAAATAACTTATTTTAACATTTCCTCCAGGGTTGGGGATTTCGCTGGTGGCGCAGTGGTTAAGAATCCGCCTGCCAATGCAGAGGGCATGGGTTCGAGCCCTGGTCCGGGAAGATCCCACATGCCACGGAGCAGCTAAGCCCGTGCGCCACAACCACTAAGCCTGTGTGCCTAGAGCCCGTGCTCTGCAACAAGAGAAGACACCACAACGAGAAGCCCGCGCACCACAAGGAAGAGTAGCCCCGCTCGCTGCAACTAGAGAAAGCCGCAGCAACGAAGACCCAACGCGGCCAAAACAGAACATTCCTTACAGGGCTGGTCTGCGGGCAACGAATTCCTTGGGGCCATGTTTTTCTGAGAAGGTGTTTCTCCTTCACTTTATGGATTCTATATCAGTTCCCAGTAGTTTGCTGTGACAAACTGCCACAAGCTGGGTGGCATAAAACTGCAGAGATTTGTTCTCTCACAGTTCTGGAAGCCAAAAATCTGAAATCAGTTTAACTGGGTCAAAATCAAGGCGTTGGCAGGGCTCTGCTCCTTCCAGAGGCTCCTGGGAGGATCCGCTCTCCGCCTCTGCTAGCTACTGGTGGCTGCCAGCATTCCTGCGCTGCATTACTCCAGCCTTCAAGGCCGCATCTTCAGACCTCTCTCTGCTCCGTCACCACATGGCCTCTGTGTGTCTCGAGTCTCCTTCTGCCTCTCTCTTATAAAGATACACGTGATGGCATTTAGGGCCCACCTGGGTAATGCAGGATAATCTCTGCATCACAAGGTCCTTAACGTAATCACATCTGCAATTTCTTTCTCTTCACAGAAGGTAATGTTCACAGGTTCCGGGAACTAGGATGTGCTAGTTCTGGGTTTCATTTTTCAGACTACACAGTTTGGCCGGCTTCTTTTGTTTGTAACACAGGAAGCCAGGTAATGTGCAGCAGCCGACATGAGCTCTCTCCTTCTGCTTGAGCGATGGTTCTGGACCAGTGGGTGCCCCTCTACTCCAGACAGGTGGGGTTCACAGGATTACAGGCCCCTTCTGTGGGGCAAAATCTTGGGTCAAGAATGCAAGATTGTATGCACTTCACAGGGCTCTGGAGGCGTTTGTTGCCCACGCTCCACCTGGCACAGCTGATGGGTCCAGGGCAGCAGCTGGCTATGGATGGGCACCACTTTGCCCACGTGCTCCAGGACAAACAGGGCCAGATGCAGTGGCCTCAGATGCTCCAGTGCGTGGGGAGGGAAGACTATATCCCTACTCCAACCTCCACCATAAAGAGGACAGAACATTCTGGAGCTCCAGAGCTCGGGGGAGGATCTGGCTAAGGAGGAACACCACTTTTCTTCTCCAGCCCCTCCAGGACTTCCTTCTCCGTCTGTGTTTCATTTCCTTGTACGTTTCTGGTGCTGCGTTCTCGGCCTTCTCTGGTGGATACCCAGAAGTCCACTGGCCTCAGAGGCTGGAGAGGATGAGAGCAACCTGTGCTTCACGGAGAGCTCTCCTTACAGCCAGGCTCGTTGGGAGTTGCTCTAAGTGAGGTTGTACCTGTTCTTAGGAGTTCCCACGAAGCATACCAGGTAGGAAGCTGGCTGGCCGGTGTGTGTCCCTGGGACCCCCCTCTCTCACCCACCAGGCCTTCCCTTTTGGGGTGATTTGGGCTTGCTGTGGTGGAGGTGGGAGCCCTGGGGGAGCTCCTCTGTAGACAGAATCCTAGGGGCCTGCAGGCGGTCTTCTCTGCTCTGAGCCCACCAGCACAGGGTCCTGGGCAGGCTGGCTGGCTTCTCACAGGGCCCTCCCTGACCCCCACCCCTCCCTCGCCCACCAGCATCCGGGTTCTGAGCACCTACCTCCCTCGAGCTTCCGAGGGCTCACCTTGGTCAGGTGACACACTCAGGAATTCCTGTTTTCTCTCTCAGTGAGTGCTAGAGTTGTGCGCTCGAGATGAAGCACGTACCCTTCGCGGATCCGAGCTCCACCGGCCAGCACTGTCTTCAGTGACAAGGTACCTAACGCACTTGTGGACGGCAGTCCTGGCTGCTGCCGCCCTGGGCCCCGAAGTGGGCCTTCAGAGGTTTCAGGCTGCGGGTGGGCTTTCGCTTCCCCGAGGAGTCGCGCCCCCGGCCCCCCCGCCTGGCCGAAACTGCCCTGGCCCTCTGCAAACTTCCGAACGCCGCTCCTCAGGGACACGCCCCGGCTCAGGATGGGGAGCCCCACAGACCCGGGCAGACCATGAACGGTGGAAGGACCCCTGGAATCACGGGGCGCTCAGACCCTGCCCGAGTCCCCACGACGGGGGCGTCCCCAGGCCTCGCGCTGACCCTCGGGGCGGCGACAGGACCCGGTCCTCTGCTCCCGTTGGCGGCGCGCCGCGTCTACAAGGCAACTCGCCGTGGGACAGATGGCGCCGGGTCCACGTGGGCCCCTGGCCCAGAAGGAGAGGCCCCGCCAGGCAGCGATTTCCTAACCAGGGCCGGGTGGGCCCACGGAGCGCCCTGGCCGCGACCCACGACACCCGGCTTCGCCCCGGGTCCCGCCCCCACCTCCACGCCCACCGGCGCGCTCTAGGACCCAGCGGCGCCCGCCCCTCCTCCCGGCGCGGGCGGGGCCACGTATTGTGACGTCACGCCGAGGCGGGGCCCGGCGCTCGGACAGACAGAAGGAGGGTGGACTGACCGCTGGGAGCCGCCGGCGCGGGTGAGCCCGGCGGGGTCAGCAGTGTGCGTGGACGCGAGCGCCGCGCTGGGCTGAGCGTCCACCCCGGGCCGGGCCCCCTGGGCAGTGTCTACCCTCTTCCCCCCTCCTCCCATCCCTCCGACCCCCAGGCTGTGCGACCCCCTCGCCCGGAACTGAGCCCCCACCCCGAACTGAAAGTCCACCCCGGGCCGGCGCCCCGGAGGAGGGGTTCGTGCCCCAGCCGCGAGCCCGGCGGTGCGCCCCCCATTGGGCGTGGAGGCTCGGCCCGAGTGCTTTACCGCTTTTCCTCTCTCGCCAGGCCCCGCGACGGAGGACGGCTCAGGGCAGCGGCGGCATGTGAGGGTGACAGCGCGCGCGCCAGGAGCCCGAGAGCGCGGAGCGCGCGTGGGCCAGGTGGACGTCAGCCTGCCGGCGGGGCCGCCGGGCGCTCGGGATGGACGCCGAAGGCTTGGGTTGGCTTTTGGTCCCGCTGCAGCAGCTGGTTTCCTGGGGGGCAGCTGGGGCCATGGTCTTCGGAGGGGTGGTGCCGTACATCCCGCAGTACAGGGACATCCGGAGGACTCAGAACGCCGAGGGCTTCTCGACCTACGTATGTCTGGTGCTCCTGGTGGCCAATATCTTACGAATCCTCTTCTGGTAGGTTGAGGGTTTTCTTACTGTGGGGTGCTCCCAGGGAGATGGCTTTCTCCTTTTCTGGGTGAGGCCGGGGTGGGGTGGGGGCGGAAGTGTTTGCACTTCCTGGGAAGGAGCTGGTGAAATGGATGAGACTTTTTCCCAGGGAAAATGGTGGGATTGAAGTGGAGAAGCTCACATAATCTCGGATCTGCGTCTTCATTTTCGGTGGCTCGTACATGTACTGGATGCTTGCCCAGGGCCTTTTCTGTGGAGCTGTGTCCTAGGACTGGGTCCATGCCCTTAGGAATTTGGGTGAGGTTTGGGGGTAGTGGAGAGAAAACGAAGGGAATTAATGAATACCAGTAACAGAAGGTGGTCAGCATAGGAAGGACAAACCACTGGCCAGTAAAGGCTCTCAGGAGGGAACCAGACAGGAAGGAGTGCTGTGGGGGTGGTCTGCCTTGAAGGGTGATCCCTTCCTGCCTTCTGCCTTGTGTGTGCGGGTTTGTTTTTGTTTGTTTTAACAGTAAAGTCAACTTTCTGGATAATACTTAAGAGACCAATATGTTTTCTTGCTCCTCTCAGACCAGCTTCCTCTTATTATCATTTGCATTCTGGTCAGGAACTTGAAGTTAATTTTAACAGTTGTTGAAGCCAGATGTAATTGGGAGGGTACACTTTCAGAGGAAGTGATAAGAGGTCTCGCGGCCTCACTGTAAGGCCAGAAAAGCCCGCAACTTTCCTTCCTTCTAGATGGTCCCAGGCACATCTGTGAGCACAGACAGGACAGCCTGGGACCGGGCAGCTGGCTCCTTCTTTTGACTTTTTGGAGTAATCGTGCTTTCTTGCTAATGGAGTTTAAGTCAGCCTTACCGAGGCACGATTTACAGGGAAGAAAATCACCCGTTGTGCAGTTTGATGAGTTTTGGCAGACGTCCCCTCTGCGGTCATCAGGGTGTGAGTCCCCTGAGTCCAGAAGTTCTCTGCTCCTTCACCTTCTGTCCACCTGGCCTAAGGCAGCCCTTGGTCACTCTCACCGTGTTTTTGCTCAGTCTGAGGTTTTAAAAGGTGAGCTGGTGGGTCGACCCCTTCTCCTGGAAGAATTGGTCACACCATGAGCCCTGTCTCTGGGCCAGTCCGCTTCTGAAGGAGGGGTCAGAGGGTGCTTATCTTTTAACTTGTTTAGCACAAGTTGAAAAACTGCATTTGACGACTCCTCCTTTCCCGGTGGCTGAGGACAGCACTCGCCCACTGCAGCAAGACTCTCCCCTTCGCTCTCTCAGCTGCCCCTCTCTAGGTCTAAGGTTGCACAGAAGCAGGTCCCAAACTGGAATCGTGTGTGACACTGCTGTCAACCCTGAGCACCCTGGGTGTGGCCCCCGGAGCTCCCAGCCCAGGCCCGGGCCTTAGGTCGGGAAGCAGCATTTCCTTTGGGCAGTGGCAAGTTTTCTGGAGGAGTGGCGGAGGATTGACTGAGGTTGCATTTCTTACGGGAAATAGTTCCTTTGAGAGGGCTTCCCCCCAGCTATGCTTATCATTCAGAATTGCAAAAAGAAAATAGGATATCTAATCGACCTCTGACTATCTGTTTTGGAGAAATCAGAAATTAAACCAGTTTCTTGAATGCCATCTCGTCAGTGTTTCTGGGTTTAACAAGCAAGCATTTGATGCGTTGGGACTGGGAGTTCTCTCTCCATTGTAGGGCCTGAGCCTTTGAGAAAGAAAGAGTCTTTGGTGGAATTCTGAACTTTGTGCACTGGCACGTCCATTTCTGCACATCTGATTGCCCCTTGCCCACAGCATCAGCTGCGTGAGCTGTCCTGGGTCCCTCTGTGAGTTCAGTGGCTGCTGTGTGAACACACAGGGCTGCCCTCAGCCTGGATTTCAGAAGACTGTGGGACCCTATGGGAAGAAGGGAGGGCTGGCAGAGGTCTCTCCTCCAGGATCCCTCTGACCTGGGGTTGTGCTTTCCCTGTGTTTCACACCTGGCAGTACTTTGTAGTTCACGTGGTGAAGCCCAGCAGACAGGCCGGGCTCCGTCTATGACTTGTAACAAATACACGCGTCTCCTCCCACGTGGTCCCAAGGCCCCACTGCTCTGAGGGTGATGCCTGTGCTCCCTTTCCTTCCTTTCTCTGGAGCCTCCAAAGCCCCTACTCCTGGGTCCCCTAGCAGCCCATTTGATCTTATAGGTTTTTGAGGGTTTCCCATGGGCCAGACACCGGGCAGGTGCTGCAGGGTTAACGCTTCAGCAGAAGTGCTGTATGGAACGTGCATATGGGTGATGGGTGGTGGGGAGGGGGGAGCACCGGCTGGGAGCTGTGGTGGGCTCCGAGTGGGACGAGAGCAGTGATGGACTTGGAGGAAGTGAAGAGTGCGTTTCCCAAAGCTGGCTGGGGATGCAGTCTCCGGAGCCCCAGTCTGCCTGGGAAGCCGCCCAGGGAAATGTGTGATGTGAGGCATGTGAGAAGCTCTGCAGTCCTGGGGGTCGGGGTGCGGCGGGGGAGGCTGACCAAGCCGTAGAAACCTGGCGTTTCTGTAACTCACGGAACTCTAATGCCTTTATTTCTTGCGATTCTTCCCATCCTTTTGCAGAACCAGCATTGAGCAGATCATACAAAATGCTGACGTGCAGGATTTGGCCTTTGTGGTGTCGGAAGCCAGAGGGTGGAGTGATTCTGTAAATGAGAAGGGGAGGGAGGGGGCCAGGGTGCAAGGACGCTGCTGCAGGGCCATCTGACCCAGGGCCTGAGGCATTCACAGAGCTAGTTCTCCAGCCCCGTCCCTATCTGATCAGAGATATGGTGACACTGTACCGGAGATGGAGAGACGTGGTGACATTGTATTGCAGGTGTAGTAAAATTGTATCGGAGATGTGGTGACACTGCACCAGAGGGCTAGTGACAATCCGCTACTCGAGAAGCCAGTCAGGGAAGTAGATACACAGCTTTTCTTCCAATCGAGCTTTTCTCTGCTACTTTGAAGACGCGTAGAAGGTGTTCCTTGTGGGAGCTTTTGCTCAGGCTCGGTGAGGCAGTGCACGTTCTCTGCCGCGTGCGTCTCCCTGGGAGCGAGACATGTGCACTGCACCGGGGGACGGCGCTTCCACTGGCTGCTCCAAGCAGCAGGCCACACGCTCGTCTGCTGGGCTGTCCTGTCCTCTGCTGCAGACCAGGCTTTGCCAACTGCATTCTCAGGGCGGGGGAGGGAGAGGTGCCTGGTGACACCTCTGCCGGCACAGACTATTAGCATTAAAGGCAGAAGTTTAAGTAACTTGATAAGTAAAAAATAGTGTCTTTCTATTTTAATTGGCTTTTACAAATTACTAATGATGTTGAACTTTGTTTCACATTTGTTTTGTCCCTTGTGTATCTTCTGTGGAAAGTTGTGCTTTTTGAAATTTTCTGTCTTGTTCAGCCTGTCTTCACCCTAAAAGCAGTTTAATGTTCACTCTGCCCCCCTTACTTCACTGTAAATACTGAATTTACCTAGATTGGATTTTCGGTGTGTGGTATAAGGGGAAGCACAAACCTTCATCCCCCCCGCCCCCCACCGTTTTTCTAGTCGCTCGTTGTTTCTGTTGAAAACAATGGAAGTAGCCTTTATTACATAAAGGCCCACCCCGCGTCTTCAGCCTTGTCACTAACTGGAAATGAGCTTGGTCCCTAGACTGACTGACTTTTTGTGATGCCCGCCCGCTCCAGTCTCCCCAGCCTGGCGCAGAACCTTCTCTGTCTTCTCCTCTGGACTATCTGTTGATTAGTCAGCCCCCCGGGGTCAGTCAGGTAACCACTGGGGACTAGTTCCTAGAACTGCTAGAAACGTCCTCAAGCAGCTGTAGGGTTGTGTCCGCACTTTACGGAAGAGGTGAAGCCCGGAGGTGGTGGGGCACAGTGAGAAGGCCGGGGGGGCAGCGTGGTCCCCAGAGCCAGCCTGTGGCGGAGCGCGTGTGTGGCCGCATCAGCCAGCTGTCAGTGACCCTCTCCTTGTAGGGGCGGGTGTGAGAGCGAGGCCAGGGGAGGTGGGCCGGGCCGTGTCTCCTGGTTTCCAGGAGAAGCTGGAGGTCAGACTGCCATCCAGGACCTCCCGACTGTGACCTGTCGGCCACTAACTCGGGTTGGGGACGCCCCGTCAGGCCGCGCTGCCGCCGGTGCCAGTGGGATCTCTGCTCCGGAGCAGCCAGGCTAGAATGGGGGCCTGGGCTTTGAGGGTGCTCTTCTCGGGCCTCGCCTTAGAGGTGACAGTTCTGCAGGCCAGTCCTGTGATGCTGGTGGCCACGTTTGAGACCCCAGCTGGTGTGCGGAGGGCAGTGCTGTGACCAGCCCCTGGGCCGGGGTCTTCTGATGGGCCCAGCAGTGCCACTCACTGGACTGTGGCTGTGGCCTCCAGGAACTCTTGGCCGAGCTGCTGAAATGCTCAACACACTGGAGGAAAGTCAGCAGGAAGGCCTTGGGGCCTGTGGCTGGGAGGGCTGGGCAGGCTGGGGCTCAGAGAAGAGAGTGGACGTGGAGGCGTCCGTGCGGGCCAGCCAGGCCTGGTCGGGCATCAGGGCCTGAGGCTAGCAGTGCGGACCATGCCCTGCCTGCCGTTTCCTCTTCTCCAGTGAGGGCTGGGTGGCCCGGCCCCCCACTGCTCTGCTCACACTGGGGGCCGTGCTGGCCTGCAGACCCCACTCCCCACGGCCAGGGGCCAGGGCTGCCATCGGTCTCCAGACTCTGGAACGAGCCCTGGGGAGGCAGGTGTTCCAGCACCTGGGCTTCTCACCTGGTGGCGGCTGGGCCTCCGCAGGAGGGCGACGGTCAGCTGGCCGGACCGGGGGTGGGGGGGCGAGGGCAGGAGACCCACTCCCACCGGCCCTCGGCCCTGGGCCCTGGGAGGGTCGCAGCGGCTCCCGGGGGGGCCTGCAGCACGAGGAGCAGCCTGCCCGTGACTCGGCTCTGGGGGGCGGTGGAGGCCCGGTCTGGCCGTCGGGGGGGGGCGCCCGGCCCCTCCGCATCCCCGCTCCGTGCCACCGTGGCGTCTGGAGACCTGGCCAGCGCCTCCTGACGCCGCGGCCCCTTCCCCCGCAGGTTCGGGAGGCCGGCTCCGTGCCTCCGTGGCGTGGCATCGGAGGCCCGGCCAGCGCCCCCTGACGCCGCGGCCCTTCCCCCGCAGGTTCGGGAGGCGCTTCGAGGCGCCGCTGCTCTGGCAGAGCGTTGTCATGATCCTGACCATGCTGCTGATGCTGAAGCTCTGCACCGAGGTCCGCGTGGCCAACGAGCTGAACCTGAAGCGCCGGGTCTTTGCAGGTTGGTGACCCGCAGCTGTGGGGATGAAGCCCAGCGACTCGACGAGCAAGGCTCGGCTGGAGCTCTCAGGGTGGGGGGCCTCCACCAGTGCCACCCCAGCAGCGCTGGCGTCGCCCGGTGGCGCAGTGTCTGGCGCGACACCGGTGTTCGCAGTCAGCCAAGTGACACCGTATCGCGTGAAACTGGAGCTCGGGCGAGTTACCACCTGTTCTTGCCGTGTCCCTCGCCGTGGCCGTCGTCGCGCGGGCCCCTCAGCTGGGGCAGGAGGGCGGCACTGCTGGTCTGTTTCTGGTCAGGCCGGAGCCAGATGTTTCCTGCAGAGGCGGTTTTATCTCTGACCTTGTGTGTGGCTTGTGCACCAAACACAGCCTCTGTTTTTCCCATTCCTTGTGGCTGAGTCAACCGGCATCTTTCTCACATACCTTGTTAAACATTCACCCGGCGTCGTGCGCTGTGGGCCTCGGGTGGGCAGCGGGGTCCACGAGCTCGGGCAGGCGAGCCCCACGCTCGGCCCCTGCGGCTTTTTGCTGGCTCAGAAGATAGAAGGTGCTCCTGCTGGTTTTGCCTTCTCCTTAGGAAATGTTTGTTTCAAGCCGATGTTCTGTGTTTGACCGCGCGGGCTGTGGGCTTCTCTGTGCAGGAGGGTTGATGCCGTACTTCTGGTTTTTCTAATGACTAAGTCTAAGCCCGCTCTCCCCTTCGACTTTGTCTGAGAATGTGGGTGTGTGCGATCTCAGCTACTGCTTAGAGAAGCGTTTTCTCTGGAGTTTGTTTAGTTCTGGGACTCCTGCAGACTTGAGGTCTTGCCCAGCTATTTTTTCCCTGGTGGTTATTTTCTCTCCCTTTGAGCGACTCCTCTCCTCTTGTGTAGCTTCTGTTTCTAGAGTGACAGTGAGTGTGTTCTAACTTCAGTCTTTGTAGAAGTGGGTCAGCCTCAGCCCCGATGAGGAGCCTGGATCAGTTAGGGTCACTGAGATGATGAAGAGGATCACCCGCCACTGTCTGTTTCCGGTGTGTTTTTGCTTTTTCTGTCCCGTTAACGCCATCCTCCCAGCTGTGACTCAGGAGATCCACCAGAGGTGGTGCCGCTTGTACCACTGCTCTTGCCTAGAAAGCAGGGCTTCTGGACCCTGGACCCCTTATGAGTTGAGGAGCTGGCTCTTAACTTTCCCTGAGTCGAGGGCTTTCTGCCCAAGCGGCTTCTGCCCCTGCCCTCTGTGGTCTGTGCCCTTTCAAGCCTCGCCTTTAATGGGTGCAGGATCTCACAGCCGAGTGCAGAGTGGGCCGCGTGGGGTGGTCAGTGTGCGTCTTCACCCAGGGCGGGCGGAAGGCCTGGAGAGGACACCCGGTGCCCTGGTGGTGTAGTGGTCCTGCCCCTCAGGCTCTGCAGCGGGAGACCAGGCTTGTGACCTTGTTTGAAACTGTGCGTGGGTCGTGAAGGCGGAGGGTGCCAGGTACAGCAGGTGTTGAGGCCTCTGGGTCACGCGGCAAACTTAGAGTTTAACGTTGGACGTTTGATAGCAGCTCACGATGATGGCCGGTCTGCTGGTGCACGCCGGCCCTGGTGGAGGGAGGACCGTGCCTCCTGACCTCTGGGCCCCCTCCTGACCCCGGCCCTCCCCCACTGGGTCCCCTGCGGCCTCAGGGAGAGTCGTCTCCTAAGCTCCGCCCACACCGGCTGAGCGTCTGAGCTTTCGACACTTGAGTCCAGATCGGTTTACGTGTTTCCGTGTCTACTGTTTATGAGACACACAGGTCTCACCACCGCACTGTGGGAAGCTTTTAATGAATGTGTGGGTTTATTTCCTCTCATTTGCCAGAAGTAGGCGGGTGGGCTGTGAAGAAGCCGAGCGGTTCGGGCCTGGAAGCTCTGAGAGCCCGTGGGCCGCTGTGCCGCGGCCCCCGTCTCTCCCCCCACCCCCCGTGGCAGGTGGCTGGCCTCCGCTTCCCGACGTGTCAGCCGAGGCCTCGGGACACAGACTTCTTGGGGAGCTGACCATGCACATTATAGTAACTCTCCAGGAGAGTCTGGGGAGCTTTGTTTCACGGTTCTCATAGGATGGCCAGGCAGCCTAAAAAAAAGCTTAAATATTTCCCAGCTATCTTTTATAGAGGTTTGCAGTTTTGAAGGTCACTAATTCAACTTGAAAGTTAGGGTTAAAGAAACATAGATGGTGGTGAGGAGAAAAAGCAGGTTACTTAGAAAATTAAATATCTAATTTGTTATCTGAAGAGCATCATGTGCTCATTGTAGACGTTTTAGGGAAGACAGGATATACAGTAAGAGTAAAAAGCCTTCCGTCCCCCCACCCGGAGGTGACTGCTTTGAACATTGTGCTATAGTTTCCCATTTCTTTCTTTTTTCTTTGTTAGTCTCCTATCACAAAATTGCGATCATTTTCAAAGTTAAGATCAAACGTTTTCAAACCTCTCATTCCACTGGCAGCTTTTCCATGCCCTTGTGTGTAGTGGGGGCAGGGCCGGGGTGTGGGTCCCCCTCCTCGGGTTGTCCCAGGTGAAATGGCATCCACCGAGACCACGTGTTTCACGGAGGAATTGGCTGGAGACACTAATATGCACCTGATGTTTAACTGTGAACTAGGAGTGAAGTGTGGTGTCCGTCTCGAAGGTGCTGTGCTTTTCCTTTTTCGCGTTTTATTGTAGAGGATTTCAAGCACGTAGAAGTAGGGAGAGTAGCATAACGGAGCTCCGTGTGGCACCATAACCACCTCCAGACCCCGTTCACGTCTTTTTCCTGCAGTTTCTGAAGCAAATCCCAGATGTAGCCTCTTTATAGATAGTCTGTAACGTATCTCTAAAGAAATCGTCACCCATAAGAAATCAATGGTTCCTTATCATGAAACCACCATCTGTGTGTGACTTTCCAGCTGTCTTGTCCGTTTCCTGACTTTTTGGCCAGTTTGTTTCCTTAAATCAGGATGCAGCACACACTGTGATTGGCTGGTGTCTTTTTGTTGTTGATTTGTCTTCTTAATCTATAGGTTCTCCCTAACTCCCCTTTCTCCTTGGAACTTATCTGTTGTTGAAACAGGTCGTTTGCTGTGAGCTGAGCGCTGCACGCCCAGCACAGGGTCAGCAGACCAGCAGCAGTGTTCAGAGCGAGTCAGGCCCACGGGATCTGGACGGAATCGGGCTGCTGAACCAGGTCTGTCTGGGACGCCCTGCAGAGAACATTTTAAAAGATAACTGGACCCAGGTCTGGCCCTTTGTCTTTGCAGGACTGTTGCGTCCTTCCTCTGGGAGGTGTGGCTGTCAGCTGGCCCCTCTGGGTGGTGGCAGCCACGGGGGCCCAGGGCCCAGTCTTGACAGTCAGCCCCGGGCCACCAGCCCCGAGGCTCCGCCGTCTCAGCTTCTGTAGAGAAACTTCCCCACAAACACTACTTGGTCTTCCGATGGTTTGATTTCTAAAGGAAGGCAGGTGAAGGCCTATATTTGCCTCTTTTCAAAATTGGTTCCCAGCACCTTGCAGCGATGAGCACGTTTGTTTATATGTTATCCTGTGTTTCATGAGGTGGAAGCCCCTTTACCCACCTCTGGCCAGTGGGAGCCTCTGCCGCCGGCTTTTTTTTTTAAATTTATTTATTTATTTATTTTTGGCTGTGTTGGGTCTTCGTTTCTGTGCAAGGGCTTTCTCTAGTTGCGGCGAGCGGGGGCCACTCTTCATCACAGTGCACGGGCCTCTCACTGTCGCGGCCTTCTCTTGTTGCGGAGCATAGGCTCCAGTCGCGCAGGCTCAGTAGCTGTGGCGCACGGGCTTAGTTGCTCCATGGCATGTGGGATCTTCCCAGACCAGGGCTCGAACCCGTGTCCCCTGCATTGGCAGGCAGACTCTCAACCACTGCGCCACCAGGGAAGCCCTGCCGCCGGCTCTTGATCTTTGACCTTTGGTCTTGTGGACCCCGGACACTGGTGCGACAAGATGCTCTGAGCGTGGTGTCCAGTTTCCTGCCCCAGACCTGCAGTCAGCCAGGTGTCCGAGGAGCCTGGTCTGGAGGTTTCCCAGGAGACAGAGTGCCCCCTCCCAGGCTGGCCCTTCACGGGGCCCTGGTCGGCTCTGATCTTCCCACTGCAGCCCAGGGACCCAAGAATAACAGAGCGTGGCGTCTCCACCAGGCGCCTCCCTCATGGCTCCTGGCCAGGTTCCGTCATGAGGCCGCCAACAGCGAGGCTGCTGAGAAGCTGTTTCCTCGGGGATCCTCAGGGCCACACGTTCCTCCCGCCAGATTCCCGTGTTGTACTGTCACTAAGAATAGTGCCTCCCGATGGGTGCGTCACCAACCGGCTGCAGGCGTGAACTCACCTGAGGTTTGCCCCACATCTCAGCACTGGGGTGGCATTGGCGGGGGAGGTGGCCGGGAGGGTGACTGCTGAAGGGGACAGGTTTCCTGTGAGGTGAAGCAAGCTCTAAAATACCGCAGCGGCGGGGGCCGCGCCACGCACCTGTGGGCACCCTCCACACCACCGGGAGAGCGACTTTTTATGGCGTGTAGTTACAGCTCAGTAAAGCTGTAAAAACACGTTGGGTGGGGAGGTCACGCACCATCCTGAGATTGAAAGCTGAGGACACCCCCTTCCCCAGGAAGATGTTTATCCACAGACCGTCCTGCATTTTCAAGGGCTCCGTTGTGTCCTCGGACATCAGGCTACGATCCTGCTTCAGTTCAGCCCACTGCCCTGGAGCTGACACAGGGTCTCCTGTTCCCGTGTTGCCTGGACCACCATGATAGTACTCCTCCTGGTCTCCCGGTCCCCCGGTCCCCCTGTAGCCGTCATCCCTTCCACCACACGCAGGCACGGTTGCCCCCGCGTGGTCTCTCCAAGGTGCCCCCAGCAGTGAGTCTCAAAGTGTGACAGGACTAAAGCCCCTGGGGCAGTTGAGGGCCTGCCTCTGGTCCACCCCCCAGCCTCCTGCTGGCCACCAGAGGCTGACTCTCCCGTCTCAGCTCTGCTGGAACTTCTGCCTTGTCATCTCTGGTTCCTGGCTCTGGGGCTGCTCGACGAGTGACCCCAAAACTTGATGACGTGAAAGGACATTTTTGCTTCGGACTCCACAGTTCGGCTGTTTGCTCGAGCTCTTTCTCACAGTCTCATTCACTCTCTCCCGTCCCCTCCTTTCTCTCTCTGTCTCTCCCTCTCACTGTCTCTCCCCCTTACCCTCTCTTTCTCTGTCTAGCTCTCTGTCTCTTGCTCTGTCTCTCCCTCTGTCTCTCTCTGTGTCTCTCTCTTTCACTCCTCTCTCTGTCTCTGTCTCTCCCTCTGTCTCTGTCTCTCTCTGTGTCTCTGTCTCTCTCTTTCACTCCTCTCTCATGTGTCTGGGTTGGTGCTGGCTGTTGGCCGGACCTCAGCCGGGCTCTGCTGGAACATCCCTGCGTGGCCTCCTCATGTGGCCTGGGCTTCCTCACAAGGTGGCGCTGAGTTTCAAGGGGAGAACCGGGTGGACGCTGTATCTTTTTAAAGATCTAGTCTTGGAACTCACACAGCGTCACTTCTGAAGACCTGCAGTCTCAGGCCCACCCATAGTCAAGGGGGCAAAGACCCGCCTCCTGGTGGGGGAGGGGAGGTTCTGAGGACAGTGTGGTTGTGTGTTTTTTTAAAGATTCAGTTATTATTTATTTATTTTTGGCTGCGTCGGGTCTTAGTTGCGGCACGCAGGATCTTCGTTGAGGCACGCGGGATCTTTCGTTGCAGTGTGCGGGCTTCTCTCTAGTTGTGGCGTGTGGGTTTTCTCTTCTCTAGTTGTGACACGCAGGCTCCAGGGCTTATGGGCTCTGTGGTTTGCAGCATGCAGGCTCTCCAGTTGTGGCACGTGGGCTTAGTTGCCCTGTGGCATGTGGGATCTTAGTTCCCTGACCAGGGATTGAACCCGTGTCCCCTGCACTGTAAGGCGGATTCTTTACCGCTGGACCACCAGGGAAGTCCCAGTGCAGTTGTTTTGGAACCTTCGTGCCTGGCCTGGAGTGTGTCCTCAGTACAGCTCTGTGGAAGCACATGATTGTTGAAAACATTTCTAGCGTCTCTCAGCTTCAGAGCCCACTTTCTTCCATCTGTCCTATACAAAGGTGTCTTTTCTAAAACGTAGATCTGATCATGTTGCTTTCCAGCCAAGGAACCTTAGGCAGCTTGCCGCAGTACACAGGGCTGTGACCTTCCCACCCAACTTACCCAGCCCTCTGCTTGCCGACCCCCAGCTCTGCACCCGCGCACTCTGTGCGTCTCCCAGCCATGCCCGGTGCTTCTGCATGTGCGAAGCTCTGCTTGTCAGCTCAGTGTGATCAGGCCTGGAGAGGAGAAGGGAAACGGTGTCTGAAACGCACAAGTAACTGAGTTGAGTGCTCTCTCCTACAGCCTCCCTCCTCTCCCCTCCTTCCCTCTTTTGGGATTTTGATCTGTAGAGTAGGTGCCCATGAATGGTGAAATAGGTCTGAATCAAAGAAATAGAAGCAAAAAGCTGAGAGAATCTGACCAACTCTGAGGGGTCAGAACCCAGAAGGGGTCCAGGAGGGGGTGTTGGGGAGAGGGGTGGGGTGCGGAGAGGAGACTGCAATTTGTGTTGGTTTATAAACCACTCCCCCTGCCCCGACCCCCCAGCTCCTCCCGGTCTAGGCAGCAAGTCTGGTGTTTGCTTTTAGTTGATTACATGCAAAATTTCCATTTTGGGGTAGAGTGAACATGGCCTGGGGCAGGTGACACACGACCTTTGGTCTTGCCTCTGCTTTCTGACCTCAGTGACTCTTCTCTTTAACTACCATCTGTCCCAGGCCCCACCTGCAGGTGGAACCCAGCTGGAGGCGCTCTGTCTTCAGGGCCTCTGGTCGGTAGGTCAGTCGGTCATTGTCCTGGGGTGGCCCAGACCAGGGAGGTCTCAGGTGGGGTGGGGTGCTCGGAGGGGCAAGGTACCTGGCAGTCGAATTGTCGCATACTGGGTCAGGTATTCCTTCCTGGGCCACAGTGGAGACAGCTGCCAGACCTGCTCCCTGACTGGGTGTGATGTCCGAGGGCGGTCAAGTTCACGTGCTGAGCTAGCTCTCCGTTTATGGCGGGGGTCCTGTTGAGTGTCCTCTGAAAACAGCTCTATTGAGCAACCTTCCGGAGAGTTTGGACCCTGAGACAACTGTCTTGCAACCAGGGCTTCCGTACAGATGAGTTCCCAGGGGAAAGTAGAAGAAGGGTCTGCTGTATCTCTGTCAGCACCTCTGACCTTAGAAATTAAATGAAAATGAGGTGGCTTTTCATTTTTTTCCCTCTGTCCCAAGCACTTATTTGGAGGAGGGTAGGTTTGGAGAAGAATGGTTCAGAAAGTGTATTTCCTAATGCACAGAAACCAAAAGCTTGCTGTCTTCCTGTTCCATTGTTTTTTGTTTTTTTTTAAAGAAATACAACAAGGACTTACCAGTGTTAAAACCAGTCTGTTTTTGTCTCTTCTTCCTTCCTGTTTTCTCTCTCTCTGTCTTTAAATGTAGCTGCAGATAATAAAGATGAAGCCAGAGCCCCCCCCAGGCGGTCATATCTGGGTAGGTACCATGCTGCATGAACCCCCCCCCAGGCGGTCACATCTGGGTAGGTACCACGCTGCATGAGCCCCCCCAGGTGGTCACATCTGGGTAGGTACCACGCTGCATGAGCCCCCCCAGGCGGTCACATCTGGGTAGGTACCACGCTGCATGAGCTCCCCCCCA